>NC_134648.1:21106790-21408275 GCF_030463565.1 Pelecanus crispus
CTTACCTCTGAAAGTTTGGTAGTTGTGTCAGCTAGACGCCATCTTCAACAGAAGATCACGTTCTCCTGCAGGCCAGAGAACAGGCAAACACCCTGTCAACAGCAGTAAGTGGAAAAGAACATTAACAGCACATGCTAAATTTCTGTTTCTTAGTTTGAACTGCAAACAAGTTTTCCTTTATGACTAAGCTCAAAGTAATCAGAATGTTGCTTAGGAACACTTACTAGTGGTTCTGACTCACTTCATCCTTTTTTTTTTTTTATTGTTGTTCTTTATTAATAGAGATGCCCTGGATGCCCTTGGTTTGAAGAGATACTGCTGCCGCAGAATGCTCCTAGCCCATGTGGATCTGATTGAGAAGCTTTTGAATTATGCACCCCTGGAGAAATGAGATGAAAAAAGTACCATGCTGCAAGCCATGTGGAACGTATCTCTAATTCCAAACTTGAAACTGGACTTCAGGCAGTAAAGGATGAAAGCCACCTGTAGTGCAACCATTGAGAGATGTTTACCTTCTGGAGAAAATACTGCCCCGAGCCACTAACCTCTTTCAAAGAAACAAAGGAAAGATGAAGTCCACTTAACCAAGATTGGGAGATTAAATTAAAAGTTTGGATGCTTCTTTTTAAATCTGTGTTTGGAGTTGTTTTGTGAACTTTTAGATGCTTCTGCCAGCAAAAACAAATGTTTGTTCATGTAGAAAAATTATTGTATTTCATAAAAATGTTGAAATAAAGGAGGTCTTTCCCTCTAGCCTTCCTACAGTTTCTGGATAGAGTTAACTGTGCGCTTGGATCTTGCCATTTGCTTGTGCTGGTTACTTTGAGGTTAGGAGTACTATTAAGTAAACAGTTCAGTGTTTTGTGCTAGGCAGGCAAGGGGGTTAGAAACATGGGACTGAAGCTCGGGTTCCAGCAACAGGGAAGTGTGTGAGTTTGTTTGGTAAAGAATGAGGCATTACTCCTGAAGGCTTCTGGAGCTAGTAGAGTGCGCTTTCCACTGCAGTTAAAGTCAACTTGCAGTCTCTACCCCAATTCTTATAGAACGCTCAGGCTGCTGTATTATAAAAAAAAACAGTGAATCAGATGGTGCGGTGCCCTTCATTTAAGTAAAACATGTATGAGTGTTCCCATGGAAAGCACTGGATGTGAGAATTTACGCATGCTGGTGTGAACAGGATCAAAGTCTTGATCTTGCCAAGCACCTGCACCACTTTGTAGCTGGTAGGCATGCAAGCTTTCCACGCGTTAGTCATTTCATTGGCTTCACGTTGTGCTGTGCGTGTGGTGTGGTACTGCTCTGTGCTCTCCTGGTGAAACACTGAGAGGTCAGCTGTACATGCAGAGCTCATGAAGGTTGCCTACGCTGAGACAGGCACTGACCCTGCCGAAAGGTCTCACCTTCCTGTCACGCTATCGGCTTGAAAGCTGGACCACATTTGAGGCATTTTTCTGACATCCAGAGAATGCATCATTCTGGGTGGTGTGTGCACACCCGCCTTACCTGAAAATGAAGGAGGCCACTTCCTACATCTGTGCATGCTCAGGGTTCTGTTCAAATGCAGCATTAGCCCATATGTAAATGTAGGATAAATCATCGTTACAGCAGCCTTGTAGAAAACAGGCTGGAACAGGTGAATAATCCCTTAGTTTGCAGTCTGTTATTCCTTGGTGTAGTTAAACTTCTAGCACTCGCATATCAGCTGCTGGGTAAGAAGTATCTCTGTGGATTCTTTCCTGTAGTTTAAGAACTACAAAGAAGTTGGTTTGAACAAAACCTGGGTTTCCAGAGATGGTAATTATTTAATGTGCTTACTGGATCAAACTTGTACGCACAAATGTTAAAGCTAGATTGTCTCACAAAATAACAGCTTGCCTTTGGCTATCACCCCACCAATCTTTACACTTGAACTTGTTTTTCAATTTAGTACAAGGCAATAGTAGATGCTTCCCATATTCAGCAGTTCTTCATGGAAGACATTTTAAAACCATATGCTTTATCCTAATGCAAAGAGAATTAAGCAATTAATTCTAGCATTTGTTTCATAGTTGGTTGGATAGCTTATGTTCTGCATGCCTGCTGTATTAGCTAGCTAAATGCACTTTTTTTAAAAAAAAAGAAAAACACCTTCTCTTTCAGGCTATTTTTTAAACAGGACACTATGAAATATAGGATGACCTTTCCAAACTGAACTCCTGTAGGACACTTTTCCATGTTACAGTGGAGCGTTACATGGAGATACGTGCCAGCTTGTTCACAGAAAGATCAAAACGCCAGGCCCAGCACTCGTTCTGTGAGCTGTACTGAGAAAGCACAGCAGCCCAGGCTGGTACGTCTGGCAGAGGCAGCCGTGCATTATGCCGTGCGGAAAGCTGTCCTGCATCAGTGCCAAAGAAAAGAACTGGATTAGACGAGCCGACAGGACTTCGTTTCTATCTGCAAAAGCAATTTTCTGATCTAGTTTTCTGCTTTAGAATAACGTGTTTCTTTTCAAAGCTGATGCCAAGTTGTCTGATATGAAAAGCTATGGCTCCTAAATACTTATAAGGAAGATGCAATTTGCAAAAACACAGCAGGCCTCATTCAAAAATTCGAAGGAAAAAGAAAAACCACCTTGGTTGCTCTCATTACTATTTCTCAGACAGAAAACAAGATGCAGTGGAAGCCAATGGCAGTCTGGTATTGCTCTGTCAGACGGGTGCTACACAAGGAGCAGCAAAAAAACCCCCTAAGTACCAAGACTAAGTCACAGCAGGCATTAATATTAGCTCACACAGCACATGACAACCTGTCTGCATCACAACTTTTCCTCAGGAGTTTGCAAATGCAGCACTGACCAAAAAAGCCATTTCTGTAATGTGGCGAAGCAAACAATTTATTGTGTTCATATGAAAGGTTGTCTAAAGAGTTTTGTCCTTGGGAGGGTTAGGAGCAGAAGCAGAGCCCTGTTCCATAAAGAGTCAGTGAATTTTTCAATGGATTTCTGTAAATCCCAGCTTTCACCCCTGCTCTTTGGTAACTAGGAAAGTAATTCCCTTTTCGCTGTCATTTCTCCTGTGCTTGCTTCTGCAGCTGTTAATAACATAAGCATATTGCATCTGCTTTCTAATCTGCCAGATATCTTTGAGAAGAGCCATTAAATATGCTCACAACAACCATACTTTTAAAAGCTAATGTAAAAGACACATGCGTATACACAGAAAAAAAAAAAAGCGCCTCGGTTTTCCCTGAATCTTAATAAAAAGGAGCCCTTAGCAGAATCAACAGATAGGCAGAAGTGGCAAAAAACCAGAAATTGTACTGAATATGCAGCCCTTAATTACATACAGAAATCTGTCAATTGGAAGATTGCTGAAAAAAAAAACCAAAAATCCCACCACTCCTCTGTAGTCATTTATTCACTTCATATATAAAGCATTTTGGAAATGTTTCAATCTGTTTTGAAAGGCTGTTGCAGGGATCGCACTGACCTGGTACTGGAAAAGCAAGCAAGCACAATCAGAAGTGTAACAGAAGAACCCCCGTCACCCAGGCTGCAGCCTCCCGGGGGCCAGGGTGGCCTCAGGCAGGACTTCCACATATCACTGTCATATAAAAATAATGAAGTAGTGTGTGAGAAGCACATGGTGGGAGTTGAGGTCAGGAAAGTACAGCGGACTCTGCTTGTGGAATCCAGTGTCCTGCTCTTACCTGGAGCATCAGCATCAAGGTATGCATGTGCTTGGAAAGCTTTACGTTTCTTGAGATGACAGTTTGAAACACAAACCCTTCTTAATCACGATTCTGGGTCCATTTGCAAGAAGGAAATGAAATACTTTTGTGCCTATCTGTAATGAGCCTCCAGCCTTACATTTCAAAAGGAGTTTTGCTCTGCAAAACAACCTTTTGTGAGGGTCTCACCCCAGGGTGATTTACTGAGACATGTGTGCTGGGTTTTTGTTCTTCCCATGACCTTTCCCCAAGTGCAGCCTGGAACTGGATACTGAAGTCTGACTTCTTGTATATGCTTCTTGTCTATATGAAGAAAAATGAAAACAACCAGAGTACAAACCCTCTAGTTGTATATTTCCGTAGAGATGCCTATCTAGCCCTGTGGCTACAAATCTACATTTCACTGGTAATAAACTATGAGGATCCAGAACATGAGCTACTTCTTTCCCTGCAAATAGCAAATAGCTCTACAGGAAAAAGCAGGTTTTCCCCCCAGCCAAAAAAAAAAAAAAAAAAGCGCCACCAAAACCAAAGAGCCTATTTGCCTCTAAAAGCAGTTTATTTCCAAATAGTTTCTAACTTCAGTACTGATCCTCATAAGAAAATAGCACTTCTACTTAGTCCCCTCTCTGAGCAGACCCATGTACATCCATTTGAGCCTAATTAGCCAGTGAGATTTTCTTACTCCTGGAACTTCTCAGTTGAGCCATCTCCAAAATAATGTTGTTTCCACCTGGCTCTGACTGCCCAGACGATGAATACAGCTTTGATTTCCCCTTCAGCGCATTTGCACCATGTTTTACATTGTGGCTTTGTTTTCAGATCCAATTTTTACTCAATTCCTCCAGCCAGTGAGAAAGCATTTTTAATTGTTCAATAGGGACAGCACAATAAAGATGTTTGAAAACCAGGGACAGTAAGCACGTGGCTGAGGCTTTGGCTTTGCCGTGCTGCATGGTTTGATGTGTCGCCCACTGAAGTCTGTGGGAGTCTTTTCATTAACTTCAATGTAACTTAAAATGGCCTGGTAGCGTGTGGTGCCTTACACCACTCGAGTGTCCAGGATTAATTCGTTTTGTTAAGTTCTGCTAAGAAAAGCTGTTTGAGGTGCCCAAGCCTTAGATACTCAAAGAGTTTTCAGATCTTGCTGCAGACCTCCGCCGTGTGCACCTCCAGCACATAAGGCCATAAAAAAAATAAAAGGTAAGAAATTATCTTTGGCTTCAGCGACTCCAGCCACCTGGGGGGAGCTGCAAGGCAACCGGCTTCGCTTTGGGCTAGCACTTGGAAACAGCACAGTATTTACATGGGAGTAGGTCTCATTCAAACCCTCATCTCTTTCTCTTTGACAATCCCTTACAGAAATATATAGGGCATGCAGAGAGCCTTAGGTTTTGCACCCCCAATGTTATTTCTCCTTGTCCACAAATGCACATCTTCCAGACTTTGTCAGTCACCCTTTTGGTGACCTACACCTTGTCTTGTGTTTGTAGGTCTCATGTAGCTAAGGTGAAGACATGGAGATCCCAAGCACCACATGAGTTTCCCCACAATTTCCTTCCTGATGCATCTGCTCCCGTATCAAACATTGTGTCTTGTAACAGCCAAGCTAGAAAATTCATGCAGGGGAATCCTTCATTTATCCCTCACAAATAAGAAGCAAGTGTTTTAGTAAAATAGGTTCATTATTTCCTTCTTTCAGGAGCTGAGTCATCAAAGAAAGGCACGGAAGAGCAGACAAAAAGCTAAAAGCCTGTGTACTTTGGGGAGCACAAAAAACCAGCAGTTAACAGCAAACTTCAAAGCCAGTGGCAAAGGCTGTGGTCAAGACTTTCCGTAGGCATTGATGATTTTGAATTAACCCACACCCCACCCCATGGGCTGGATTTGGAGCTAAGGAAGAATGAATACTGAATACCTGCTCTTTGTGAATCAGACCTCCTTCTTTTAAAAGCAGGTCTACTTGTAGGACTCCAAGAAATTAACTGCTTCTAAAAAAAATATGAGATAAATCAGTGCCAGCAGTAGGACAGCTGTGCTCAGCACCCACCTTTAGGTGCTGACCTTTCTTGAGCTGCTGCTTTCCACATTTTCTAGTGGTTCACCACAGTGGTATTTACAAGCTTTGAATTACTTCAGAGATTAACATAAATGTCACTGTCCTTACCAACATCTCTCCAGAGACCTAATCCAAGTGCATGAAGCTCAGTGAGAATCTTTCCTCCAGTGCTGGTGTACTTTGGGTCCATCCCATTCCACCCTTTCTTTGCTTTCTTCGCAGCAGTGACATCAGCAACGGAGACTCCCTTTGCCCATCTCCATGTAACGTCATTACTCATGTCTTTCAAAGACAGCAAAATGCTTCACCTTAAGGTGTATATTTAGGGACAGGCCATGACAAGAACAAATAGGCTTATTATGCAAGCCTTGGGCAAGCCACCGGTGTGGTGCCTCAGTTTCCCTGCCTGTACCTCTGCGATGGCACTCATCCCACTCTTCAGAAACCATCAGAGATGGGCAACAAGGAGAAGCCTAATCTCACGCAACCCCTGGTGTCTTCTTGCCTCCCCCTTATCAAGGACCCCTATCATATACTACCCTCAAATCCTAATGGAAAATCTTTAAAAAGATAAAAAAGTGCTTTTTGACCGTGAGCAGAGCCCAGTGCAGGAATTGCTGATGGAAAGCTGCTGCCCTGAGCCTGTGCAGCAGTTCAGAGATCAGCAGCATCGCTGTCCACGGCAATTCAGAAGGTATGAGAATACAGCTAAAGCCCAATTATTTCCAGCTATTTACTCAAAGCTGCCTTAAAGTGCTCCCCCCACCTTTTTTTTTTTTTTTCTTTTTAACTAAGTCTTCCCTATGGTAACATGCATAAAAGCATGCTCCTTCCCAGACAGTGCTAGGAGAGGGAAGGGAGAAAACATCCACTTGATGGAACAATGGGGTAAATGGTAATCAGAGCAGTGTCAACTCCTCACAGTTAACGGCTGCACTGATGAAATAGGATGTGCTCCTACCAACATTGATCAGCCACTACCCACCAGCTGACAGGCTCTGCCCAGCTCTTCATCAATACAGTAACAGTTTGCGATACAGCCAAGCCCTCATGCCTCCTGTTTCCAAAGAAAATGGAAATGCAGAACTTTTATAAATGAGTTTATAAATTTATACACAGCAATGGAATAGCTAATGCTTGGGATGGAGGTATAACAAGAGGTTTTGCTGAAATTCCCCTCGAAAATTTAAAATCAAAACCAAGAAGATGAGCGCTGGTCTCAGCTGTAGGCCTTTCCTCGTAACGAGATGTGCAGCTGAAGCAATTACTAACTTTAGTTTTTTAAAGGAGCAATAGCAGTTTGACTAGGAGGTCTTCCTCCAGGAATGAGCTAGTAAATGAAAGCATTAAGTTAATAAGGGCTTGAGTGCTTCAGATCATTACAGAGACAGCCTACAGCTCCACACTTCACCAGCTTGATTTTTTTTATTATTGTTATTGCCAACACAGCTTGAAGAAAATGCCCTTTGGATCCACTCAGCATTAAATGCAGCCTAGACAAATGGCTACTTTCATCCATTAAGCAACATTTTAAAAAGGCAAAAAAGTAATAATTAAATTCTACTGATGAATAATTACTTCTAATAAATAAAGAGAAACAAATGCCATTGGCTTCAGCAGCTTTCATGTCAGTTACCAAACCAAATGAACATTTGTTCTGCAATAGCTGGGAGCAGCAACATGGAGAAACTCCTGTTTCAGCTACAGCAAGAGACTTCTCAAGACATGGCTCTCGATGGTTGAACAACAGCTGGAGCAGCTGGTGGTTCCTGAGAGCCTGGTATCCCCCATCCACCCTGCAGCCCTGTGCTGAGCACAGTTAAACCCCTTTTATCCTGCCCTTGTCTCAAACCACAGATGGGCAAACCTGCTTTGGGCCAGGTCTGGGACATAGATCTGTGTTGTCCAGAGCAAAGCTGGAGCCTCCACCCAAGATCAAGGTGGTCATGCACTGCCTGAGTGAAGGTCCTCCATGGAGGCTGTGGCCATACAGCCCCAGACCCACCAACAGCAGTGTTTACCCTCCCTCCCTCCCAATGCAGCATGCCCAGGACACCAACAAACTCCAACTGCTTCCACATCTCAACCCAGGGCAGATTTTCACAAAAGACGGTGACTCATCCAGGGGATACTTGGTCAGCAGAGCTCTTTCTTCTATTGGAGGCTTCTTATAAATTATCCTCATCCCTTTCCTTCACAACCCACCTCCCCCAGGCATGTTCCCAACTAAAAACATCTGAAACTTATTCTAAACTCTGAATGTGATCAGCTAAACATAACCAGAGAGAGCTTCAGGCCTTCGCTCTCTTCTGCACGTCTGCTTCTAGGGGGCTCCACCAGCAGAAGCAGGGAAGTCATATTGCATGTGAGGTTACCGCAATATCACAAACTTAAGCTGGTTATTTCTTTCTTCTTTATTTTAAAAGCTACAATATTCAGGTAGCTCAAGGAAAAACAACCTTTGGATTTTGTCTGCTCATAAATCCATCACAACAGCTTGGGGGAAAACAGTAAATAAGATATTGGAAGAAGAGCACAAGAGGCCAAAAGAAGAGTATCTGCCTCTGGATGTGCTATTTGCAACCGAAGCCAGGTACCAGGCTGTGATATTAGTATGTGCTATTGATTTGTTCTTAATCCAGAGAAATGCCCCTGTAATGAACTCTGCTGTGCCCTTAATGATTTCATATCGAAGGATGTTAGGTCCCTTGCTCATAACAGAGTAACAGCAATTCCAAAAATAGCAGGCCTCATAATAAAATGTTATTGAGGAGCCTGAATTTCAATATAAAAGGGACTCTGCTGTACTCAAGGGCTTACTAGATACAAATGCATACTTTAAAAAGTTGTATTAAAGTCATGTTGGTGCCTGAGTTACAGAGGCAATGTAAGATGCTACTCCAGGGAGCAGCTGAGCCTCAGGTCCCCAGGAAACTTTTAGGCAGATGTGGTACAGGCTGGATTTAATCCCACCAGATGACTGGGGCCAGATGACTAGAAAACGCTGAGATGTTTTTGAGAGCTGCCCATGAGGGTGGGAGAGTGTGGCTGCGGTGCTCCTCAGCAACAGACAACGTCAGCACATGAACAGGGCACTGGACCAGATGCCACGTGCCTGATCCTGGCTCTGCCACTCACCCCCACCAGCCTCAGGCAGGAGCCTCCCAGAGGGCCACCAGTGAGCTGCCACTGCAACCAGTGCAAATGAGCTTGTGAGAGAGGGCAGCCACCGCCATCTTACTGGCGGGAAGAAACCAGCATCCCCACAAAGCTCAGGGCCACTGCAAAGACCTCAGAGTTGGGAGCACCAGGTCTAAGGTTGACTTCACTTGCAGGTGATTCCTCAGCCTTAGCTTCGTCAGTGCAGCAAACAGCAGCCCCAGATTAAGTCTGCCAACTGGGGTCCCCAGCCTCTATCAGCATGGACCTCAGCCTGCAGGCTGGCCCAATTGGTAGGATCCCAGCAGCTGGGGAGGATGGTGGTCACCCATCTCCCACCACACACTGAGGCAGCACGGAGCAATGGTTGATATACAACCTGGTGTCAAGATGTGCATTGGCAGTTGGTGTGAGTTACGGGTGTATGCATGTGTAAAATCAACACACCAGCACCTGCGGTGAGGAAGAAGGCATCTTCCCAGCTTCAGGAGGTCAGGTGACCTCTCCAAAGCAAGGGGTGGATGATCTCAGGGGGCTTAGCTCAAAACGCAGAGATGTCTGCCTGCACCTAACTACACACCTGGCCTTGGGGAGGTCTTCTGGCTTAGAAGGGTTCAGACATATGGACCGTGCCACCCAACTTCATACCCAACTCTACCAGGACCCATTTGCACCTTAAGCTTTGCTCACACTCCTGCTACCTGGATACCACCTATTTCTGCTGGCTTATTTCTGCCCATAATTTTGGGCCACTGCAACCCAGGATGCAGAGCAAGATATCCCCAAGCTATCCCAGCAATGACAGGAGGGAAACACAGGAATGGGGCAGCACTGCTCCCCTTTGGGGGCAGACCCCACTCTCGCCCCAGCATGGCTGCCCCCTTTGCAACCAGCTTTTTCCATTTGCCCTTTTCCAATCCACTTTCCCCAGACCTGCTTGAGGCAGCATCCCTCACCATGTGAGAACAGATCAAGATGAGGGCTCCTGTCTCTAGGAGACATCAGAGATTTTCTCTTCATCAAGTGTGGTGGAAAGAATGAGTCTTGTAAGTAGGCAAATGCTCAACAGCAAGATCAAGTGGACGTTTCAGCCTGGCTGCAGAAGAGGCCAGCTGCAAAATGTCATCACAGAGACAGGCTCAGCCCTGTGAAATGGCTGAAGCAAAAAGCATCTCCGCATTTCCTCCCCCTTCATTTCTGTATCATTTGCCCAGCAGGAGTGATGTTTACTCTGGCCCTGGGACCATCTCTTGCTCCCTTCACTCTGGTGTTAGAGACGTCCAAATTAATGCTTACCTGTGTAACAGTGGGGCTGGGTTTGCTCTTGGAAATAAAAGCTGGAGCAAGCCTCAGCTGAAAGGATGTGACATTTGTTTTGCTCACTGCAGGGTTTATTTAACCCTTGCTCCCAGCATGCAGAATGCATTCCCCCATCCGTGGCTTGTCCCACAGCTCCTGCGTAGAAAAGAGCTTGTTGCAGAGCTGCTGGAGCTAAAGCCAGTGGTGTGGCCATCCCACTGCTGCTCCTTACCCTCCGCATTGCAGTGGGTAAGAGCTCAGGCTACCTGCAGTGTTGCAGCCCCTGCCAAACCTAAATCCCCCCCCAAAAGGGTCTGTGGCAGCTGCTGCTTTCCCCCTGGGCAGGGACAGGGATGCTGCGATGGTTGGGATGTGCCAGGCAAGGCCAGACTTGCATCTTGCCAGGGCAGGGCACCGGCGAGGCAGCTGCTCCTGCCCTCGGCTGTGTGAGCTGGCTAATGGTGGTGGCACATCAGGGACACATTGCTGGCTTTCTGCTAGTGCTTCTGCAGTGCAGGATGGGCTGCAACAAAAACAAAACACGCAGCTTCATTTCTCCCATCCCGCAGCCTTTCCTTCGGCACACAGCCCTGCACACAGCCCTCAGTCTGGACTGCTCTTGGGTTGAAGCGCATCTCCTCTGCCCGCAGCTCAGCCACCATGCTGAGGGCAGCGCCGCCGGCCTCAGCCCCAACACGTCTGTTTTGACCAGTGCCAGAGCCCCTCTCCTGGGCTAGAGGTGCAGAGGAGAAGACCCAGCCCTGCAAAGAGCCACCTGGGAGCCCCTTCAGGCCTTCAAATAACCCTCACGCACCAACTGGCCTCATGAAGAGCAACTGGGGGCATCTCCTGCCACCTCTAGTGGGACTGGGGACAGGATTAATTAGCTGGAGGAAACAAGGGGTGAACATTTGCCTCCTACAAGCCCTAAAAGGGAGCTCAGAGCTTGGCTCATAGATTATCCAGGAGAGGGGATGTAGACTGGGAAAAAAAGCCATTAGCTCAATTACACCTAATTAAAGGCATAATTGCCTTAATTGTAGCCCGTTGTTTCTGACCCGTGCTCAGGAGGTGGTGTCAGCTGGGCTGCAGGTAGAATTGCCTGAGGGGGCTGTGGCTCACTGCCTCCTCCCTCCGGGACCCTTTCCTGGGGAGAAGTGGCATTAAAAACTGGGCCAGAAAAGTGAACGTGTTCCCTTGAACTGCCTCCCTCTCCCCAAACTCTGAACTCCCTCTCTGCTCTAGCCTAGTTCCTGCTTCTAGTTAACCCACAGGCTGGCAGCACATGGTCTCCCTTGGGAGGTGACAAGCATCCTTGGACCCTGTCTCCAGGAAGGACTCGGAATCCTAAAGCAGTGAAACAAGAGCATCTCTCCAGTGGTGCGTGGAGAGCAGAAGTTATTTGCATTCACATTCCAGAAACCTCTGCCTGCAAGAGCAGAATCAAGTTTACTTGAAGCTCCAGGCTATGCAAAACTAGAAAAAAATTGCTGATGCTAAACCAGAGGCTGCAGTTCAACACCGATTTGCGTTTCCCATTGTTGATTTTAGAAGAGGAGTGCCACCAGAGTTCAGCAGTTTTGTAGGGTCATAACTCCCTTGGAGCAATATTTTTATTGTTATTTAGATTACAGGCAGAACTTAAGTGGTGCAGCTGCAACCAGGGCTGTGTGGAGCTTGGCACAGCTTGTACAGGCACTAAAAGGAAGTTTTCAATCTAAGGGAACAAGGAAAAGGAAATATGATTAGAGGGGAAAAAGAAACACTGATAGGAATTAATTTTTCCACCATGCTTAGCAGCCTCTGGTGGTGGGCTCGCAGGTGCAGAGGAGGAGCTCAGCACTCACACAGGCAGGTGCAGGATGGACTCCTCCTGCGGTGCCGTACGCTCATCCACTCCCATCCGATAACATATGAGTATCTGGTCACTTTGCTAACAGGGTCCTTGAGCTCTGCCAAAAATACTGATGCAGGAGGTGTCCTCAAACCTCCAGGCAAACTGGGGATGCAACACCAAGCTCCTGTCTTCCCAGTCAGCACCTTAACTGCATCCCCAGCAACCCACCACCCTGCTGGGGAAATGCTGCCTCTTCTCGCCCACGTTCGTTTAAATTCAGTTCACTTCCAGAAGGCAGCATTGCTTTTTTGGTGAAAAGGGCACCAAGAGCCCACATTTGTTGGGACTGTGATTTTAATAGCCCCATCCAGTACCATTAACTATGGTAAGTGAAACTGTAAAATACATTTGAATAACATTTGGGTCGGGGTTTTTTTGGTTGAAAAAATGTATTTAATACATATGCAGCCATCTTTGCTGTCCTATGATTTAGGGCTCCACCCCCTGCTCTGGGGTTCAGGATTGTCCAACTTGGAAGTGTGGACAAACCTCAGAAATGTTTCTTTTGAGTAATTCTGCCACAGCTACCAGCTAGAGCCCAAACAACTGAATCATTAATGAGTCCATCTGTGGAGCACGAGGCATTCAGCAAAGGAAGGAGCAAGTCAGCCGTCAGCTGACTGCTATTAAAAACTTTTCATTAAAGTCCTGGAAGAGAGTGGTGGGAGAGGGAGAAAGGAGGAAAAGGAAACAAATTATAACACTGATCATGTTTGTGGATCGATGGAGTAGAATGGAAAGGAAAACGCAATTAAGGACAAAATGTCAATTAGCCTGGGATATCTTAGAAAGTTGGGCACGTTTAATGGGACAAGATTTAATTTAGATAAATATAAAATAGTACCTGACAATGCTCAGCACTTAACAGAGGAATAACATGCAAGAGAGGAGCTGTAAGAGCTGGGTGTGGAGGACATGCCTTCAGATGTCATTTTGTAGTGATATTAGCCGTTATTTAGGTCTGGGGGGAACTGAGCTCACATCCTCCAGGAACGGAGATAGCAGTTGAAGTCCCAATCCCAAAACCTGAGCCTGGTGCCTCACATCTGTCCAGAATGGGCAGCAAGAAATCAAAGTGTGTAAAACAACCTGGGAAAACAACTAGTCAGTACAGAATGCTCTCTCCCAGGAAAGAGGAGGCTTTGTCAATACTTAAAATATGTGCTATGAGCACAGCGTGTTACTGAGCGGCGCAGGCAGCTCTCTGCACAGACACCCCCACGCCGTGGGTCCTCCAGTATCCATCACATACTTGCCGTACAAGCATGGACAAAACGCTTGCCTCAGTTTCTCCTGTACAACAAAGCAAGGGGCTTAAGCTTCTTGGTACTGCCCTCTGTTCCCACGAGGACGATGGCTGTGCACTGATGCAGGCACCTGCCTCCTGCCATCAGCGAGGTGCTGTGAGGCAGATGCCTATTTATTTACAGCCAGTGGCAGGCAGGAGACATACCTCTGAACATTAATGGGGCACTGCTACGTTAACGAGAAAGCCATTTGCTGTGTGGTACAACAATTCACCTTGGTCTCTTGCTAATCCGAGGTTGGGAAGCCCTTTAGAAGAGGGGAGGCGGAGGCTGTGACTACTGACAGGTAAGCAGCATCCCTGGCTGCTGGCTGACCCACCGGGGAGAGGACATCCCTCCCCTGGGAAGGGAGAGGGAGGCTGTGACTCTGGAAGGACTGAGCGCATTTCTACGGTGGCAGTTTTCTGGGGTAAAGGGATTCCAGCATTTCTGAGCAAAATAAGAAATATAAACCTCACCTGTAAAAGTTCCTGCAGGCAGTGGAAATCCTCCAGCATGGCAGGAGGAGATACATAGATAATAGCTATATGTACACATACATGGTCAAAGTTGTGAAGCATCACTCCACCCACCCTGCACCCAGTGCCTGGTTTGGGTTGGCCTCTAACCACAGAGGGGTGCAAGGGGCTCAGACCCTCACGCTCCCCCATAGCTGCTGGAGACGTGTGCTGCAGTCACTGAAGCCACCTCTGGGACTGCAAGGGGGGCGGGTTGGGCTTTGCTGTCCCAATGGGGGACACAGCAGCTGTTGGTAGGATCAGGCCCTGCTGGGGCACTGGGCTCTCCCTACATTCTGTGTAGGCAGAAACTGCTCTTCCCTTGTCAGCAAGACAGTTCGCTACTCAAAAACATGAAGCCTGGAAATGCCTAATGCTCAGCAGCTCCTTTTATGCAGGCAGGAGCAGTAATCAGAAGAGAGAGCGAGCTGCTGATCCCGATGGCCTCAGCGCGTGCAGCATCCTTTCTGCTAATGCAGACAGCCGAAAAAGCAGGACGAGCAGCCTCCTTTGCAGGAAGTAAGAGGACTTCAAAACCCCAGTGTGCCTAATGATCTGCTGTGCTGGAATGAGTCACTGAATGAATTTGGTGGGCACCAGCATCCCTGCTGTTCATGTGATTATAGCTCATTTGAGAGCATCATGCCCCCTCCCTGCAAGGAATTTGTCATTTCTGAAGGCACCACATTAATCAGCTCCATGTTGCCTCCTGGGCCAGCTGGGCAGTGCCACCGGTGCAATTGCCACCTCTCTGCCCAACCAGACTTGGGCACAGAGAAGCAGCAGGCAGACATGCTCCCCCTGCAGAAGCAGCTCGCCAGGGAGACACGGCATAGCGTGGCCAGCAGCCCAAAGAGCTGCTCTTTAAGGGCACAGGAACCAGCCCAGGACCTTCACAGCAAAACCAGCCATGCCAGGAGAAGCTGTTGGTCTCTGTTCACATGCACCCACCCCCCAATTCAGCAACAGTGCTGCCCGAGGCATCTCTTGTCACTACCCGGTGCTGTGTGATGAGGAGCAGCACAGAGCACTCAGCATCTTCTCCCAGGGATGCACACGCACACATACACACATAAAAGGAAATCTAGGGAGGTTTCATGGCAGGAAAGGAGAAAGCATTCCCCTTTGCCATTTCCCAAGCAGGGTGTATTTGTCGTATCTCGCCAGGGAGGAGACTATCGCTGCCTGCTCCTTGTCTTTCTCCCTCCACTGCTGCAGCCCTGCTCAGCCCCAGCCCAGCGGGAGAACAAGGACATTACAACCACCACCGAAGGAAGGCTTAATAAATGGCTAAAGAAAGGGGTGCCAAGGCCTCCCTGGGGGGAAAATTCCTTCCAACTAAATAGCAGGAGCGGAAAGGGCATGTTTGTGAACTGGTCTGGGGTGTCGTGGTTTAGCCCCAGCCAGCAACTAAGCACCACGCAGCCGCTCACTCACTCCCCCTACCCCGATGGGATGGGGGAGAGAATCGGAGGAGTAAGAGTGAGAAACACTCCTGGGTTGAGATAAGAACAGTTTAATAGTTGAAATAAAATAAAGTAAAATAATAATAATAACAATATAATAATAATAGTAATAATAATATACAAAGCAAGTGATGCACAATGCAATTGGCTCACCACCCGCCGACCGATACCCAGACAGTTCCCAAGCAGCAATCCCTGCTCCCCGGCCAAACCCCCGCAGTTTATATACTGAGCATGACATCATATGGTATGGAATAGCCCTTTGGTCAGTTTGGATCAACTATTCTGGCTGTGACCCCTTCCCAGTTTCTTGTGCACCTGGCAGAGCATGGGAAGCTGAAAAGTCCTTGATTAGCATAAGCAGTACTTAGCAACAACTAAAACATCAGTGTGTCATCAACATTCTTCTCCTACTAAATCCAAAACACAGCACTATGCCAGCTACTAGGAAGAAAATTAACTCTATCCCAGCCGAAACCAGGACAGGGGTTCGAAGCAGCCCTGCAGGGGACCATGAAATACTTGTGTCTTGTTTGAAACTGCAGGAACAGGGTGACTGCCCCAAAGCTGGATCCTTGCAGAAACTCTTTACTGCTTCATCTGTTTTCCCTCTTATTCCTGAGCAAATTGTACTGACCACCCGGGCACCCCAAGAGAGCAGACCACCAGCTGAGCTAATTGCTGTGAAGGGCAATTACCACAGCGCAAATCTCCAGGTCCAGAGGGGGAGAAATCCACAGTCCCACCTCAAGAGAGGTGGCAGCACCCAGAACCTGAGGCTGCATGGTCTGTGGGGATGCTGTAAGATTGTAATTGCACCCTGATCACAGACACTGCAGAAGAAAATTCAAACAAGAAGAGAAATTGCTTTTAAGCAATTGCTTCATGCTGAAAGACACTGAGCTACAGGCTTCACAGATGCCACTCCATGACAGCCTTGCAGAAGGGCGGCTAATTTCCCTTTGGGAGTGGGAAAGGGTGACTGGAGCCACACTGCACCCCTAATGACACAGGGGGGAACAGGACAAGGCACAAGGAGGGGAGTTGCGGGCATTTCTCTTTCTGCTGTGGCAGCACAGCTGAGGTGGCCTGGTGGCTGTTTGGGACACACTGTTAACACAGAGCCATCCGTGCCACCTTCTGTGCCGCAGCTGCAAGCGTGCAGGCAGGAGCCCAGTCTGCCCCGCTTCTCCAGCCCCTCCTCGGTAAACAGCCCTCCAGGACGAGCTCTCCCTTCTTCGTCCGTGTTCCACCTTCAACTCACCTCTCCTGAAAACGGGCGGCCAGGGCCACACGCAGGTCTGGGGACAAGGTCTCATAAAGGGATGCAACCACACCCCTGTCTCACCCAATGCATCTCAGAAGTGCATCTGCCTTCCCCACAGCAGTACCGTAGCGGTGGCGCTGGCTCATCTCACCACTACTGAGCCACCCAGGTCTGTCTCCTTGGCACATGCCCACACATTTGTGTTTTTTTTAGCAGAAGTCCCTGCTCTGAGCCGAATGCAGGCCAGGTCAAGCTTTCAGCCTCAGCCTTGTGTGACCAGTGCTTTGCTGCAGCACGAAAATCAGGCACGTTGCCGGGGCTGGAAGGAGTGACCTTCCCTTCCAGGAGAGGGACCACCAGCGTGACCTGTACTGCGCTTCCCTGGGCCTTGGTGACACCATGGCCCTGCTGCCCACAGAGCCAAGCAGCTTGAATGAGACTCACTTGAATTACAGGAGCTGAATTCACAGCGCACTGTGCTGAGCCCCGAGAGCCACCGAGCGGCCATGCCCATTAGCTGCAGGCAGGCGTTTCCATGTGGCTGGATATAGGCATATTTGAAACTTGTAATGTGTAATTTTCAACCTTAAACCCCAAAGGGTAATAAAAAAGGGGCACACATCTGCTCCCTCTTTTTGACATTCTGTGATGCAAGGCAGCTACAAGCTACTCTCCAGCACGTAGAGCAAATACTCAGCACACACCAGCACACAGCACCCCCACACACCCCATTATCCCACAGTGGTAGGAAGAGGCAGCCCTGCCACAGTAGCCCTCCTATGTCCTTATAGTCAAGATGGAAAGGGGAGAGACTTCCTCTGTCTTTGGGGTAAGCGGAAACAGGGTGTAGGAGAGCACAGCAGAGCCCTGAGCCAATTTGTACCCTCAACTGGTCTTCTTAAGCAGACCTGACTGGTAATCACAGGCAGCAGCTGGTCCAGCAAGGTGAATAAAGTTACCCAATGGCAAAGGCCCCATTCTGTCTGTCTCAGCGCTTTGCAAGTGATGAGATAGTGCAGCCTGTGTGACAAGGCTGAAAGAGGTCACTATCCCAGTGAGTGCAGTTACATGTACCACAGACCCTGGAGCGGTGCTGGGTGTGCACACCTCCATGCACACATCACGGCTGACATGCAATACCTGGTACCCGGAGGTTCTGCTACTTCAGCGCTCAGGGCGCCACACGGAGGAGCATTCTGCAGCACCCCGCGGCAGCAGATCATAACCAGGCTGGCAAGATCAGTGACATGAAGCAGATTCTTCCCCAGCGTCCTTCTTAGCCTGGTCCCTCAGACCAGTTTCTTCCTGAGGCACTGGCTCCTCAGCAGCAGGATCTGAGGAATCCATATAACCCATCCGGCTCACAGTACCCCTTCAATTTTGCAACACAGAGTAAATACAGAATCTTAAGCTTTATTTTTCTATTGGCCAGCAACTTAAACTGGGTTAAAAAAAAAAGCAGTGAATATTACTACACAGAGTAAAAGTATAAAACAACTCAATGGACACAAGCCAACTTACTGTTTATATCTCATTCTTCCTGGCCTCTCCCAACCCTGTACAATGTATTTGAAGGGAATGGGCGAAGACAGCTATGAAGATATGGTTAAGAAACCAGAGATATTGCTTCAAGCAACATGCTCAATATTTTCCTCTTAGTTAGTAGTCAATACTTGTCAGGAACTTGATTATAAAACAAGAAATAATTTAGAAATTTCTCCTTTAGATCATTACACAATAATTTAGATTTCCTTCCCCTCTTTCCTACTGCTGTGGAACCAAGGATACACCTCAGTTCCTCTACCTCTTTTTCTGCATTAGTTAAGGATTATTTCACGGGGCTGATGTTGATGGGCGAGTTTCAGATTGACTTGCTCTGAATTTTAACTTTTAGTTAACTTTTAACCTTTATCGCCAGTCCAAGATTTCTGCTCTGTGAACTAAACCCCGCCACAATCCTGCAAGACCCTTTAGGAGTCTGGGTGATTTTGCTCACGTCAACTGTCTGCTGCCAAGGGACAGGGCTCAGCCGGCACCACTGAAAGGCCAGGAGAGGGAATAAATTTGTTTCTTTATAAAAGGGCTTGTCTTCACTGCTTAGCAACACCAAAACCCCACAGCCCTTTCTGCTTCTTGGGTGTAACAGGCATACCAGGAAGGTGAGAACAAGACAAGAGGCACACAAGAGCCTATGAATTAAGGCTAAGACCCTGTTGGCATCACGATGGCACTAAGTCCGTGGCAGTGGTGATGTCTATGTCCTGTATGTATCCAGGATCCCAATGCAGAGAGAATATTTAATTAAAACCTATTCCTCTGCAGCACTACCAATTTACCAAGTACACTGGGGCACCTGGTTGAAGCTGACTCTTCTGACCTTCTAGGCAGTAACCACTAAAGTGGGCCTCCAGATCTCATTAAAGCCAGAAAACCCACAGCTGATTAATGAGCTCTCTGGAGGCTGATAGAACATCTGTATATATTCATTTCCTGCCCAAGAGAGACAAGCCTGGAGGTCTTAATTAGAAAAATCAAGCCAAGGGCATCTCTCAACATGTTAGAGATATGAGAAGGTATTTCCACTAACCGAACAGGCCAAAGGGTAGCCAGATATGCCAGCTCCACAAACAGACCAGTTCTTCACCAAACCTCAGCAGGGGATAGGTAGGAGGAAACAAAGTTTTCTCACTCACACTGGAAGCCACTCAATAAAACAGACTAGACCCAAAAGAATTAGAAAGTAGTCCATCGTCTTTGCTCCGGAATCACTAGGAGGCAAAAGGCCTCTTGTGGCTTCTAATGGCACTATGTTGGGGGAAGCTTCAAGGAGGAGGAGGAAGGATTGCTGAGAAATCCTAAGGCACCCACATCTTGGCAACATCAGTCATGACAAGATTTCAACCTCACCAAGTTGTGCTCCCAATCAGCAGTAGCAGTAGCTCCTGCCCCAAACAACCAGGCAGGCATCTTCTCAGGCAGCAAACAGCTGTGTTAGGACACTGGTGCACACTTGGGAGGAGGGAGAGAAATCTTCCATATATGAGAGACTCAGCTCTGGCTCCAGCTCAGCGCAGAAACATCATCTGTCCTCACAGTCAATGCCTGGTGCTGCTCAGCCACTTCTCAGAGACCAAGCCATGGTTCTTGTATAGCATCCTGATACCTTCATATTGGCTCAGGAAAAGCCTCAAGAGAAATGGCCCTGGATAAATCTTGCTTCATAGTTATATCAAGGGACTGTTTTGCTAAAGCTTCTAGCAGAAGATCCACAGCTCTTTTGTTTCTTGACAATGAAGAGGACCTGCTGAACTCCTGGCTGCCTTGTACATAACAAGGAGGGTGACTTTCCCCCAAAGGGGCAGGTAAGGCGGTGCATGGCTTGAGAGGCATTTAATTACAGAGCCAAGTCCTCAGGTTACAGACACTTCTGTGGTGGTGGTGGAGAGTGGTCAGGTTGGCAGGCGCTAAGGGAAGTGGCAGAGGGGGAGCGACAGAGTTCCCGCAACTATTAGTATGGTTCTGGCTTTAAACTCTTGTACAAGCAGCAGGTGAAAATCATCCCAAAGATCTACAGGGTGTAAAGAGAAGAGAGAAATGCATGAAAAAACAGAATGGACGTAGTGGAGACTGCAGCTTGCAAACTAACAGTCTGGACCCAGACTGCAGTGGCAGCTAGCTCCTGCCTGGGGATACCACACTCCAGCTTGCAATAAGCAGCAGGAGAGAACATAATCTGTGCTAATCCTCGTAATTAATCACCAGCAGCTTCTCTGGGGTGTAATTTGGCTACTTGCCAGAACAAAGGGGAGGATGAGGAACTCCCAGAGACATCTGCACCTGGAAGAAAAGTATATCCTGTGCCCTCCCCTCTAAAATGGGAGTGGGGGGCATCCATATCCTACCCTTTTATTCATCACTCTTTCCCAAATCATTTCCAGACCCATAGTGCCGTTCTTCAATATGACACAGCCAAGGGAGAGGTTCTGGACGACTTACAATAATCCTAATGAACTGGGGTAGGAAACTCCTCCAGACTGGCTCTTTGGCTGCGCGGGCAATCGTGGCACGTCCCCACAAGAGGTCTCTCTCAGGCTGCCAAACCGCCTGCCATGGCCAGCACCCTTCCCACAGCACTGGAGCAGAAGTCTCTCCCCCTTGCCCAGCTGGTTCCACTCCTTCACCAGAAGCAAATTTTACAGGCTGGCAGAAGAGCCTTGTGCTTTAGAGCTAGTGAATCCTCGGGTCCCTGAAGTACCTGGCAACTTCTCCTTGCCAGGCAGGGAAGAGCCTAAAACATCTGATTTTTTTCCATCTCTCAGCTCTGGGGTTCCTTTAACTTCTGCCCAGCACCCCCAAAATTCCACTCAACCTTTTTACCTGCACGCAAGCAATGCTGATCCCCACTGCCCCGATAATTTTCAGATGCTCTTGAATGAAGTTTTCCAGCTTGGTAATGCAACCGCTCTGCAGGGTGAAAGGAGCGACATGGAAAATCAGCTTCATTTTAACCTCTTGTTCACTTTAATCAATGGTTGCGACCCTTGAAAGCAACGCTATAGAAAGCAGTGTCTGTGAGCAATCTCTTCCCCCAACATCACTGGAAAAGCTACACAGATGATGTAAAATGCATCATGTTTTGTATTGTTCTGGACCTACTGGTTCAGGAACTGTCAAACAAATCCAAGGCAGCTGCTAGCTGGGTAGGAGAAATGCAGAAGAACTGGCCACATCACACAGAGGGAGTGTGTCATTTTTCTCTGAGATATGTGGAGAAACGTTCCCTCACTCACTGCCTAGCGCATGCCTGGAGCGGGTGTTTACTCCCATCAGGCCAAAAGGCCAAGGAAATGCTGATGAGTGGATCCAGTACCAAGAACTCTAACAGGAACCTTTTAAGAGTAAATTCCTCCCACTGCTATTTATGACAGCAGTGAGTTTCAGTGTGAACCTGGAAGGCCAGGCTCTGCCTGCCTCTGCCTTGCAACTGCATCCTTGGCTGGCAGTGTGACCTTTCCCTCCCTGTTTCAGGCCCAAGTTTTTGTTGTCATAAGGCAAAAATAAATCAGTATGAACATACTCTTGGGGTTTTTTTTGGGCAGGGGTGGGGAAGAGTTCCTTTTAAGTAATTAAACTGTTTACTTAGGCAGGTTTTCCATGGTAACATCAGGGGACTTTACTGTGTAGGTTACAGCAGTGCCCCAAGTGTGCAGGGGGCCCTCCTGCCCCAGGAGTTTACAGTGAACCCAGACACCTACATGCACACAGGCAGAGGGAAGGAGTGAACACACAGGCCTCCAGGGAGGGATGCCAAAGGCCTCACTTTTCCCATGCCAGCATTAGGTTTTAGAGTCAGCCCCAGCTGCCCTGATATGAAGCAGTTACTCCTGTTCCCTGATCTGACCCTTTTCTAGGTTCTTCTTCCCCAAAGCCACTAAAATCCTTTCTGAACTCTGACTGAGACCTCATATCATGATACGCAGCATCTGACTGTGGATCCAAACCTCCCCTTACAGCTTTGTCTCCTCTAGAGCTAGCCCAAAACATTTGGCAGCCTACAGGGCCTCTCTTAATAATGCAGCCGGGCAGCCACCTCCAGCTTCATGCAGCACAGAGAGAGGATGGGAAATGCCAGCCCTGCCCCTCAAATGGTTGTGGGTTTCCACTCTCAGAAACACCTCATCAGCTCTTGGACTCTTCTGCACTTCCTCATTGGGTCTTGCCTGGAAGGCACAAACCTTATGGGAAAGCCTTCTTCCTGAAGAGCAAAACCCAGCCAAGCAGCTGGACGTAAGAGGGGCTTTGGTAGATCAGACAGACGGGACTTCATCTCCCTATTCATTCCACAAAGACAGATGGTTGGTTTCCTTTTAGCTGTCTGAGTTGCTTGGCTTAATGCAGATGTTATTCACACTCCTCTTCCAAGTCCTGCTCAAAGCCTAGACTGTGAGAAGAAATATGTGCTCTGAAGGGGCCACCTCTTCATCCACAGCCCTCTTAAACTGTCAGGGCGACACGGACAAGGAAAAAGCTCCAGTTGTTGCTTCCCGGACTCAGTGAAGCCAGCCAAGGTGCTGGTTCCACTGATGAGAAGAAGGACTTCACTACCTCATAGAGAGCATCACAGTGAACAAGTTACAGCCAGGTGACAGGACTGGAGAGTGCCAAAATAAATGCAAGAACTTTCACCAGCCTTACGCAAACTGGATGAATAAATGGTCTGAGAGCTAGCCGTTTACTTACTCAGCTAGTCTGGGATTCAATTTGCTTCTTCTAGACAAGAGACAAGCCCCTCTATCTCAACTCCAGCCTTCTTTTCAGCCCAAACTGCAGCCCACTGGAACTGGGCTAATTCGTCTGCTATGGGGCCCTCTTTCTTCCCTATATGTTGTTTCTTCATGCTGTAGATCAAATCCCACTATCTCAATTAAGGACCAGAAGTATCTCCATTTGCACCTCACTGAGTAATTCCAATGACAGGAAGCTGTATCAAATGTAGGGCTCACACCCAAGTCTCTTGCCAGAACCAACAACCTCTCCCACTTCCCCCTATCACTAGCATACTCTGTAGTAACAAATATAATTTATTACTTTTCTCTATATCTACATACAAAATAATAGCCTAGATGGCTGAATGCTCAACTAGAGAAAAGAATTCTACTTTCTAAGGAATCCTACTGACTTTGAAGCCAACCGACAGTTTGCAGCAATAACCCAACACCCTCACTCCCTGCCCACCTCCTTTACATACTTTGCAGCTCTGAAGCCCTTTTGCTTTTTACCTCCTTGTAGATGTTGGAAGGATGGTCTCTTCGGCCACACAGGTCAGTTATTGTCTTACAGCAGCTGTCTGGGACTTTCCGTCCATTGGCCTCTGGAGATTTGATCCACAGGCTGTCAGCCCAGTCTGTGTAGTTGTTGCTCCCACAGCACCTGAACTGCATGCACACAGAGCAAAGGCTGAGCCTGCAAGCACTGCAACCTCCTTCTCCCTCCAGCCTCCCACACTAAGCCCTGGATTTCAACCTCCTTTGCAGAGAGACTCCAGCTACCTCACGGGCTTTTGGGTTTTTTTTTTTTTTTGTGGCTACTATAATTATTAGTGACTTTTGTGTTAAGAGTCTCCAAAATGGCCACTAAATATCAGTTTCATCCATCTTTCAGCAGCTGTGACTTTTGGTTACTGCTGGGATGAACTGTAACCAGAGCACACCTGCAGCTGCCTCAGCTCTTAACCACCAGACTGGAGAGTGTTAATGGTGTTAACAGAGTAAATTTAATTTCCAGCTGCTATCACAAATGCACCTGCTATGGCTGTATGCATATAGTAGGCCCTATGCTTTCAAAACACCTGTGCACAAGGGACCTTTCTGTGTGAAAGCCTGTCAGAGCTGCAGCAGCCCTAACCTGAACCACCCCTGAGCCAGGCACAGCTAGCAACAGTGTCAGGAAGGCTCTTCTTTCATTACATCTTGCTCTCTAGGGTACTGAGGAGCTTAATGAAAAATGTCAGTGATTTCTCCAAAGCTTTGAAGTGGGAAGGAGAAACAGCTGTCAGAGTGACTGGGCAGCTCCTGTTCACTCTGGGAGCAATTCAGATGTTGTCTCCTCAGTACTACTGGGCATGCAATTCAGAGATCACACCATGCAATCCTGCCAGTTGCATGGCCCAGGCCCTGCACCCCACCCAACCTTGTCTTGAAGAAGAACAACATACACTCAGCATACAGAAGAAATATCTGTATGCTGGATGTTAAGAGCCCATGGTGCCTTTTGTGTGCTTGATTTTAAGCCCTGCAATTGCATTAATTCTCCCTGCCTCTAGAGATACCTACCTCCTGCTGCAGTTTGTCTACTGCGCTGGTAACACTCTCTTCTCCCTCCTTCCGGTACTTCTGAGTCATGGTGTTCTTCAAATTTTGCTTCAGCTCCATGCTCAGCTGAATGGAAGAGACAAGTGGGATAAAATCACAAGGCAAACTCATCCCTCAGAGCAACCCAAAGCCCTGCAGACGTTTCATTGCCTTTGCTCCAAGAGGAAAGCTGAGCGCCTAGTGGAAGTTACAGCTTCCTTCAAGACCATCCTCCACGGCTGGACTGGACAGGCTTATTTCCAATTGATTACAGATCATGCCTCTATTTTAATAGCTGGAAGGAGGTGCTTCAGGGCCAAATTTCAGCCTGTGCTACACATCACCATATGGGTCCTCACCTTGAATATGTAAGATTGCCAAGACATGCCTGCATCAAAAGAGAATACAAAACTGTGCCTGCTTAAATATGAAAATGACTATGAAACCATGTGCAGTCTTCTCCTTCTGAAGCCTGTGACAAAATGCTAAAAACCAAATCACTCTGTCCAGGAGCAGGAAGAGATCAGGGTCCTGGGCATACTGGACTGAAACCATGTAGTCTGAACAGTTCTTGTATTGGCATCAAAAAGGATGCCACAGGAGGGAATTAAGTGTGCGATTGCAAAAGTACTGCAAGGCCTTTCTTGATAACAGTGACAGAGAGACGAAGTCTGATTTTGCAAGTACAGAATTTCTGAGAGCATCATCATAAAACACTGGCATGGTGACAGAGAGACAAAGTCTGATTTTGCAAGTACAGAATTTCTGAAAGCATCATCATAAACCACTGGCATGTTCAGGTGATTGGCTTCCAACATTTATTCCTGTGGAGGCTCTTTTAATCTAGCTGAATTCTTCTCACCCATCCAGGTGACAGCCAAAAAGTGCCAAAGAGCTGCATCTTTTTTCTTGTCATCCTGGTTCATACAGCAACACTGCTTTAGTCCAACACTTGTGAAATTCTAAGTTTCCTATACCAATAAAAAACATCAACATGCATTTTAGATGGGGTCAATGAATGAAACAGGTGGGTAGCCTCTCTATACACCTTTTATTCTACACAGTAAGTAGCAAATGAGAGGTCAAACACCTGGTTATGCTGAACTGCAAAATACAGTCTGTGGTCTATTCTCCCTTTGAAACACTGTTTTTTCCAACTCCATGTGTCAAATGGGGACAACACCTACCTCACAGAGATGATATGAGGCTTCATTCATTAATATTTGCAAAATGCTTTGAGATCCTGGGCTGGCAAGCTCTACAGAAGTGCAAGGACTTAGTGTAATGAAAAGAAAGGAAAAGGTTCAGCAGCTGGAAGGCATCAGAGGTAAATAAAGAGGAGAGTCCATTAGCAGAATTATTACTTGGGAGAAAAGCAGTTACCTGCGGGCTCACGGGGAAGAACTGCAGCATGGAATAGAGATAACAAAAGAAACAGTTTAGACACACACTCGCAAGCCTCAGACACCAAAGCAAGGGCTGAAATAAAAACAGTGGCAAACAGAGCAAGCAGCCTGCAACCAGGAAAGAATAGGGATTTGTCAGCCAGAGGGCAAGGGGAAGTGCAGCCATTGATCAGAGATGCCCTCAAGTGATCTAAAGCACTCAAGGGTACAGCTCTGACTATGTTGTTCCTTATTTCAGCCGAAGGATCAGTTCCTCTTCATCCATTGTCATAAATGAACTTTGTGCCTTTGCATGGATGGATGGACAGACCCTGGCTCCCTGCTATGCCTGCCAGGATTGATCTTTCCCTGTTAAATATGCACTTGCATACAACTGATCCCTCCTGCAGGAGCCAGCATGGTTCTTTGGCTCCTCGCAAACTGCCAGTGGCCATCTTAGTGAGACAAAGCACAGAAGGCCCAAGAGAAAAAGGAATGGCAAGACATCCTGGCAGTGAAGTCAACAAGATGGGGCATCCAGCTGCTTTTCAGACAGCCACTTGACAACAATCCTAATTTGCCACTTCCAATCAATTTCCAGGCATGAGAGCAACTTTGCAGGCTGTTTGTGCCTTGGTGGTTAAACTCCCTTTGAAAACAAAGTGATGACTTAAGCCTCTGCTCTCTGCAACTGCAAAAAGTGCCAAGCCACAACTGCAGCTGTTGGGAGCCTGTGCTGTCCTTGAGCCCCTCAGCTGGGCTGGTTAAGCAAAACTCTCAGAAACTTCTTGCCTGAAAGGACCTCTCACCTGGACCATTCATTATCTTTGCCAGTTCAAAAGTACAGCAGCTAGCTTGCTGGATGCAGCAGGAACTGTTCCTATGTCCTGAATAAGCTAAGTGGCACTAACGTGATTTCAGTTGCTTGCATTATCCCTTGAAGGGTGTTGGGAGGATTCCTAGACCTACACAGCCTCAAAAATTGTCTTCTACAAGACTCTGCAAGAAAAACAGTGCACAAATGTGAACCACAGGAAGGAGATGAGCAGCAAGGCTGAGCAGCCTCCTGTATGGTAACCACCACCACTTTGTCAAAAACAGTAAATAATCCAAGGTTTTCTGTATGGGGAGGGGAGTGAGTACAGACATGTGGAAAAGTGAACCACAACCAGACCCTAGGTCCCAACCCTCCAAGCTCAGTTCTGGCTGGAGAAATGGGATGATAACCAGCTGTTTTCTCTCCCTGGTTTGAGTCTCTAAGGACTAACGTCCACTCACCTGCTGGTAGTAGATATAGGCCAGGATTCCAGCAATGATCTCCAGGAGAAAGATGCACAGCAACAGTATGAAGTACTGTAAAATAATGGGAAAAGCAGGACATCAGAACAGAGTGTGAGGAGATGACAGGAGCCAGCTTTTCATTAGCTGGTAAAATGCGTGACTCTCTTCATCAATGCTTTTCTGCAGCAGTGTTCAAAGGCAGGGGCTGGCATTAAGACCTCAATAGGGTAGGAAAGGAACAATCCCACAGGTTAAAAAAAAAACCCAAACCACAGCATAACTGGAGACAAGCAGCAGCAAGTATGAGTTTAACTCACAGAGCCAGAGGGATATAGAGAATGGAAAAGTGCAGGCAACTGAGGTAAGATCACTGGACAAAAGAAAGTGGTTGCTGGATAACCTGATGACTATACTCAGTATCACAGAAAACATCTGATTCTGACATCAGTAAAAAAAAATTTGAAAATTTTGTTTGGTTTGATATTGTTTAGAGCATTTCACCAAGTTACTAAGGAGCAATATACGTTATAATGATGATTCAATAAAGCAACAAAGGGCCCATTTTACCAAGGGTATAGCAGACCAGCTAAGCATAAGCATAAACCATAGATTTATGTCCCGAGTCACTTCTGTGGGGCTCCACCACAGGCTGAAGGTCACTATTGCAGCAGATGGACTTTAGCACTAATTCACACTCAGGACTGTGACTATATGTTCTGCTGAACTAGGAACTAGAGGGGAAAGCTCAGTATCTAAAAACCAAAGTGAGAAGAGCTCTTAGAAGACTAAGAGGAGAACATGACTGTTTCTTGGCAGTGCAATGGAAAGGGATGTGCCCTCCTTACCACAAGGAGAATCAAATGGACAGTACAGAAAACTGTTTGGGAGCACTGTTCCTATACACAAACAGGATGTGGAAGGGAAGCCAAACCTATGAGGAGGAACATGTGTACTAGAGTAAAAGGACTGGGCAGGCCTGAAGACAGAGGATGACGTGGCCACTTCCTCCTTAGGGTCAAAGACAGCTTTTCAGGGAGAGCCCCTGCCCTGACACACAGCCCCTGACTTGCTCGGGGTCAGCAACAGTTTCTTTACAGATCCAGGCTGTTCTATGACTGCTATTAAATTCATCTTTCTGTAGATAAAGCTGAAGACACCAGTTCCAGCCGTAACAAGGACCTCATGCTAAGTCCCTGTAAGAGTTGGCCTGCCCAGGACAGAACAAAGTATCTCCCATTTTCAGTTTTACCCCGACCTTAAGAAATGACTGTTCCCAAGGGACAAAGCAAATGGCTCCCTACAAATGTAACCAGACATCAAACCATCTCTCCCTGGCACAAAGGTCAGTGAAGACCTGGACACAGCAAGCTGACCTACACAGCACAGATGCCTTTTGTTGCACGAGGGTTACACTCCCACTGTGCAACCTTCTTCGCTAGGTACTTCCAAGCCCCTTTACTCCTGCAAAATGACACAAATACTCAGGCTTCCTCTTTTGCCCCTGTTGGGATTCAGCAGCTGTGAAGGATGGACAGCTGGGTTTTATCTGCAGACCAGGCTTTAATCTGAGCACACAATCTCAGGCTTTCACTCCTCAGCCCCACACTCTCCCCCATGGCCGAACACTGACTGACGCCTGTACAAGGTACCCATTCATAGCAGGGGAATGAGTCACCCAGTGGAGTGCGGGATAGCTAAAGGCTGGTCCCAACACTCACTGGAGGTTCAAAGGGAGCAAGAAAGGATCCCCATGCCTTGACACAAAGGCTGGCTTTCTTTTGTTGGGACCTAGTTATGCCTTAACTGCTCTGACATCATCTCTCTGCCAAGGAGAGGGCAGGAGGGTAGCAGGATGCTGAGAAGAACCAATGAACTGGAAAGTTTTATTTAATTATTTTTCCCTGTTCTGTGTTGTCATGTCAAAGGTATTCAGGCAGAGCTGAGTTGTGTCTCCACAGCTCAGCTTGTTGTGCTGGCTTATGGTGGATAAAAACAAATGTGTATCCAGCAGACCCTAAAAAATTTGAGTCACAAGGCCCTTGTAAAACCTTGTAAGGG
The DNA here is from genome assembly GCF_030463565.1 of Pelecanus crispus. Lineage (NCBI taxonomy): Eukaryota > Metazoa > Chordata > Aves > Pelecaniformes > Pelecanidae > Pelecanus > Pelecanus crispus. The sequence continues at coordinate 21,136,027 of NC_134648.1, forward strand.
AGGTTAGTGCATCTGCCACCCACACATCCAACCTTTCTCTGCTGATACACTGCATCATTATCCTCATCTCGGTCTTGTTGTTGCCTCAGGGCCACTTCCAGGTATGATGCTAACATAGGAGAGCAGCAGCTTTCACTCTGGACACAGAGCACAGGGCTTCTCTCCTTGCTCTTCATCAGGAGTTGCAGGGCTTTCTTACAGAGGTCTGCTCTGGGAGGAGTAGGCCAGCTCTGGCATGGAGCTGCAGTGACATGCTCTACTCTTCCCAAGAGGCTGCAGAGCAAGTCAGAAATGTGGGAACACCCAAAGGCCTGTAGTAAACACATGCCTGGACCTGGGGGGGCTCTGGGTGAAATTTACTCTTATTCTGGCTCCAAGCCAGAGTCAGGACTATCTCGTGTCTCCTCAAGATCTACAGGGTCCAGATTTCTTCTATCCAGCTTCAAGTGTTTGAGTGAAGCACCAAGCTTTAGTGTGTTTTCTCTGAATAACCCAAAAAATGGTTCAACCCACCTACAATCCAAATGACTCTCTGGAGAGATCTTTCTATTACCTGAAGAAGAATATATAGCAACTATACTCCTAAGCCAGCAATGTCACTTCACTGGGAGGGCTCCAGGCTGAAATGCAGCAGGAACAGAAACCAAAACCAATGTGTTTTCCCTTCTCCCTATCCAAGGTAGCTAACTAGAAGTGGTAGTGTGAGGGGCCAAGCCTGAAGAAAGCCACCTTCTTTCTTTACATTCAAGGTCTTCTATTTGATGGGTCCTTTCCTGAGACTCCTGCTTGCATACTTTTGTCTATGAAAGTATGCATCTTGACTGAAGTATAATATAGTAGTGGTTTGTGTGCTTGTAAAGAGGTGGACTGCAGCATCACGGCCAGCCAGGCTGCAGATCCACTGCCATGCCTGCTCACAGAGCCAGAGAAACTCCACATCTGCTGCCCAAGCCTCAGCACATCACCTGGCTAAGGAAGGACACAAGGAAGGCAAATAAGCAGTGACATAAAAAAAGTAGCACAGCTGTGAGTGATGAGCAATGAAATACTATGAAAAGCCTTTAAGTGGGCCCATAAACTCGCAGATAGGTAGAAAGGCAGCAAAAAATTCACAGCTTCCTGAGTCTTCAACAGAAAAACAAACTAAAAATCAGATATGCATTTTACAAACAGCACCCAAAGCTGTCAACAACTGATTTTTAAAAGCACCAAGGAGGCACTGGGGAGAGCGGAGAGTGCTGCTTACGGCACTCCCTCCCATTTTTACATGGGCCTCTGGTACAGAGAGAAATTGGGACAGGCTGGCACAGACTCTGGGGCACTGACTGTGAAGCTGTCAGGATTATTGTCTGAGCTCAGAGCTGGCAAAGGCCCCCAGCCAGGCTCACCCAGCCCTGGCAAGCACAGCCCTATCTCTTGTGCAGATTACTCACCCGCAACCAAAGCGGAGCACAAGCAAGAAGAGACAATAGGCCTTTCGCGACCAGCCACTCTGAAAAGACGCGTGGTATAAGGAGACAGAGTGACCTTTTGTTCCCAAGAGACAATTATTAGTTTTCTGTGGCAGAATAACAAAGAAAACCCCACCGGATTTTCATCCGTAGCTTCTGGCTGAGGCAAAAAGACAAAGGGAGATCTCTTTGGCATGGAGAGTAAGTGAAGCAAGGCCAAAATGGGCTGCTACAGACCAGGAGTCTAATGAACAAGTACCAGCAATGCACTCACTGTGTCCTCCTCTGTGTTTTATTCTCCCTTCCTGGCCCTACTCTGCCTCTCACAGGGATTACCAGGCCTTCAAAGCAGTGGTATAAGCATTAGGCTTGCTCACGACTCCTATTTCTGCTCCTCTATCCAAAAGAAAGAGGAGAAATGGGACAGTCAGTTGAATGAGGATTTGCAAAGGAAGGAGCTGGTGAAGAGTTGCTGAAGTATCCTTTTCTGTAACTGTGAAAGCAAAGAACCACCGGTTGTTATTTCAGTCACTGCACTCACCACTTCAGCCCAGATACTAAATGGGACTGCTGCCACACTCCAGACTAAAAGGGAGATTTGAGAGGGCGGAAGCAGAATAGAAACCCTAGGGCTGGTCAAAAACTTCAGTGTAGGTGGGGGAGCAGGGAGCTCAGGAAGTAACACAGGGAAAGGCATAAAAAAGCAGCAGATTATCAAAACAGCGTGGCTTTTTTGTGGAAGCAAAACTAAAATAATTTTTTTTGCAACTAAAGAAAATATTAATTGGAAATGTTCTCATTTCTGACAACCAAGTGAAAAAGCGTGTTAATTTGGCTTGAACCTACTGTCATTAAAAGCCAGTTTTGTTACAGGTCTCTCCTATTTTCCTCTCTCTTCCCGTTTTCCAAAGAGACTATGGGATGGGCAGGGAAGAAGGAAGAGACAAAAGCCAAGAGATTTTGTTTTGAATAGTTTCCAATAGATGTTCTTACACAAAATATAGGTATTATGACTACACAGAGTACTTTTCAACCATGCAGTTGTAAGCGTATTCTTTGGGTGGATGAAAGGAAATGCTTTGCAGTAGAACCTGCCCCTAGGACAAAGACAGCACTGCTTTTAGGAGCTGGAGACCTTAGTGCTATTTGCTCTAGGACAAACAAGTAAGGTTGGTGCAGAACACAGCCAAGATATTTCCCTCCCTCCCAGCATGGTTCAAGAGCAAATGGGGTGAATCCTCCCCCAAACAAAACAACCAAGCAAAACTTACCACTCTTAGCAAATTCCGACGCTCTTTGAAGGTGGCACAGCAACCAAGGATGCCAGTAACCATGACAACCACCCCAGCCACCACCAGAATATAAGCAGTTGCTGAATATGTGCTGGAAGAGAGCAGGCTGATGTAGTCACTCTTCTCAGCTAGGGTCCAGGTGCCCACTGCCATCACGGCTCCACCAGCCAGCTGGGTAGAGAAAGAAGCAAGCAAATGAAGGGCATCTAATGTGTGAACTTCCTCACCTCCCAGAGCAACTGGACTGGGATATCAGGACATGCCTCAGCTCCATAAGCTGAGCTAAAGATGTTCTACACTAAAGGAAGGACTGCCAGAGGACTCACTGGGACTGGGAGCAGGCCCCAGTGCGCTGGGAGGGGCTGGGCTTCACAGCAGCCAGTTTAGCACCCCAGGCAGCCTGAATGCAAAGCTATCTGAAGCATCCACCTGTGCACAGATTTTATGCAGCTTCTAGTATGCTCAGACAGTTTTCCTTAAAGGTCTGACCTGGACACTCCAATGCTCTGTCCTAGGCAGCAAAGGGAAAAACAATCCTTTGGCATCAGTAACTTTCTAGTGGAAAGCACAACTCTAGGAAGTTCTAGGGAGACCCAGCTGCAAGAAAGTGTTATCCTTGCTTTAGCTGTCCCACTCCACTGCCAGGACTCCCTCTGCCATTTTGAGAGGAGGAATGGCAAGACAGGCTCCCTGAAAAAAGCAAGCCAGGTGAACAAACAAAGCATGTTTTCAGGCTCCCTGTTATTTTCTATACTTGGTAACACGACCTAGAAACAGCCAGAGACTACAGTGTCAAACCATAACTTCTGCAGCCTGGGCAGGCAAGCCCAAGGGATGGGATTTCATCCCGCAGGACGAAATCTGTGTCCCACCAAGGTCAGCACTTTTTGCCAAAGACTTCATCAAGCCCAAGATTTCTGTGCCCCTGTCACCAAAACTGCAATGCTATCTCAGTGCCTCTGAAATAGACTGAAGTTTCTTACCCAGAAAAAGAAGTTGAAGATGAAGAGCAGGTACTTGAGACAGATGGTCCCACATGTTTCCTTCTTTTCTGTATACTCACGCATCTTTCTGGCTCAGCAAGTTCCTGAAAAAGAATCAGAAAAACTTGAGTCAGTCAGTCACCACACCCCTTCTCCCAAAAGGCCAGCATTACTACTCTCCTCCTGCAAGAACTCACACTTCCAACCTTTTACCGAAGCCAGTCAGTGAGCAAGCCATTCAACTGCTTTCAGGGATGCTAGACAGTGTTTGCTTAGATAAAGAGCTCTTGTATCCATTTGGGTGACCTACACAGCACGAGACCTTGCACAATGTGAAAGGGAGGCAGATGGTACCAGCATGTGGCCTTCCTGTACTGCCTTCATCCTCCTTCTCTCATTTTCCTTTAGATCAACACTTGCAGTGGAGGGATCAGACCTACCATTGTGTGAGAGGTCAAGCCAAAACCATGAATTGTGATCAGCGTTATCGTGAGGAAACTTCAGTATAGTTCATGCTCACTTCTTCCTATTTGAACTGAAATAAATGAGATCACAGACCTGTTATCCAGAAAATCCCAGTATCTGGCTCCTGACTGCAGCCTGTTAACTGCTGCTTCTGAAGGTGGTGACAGAAACCTCTGTCTTTTGACATTTACGGAATAATCTGTCTCCAAAGAATATTCTTTCCTCACTGGCATTAGCTACAACTGCCTTAAATAGATCCCTCTCTAAGTTTGGGGCATTTTTGATCTTTATAACTCTAACTGGGAACATACTTGTTATCCACTTAAATGCCCTATCCTTTTTGAACCCCAGCAATATGTTGGAGTAACTAATTCTCTTCTTCAATCTGTTTATTTCTCATGGCCCTTCTCACTGGCCAGCTGTCTCCTAGGGCAGCTATCTCAGCTACTAAGAGGAAGAAACATAACCATTGGCTTCAGATGATCTGACAGCGTAAAACACCACTGCAGATATGTAACAAATGGGAGTTCATTGTGGGTCAGTTCCAGTGCAGTGTTACAGATCTGCTACACTCTTGGGCACGTTTCTTCCTGTTGATGCCAGAAGGCCTGAACCTCTTGAAAAAAATATTGCCACCGCTGCCTGATCAGGCAGACAGGACAAAGGCACTGCCCAGAGCATCACTGCCAGCATCACCTGTGTGAGGCAGTTTCCAGAAGTGCAACCAAACCCACACCACCTCTCCTGCACTCAATTAAAAAATCATCCCTTTCCTCCCCTGCCAGCCAGTGGGGAAGGATGCAAAAATCTTGCACCCGTATCAGAGTAAAATGCTTTCCTGAAGCAGCAATTTCCATGGAAGCAGGCAGGCAAACAGCCTCTCTCCTTTTCCAGAGGCATGGAGCTCACGCTCACTTAGATTACAAAACTTCTTCTCACAAGTGATGCGAGCTTCCTCTGGGGACCCACTGCAGCTGCAACCCAGCCATGCAGTACAGACACTCATCTACCCTGGCAAACCCACTGCAAAACACCTGACAGTAAAGAAAGCGAGCAGCGGGTACACGTAGTCAAGCTGCACATGAAATGGCTATCAGGTTGGACCAGTCAGTCAGTATTATCTTTACCACTACATTGCTAACATCTGGCTTTAGAGGCAGATGAACCAAGGCTGGGGAAAGCAGCTGCCCATTCCGCAGCATAATTATATTTTATTTGCAGGGAACTGTTTCCTTTTGCTTCATGCCAGCCCACTCAAAAACCCCAGCCAGGCCTGTGCTTTAGAAACTAATAAATGAAGCTGACAGGGAAGGCAAGGGTGAGAACATGCCAGCAGTCACACCCATGCCTGTCCCCCATCACCATTTCACAAAAAAACATTTTTCTCTAGAATAACATATGGCAACAACAGTTGGCAGCAGAAGGCTGTTTCACTGGCAAAGGGAGCAGCTCTGAGATGGTGGTATATATCAAGGAGAATAACTCTTCAGAGTTATCTTCAGAAGAGATCAGAACCTCCAGCAATGCTCAGATTAATTACCATGTTGCAGCACAAAAAGGCCTGGGGCAGTGTGGAGGAATGGATGCTGGTGGTATGGTATGCACTGAACAGACTTGTAAATTCTCAATGAGAAGACGCCCTGTGAATGCAACGTTCATGGAAGGTGACAGATTTACAGCTCCCAGAGGCTTCATTTAGCCCCAGAACAGGAATGGCAGCAGTGAGGCAGGCTCCCACAGCCACACAGGCCTGCACAACCCAAAACAGGTACCTCAGCCCAGACCCAAGAGGTGCCCTCCAGTTACAGACTCCAAAGACTGCACTTGGCTTTTTGCCCACCCGTTCTAACATCAGGGCTGAATGTAGAGGAAAATGCACTGCAGGTTTGCTGAGACTGACCCTGGTTCCTATCACTGATAGCCAGGGGACAGTAACAGTGCTTACTGTCCTTGGGCTGGCTCCTTGGCCCAGTTCCCCTCTTGGTCCAGAGGATTTCAGGAACCTTTCCCCCTTCCCCTTAAAGTATGTCCCCCGCCAAAAAAACAGCCATGACAGGTATTTCCACATATCACCATACAGCAGGTGCTGGGCCCTAGTGAGGGATGCTAACTTGTCCCTCCTTCTGATCTGAGAGCTCAGAAATCCCACACCGAGCTGCATCTTGTTCTGGGTGAGGACTGGGCAGACAGACAGCTGAGACCGTGCTTGCACTCAGATGACAGACCGTCTGAAACTCCGCTCAAGACTGCAGGTCCTGCTCCACCGAGCGCTGTGTACAGGCCTTTCAGGCAGCTCAGCTTCGCTGCTGGGAAGAGAGGATCTGTCTGTTTCCAAAAAGCTGGCAGGGAACAGCTGCAGGTTTATAAAGCACGGTGATTCACACAGGGATGGCAGGCCATGAATCAGAAAGCAATCAGGGCTGTCTCCTGTTTGATCTATCCTTCCTAGCCAGGAGCAGAGCTGATGGCACTGGCTGCCTCTGCATGCTTAATGACTCACCCAGCGAGCTATTCAGGGAAAGGCAGCTCTCTCCAGACCCTCTTTTTGGAAGTCATGTGTTTGTGCTCCTTGCGTCACACAGGGTGGCCTGCCGCCTCCCGTTGTCTGCAAAGACTCCGTCAGGCTTTAGGGAGCTACACTGGTCTTCAGGGAAAGCAAAAGAGGGCAGGAGACGCCAGTGAAATGCCTTTCCCAAAGAGCCCAGACAGTGGAGAGATGAGCCACAATCTGCCTCGCAGGCTAAGGGTGACTTCGGGCTCTGAGCCTTGTGGTCCCAAAAAAGCACAGAGATGCGGGGCCTCATCCTGAATTCACTGACGTGACCAGGGTCTCTTGGTTTCAGTCATCTTTGCAACAGACCCTCAGAAGTGACATGAACAACTCGTAACACCAGACAAGCAGCAGCAACATTAATTAACACATATGGTTATATTCTATTTTAAACCAGCAAGGCAAAGATCTGTTCTGAATCACATCGATAATTACGAAAGAGCTCTCCAGGAAATGGCAAGCTATGCCACAGGGCTGTATTCACAAATGCATAAAAACATATTAATTAGACATAAGCTTCATAATGGGAAATGCTTTGCTAACTGAAAAGTGGTTAGAAGACCAAAAGCACTTCCATAATGAAGTTCACTTGGTCCAGTCCAATAGACAGTAGCTCCATCAGCAAGTTAAATTTAAGCAAGCAATCAAGGGATACAGGCTATGAAATTTAGTCATACGATGAAGAAAGGTATTTTTATGTAATTTGCCAGAAATCAACAGGTTCCTACTATGCCCACACACACTGCAATGTAAGTTACAAGGAGAAATAATGCTCTAACTGAAACAAAATGCACAAAGATGGGAGGATAAAACAAAGACAAACAGCGTGACAGAACCTGCGCATGAAAGGGAGGGGTAACAGTTTGAAGATTAATTCAAGAAACTGGGAGTTGAACAGCTTGAATCCAATACTCCATTCTGACACAGACTTTGCGCATGGTCTTGGGCAAGTTCCTTAATCTGTTCCTTGCTTCTGCTCTTCCTCCCCAGTGTAAGACCCTCATCTTTCTCTAAACCCAGTGATGTTGTAAGGATCTGCACTGAGAACCCCTGCTGACCGAGGAATGCCAGCTACAAGGCATAGCAGGCTCCAGGTAACTGGTGTATTGGCAAAAGCCGTACAGCAACACAATTTCGCTGCCTCAAAAGTGCTTTTACCAGTACAGGCTACTTTGGCCAGTGAACTGGAACATCCTCTTTTGGGGTTAGTAAAATCCATACTTACAATGAGAGGACTGTCTGGCAAAGCAATTTTGGCAACAAGGCATGCTGGCTCAAATACATCAAAGATTGCAAGACACTAGTAATGAAGTACGAGAGACTGGAGTAATAGTGAAGAATATGAATGAAGAGCAAGAAGGAAAGGATGACCCACCGATACAAACATCTCAAAAGAAGAAAAAAGAAAAAGAGAGTGAGCTCATCCTGTCCTGTCTGACTGCAAGCCACAACCTCCCAGCTGGGTAAGAACACAGAGTGCATGCCTGCCAGGCAAGGCAGGGCTCACTTCAAATGTGAAACCATTCCATGGCCTGATTTTCTTGGGCTCTCATTCTACTGAGACTGAACCCTTAGGACAAACCAGACAACAGGAACACACCAGAAGTTGAGCAGGTTTGGCTCCAGTTCTGGGTGCTGAGCACCTGGGCACACAAGCACTGCACAAACAGCTGTTTTGTTGCACTGAGCCACCTAAAATCTCAATGGCAGGACTTGCTATGTTATCCCACATCATGTATTTTCACTTGCAGGCCCAAAGGCACATACAGGCACGCACCCACATCCCAGCTCAGAAAGCCCATGGCATGCACACACACACTCCTGCTGGCTAGACATTCATTTAGTCATCACAGACGTTGCTTGGTACATTTGCCTCAACTTGCACAGTAACAGTACTTAATTAAACAACAAAGAAAGCAAGGCCCGCAGGCTTTTTCTGCACAACCTGCCCTAAAGCTGTGTCTGATGGATGTGGAAGAAACAATGCCAAAGCAAATGAAATAGCTCCCAGGCCATTAAAAGCATCATTATTTTTACGTATTGATTTTTGAATGATAGCAAGAAAATTGGTATCCAACGCATCAGTGACATCTATTTCATAGATAACTTGTATGCCAGAAGTTAGATAATTTCTAATGTCTTTGCCAACACGCTCAAGAAAGACTTGCTGCAGGAAATCCCACTGTACCTATGCTGCTATGAAAGCACAGCACCCAAAGGGCTGCAAGCCCAAAATAGAATCACCAGCCCCCTGCCCATGCAGCCACCTCATGCACCCAGTAGGCACGCTGCTGGCCTGGAGGGCAAGGTTCAGCTATGCTGGAGTCTGTCTGAGCTGGGCCAGATAACTCTGGCCCTGAGGCAGCTCTTAGCAAGCAAAGCAGATGTCCTCCCCTTGGTATGTGCAATGCAGGTGTGGGCCAATAGCCTATTATCTTCAGCAAACTGACTGAAGACTTCATTTTCCAGCAAGGCTATCCAACCTCTGAAAGCATGACCTTTCTAAGTTCCCTCTCCGTAAGATGAAAATAATACCACCGCCACTTTACCAACCCCACTGAATATCCTCAGAAAAGGCCTCCAGCTGTTTATCAACTTGCCAGCATATCTCACACAGCCCAGAAAGCTGCCAGAAGTCATTAAGTAAAGCCTTCTCAGGAAAGGAACTCCAAAGCTTGCAGGTGAAGAGATCTGTATTACACAACTACGGAGTGCCATTATCCACCCCAAACCGATAGCTAACATGGGTCTACAGTCTTGACACCGACCTTTCACCACCAAAGCAGCTCAGAGCACCAGTGCAAATGTTCAGTCCTCTTCCAGTGTTTTCTTCCACCCCCTTTCTTCTTGCTGGCTCTGGTCCTCTGCTGGATTCAGGAAAGCAGAAAGCTGAAAAAGAAAAGAAGAGAGATGCAGAGAATCATGAACTAAGTCAAAGATTATTCTCGGAACCCATATTTGATAATATGCTTTGCCATCAAGTTCTCCTTTTAATAGAGAGCGCATGATTTCAGAATACACCTTATGAATGCATTTGATTGAACTGCACAGTGTGCACAGCATAATGGGGGAGATCCAAACTGTAGCAGCGCGGACTGTGAAGACCTTCTGATGGTAGGAAGCTGTCAGAACAGGTTTATATTTACTGCTGCATCCTGTAAATGCCACTATCGTTTCTGTCAAGGCTGTGTACACACCACGACAACTCATTCTGCTGCAAAAGGCCTGAAAGTAACTTTATGAGAAAGCCCAGGAAGAAGACCCTTCCATGCAGTGTGAAGCCCTAGCTGGTGTTAGTGCCTCGAAGTGATCATTGCTCCTAGCCCTCCCAAGGGAACTGCCCAGGAAGAGGAAAGAGGTGGGCAGACAGTACCAGAACTCATTGTGTACATCCATCCTCTGTTCCCAGAGCTTACGAGCCCCAGGATATAGAGCACGAACCAGAGCAGGGCCGCTGCAGAGGAGAAGCATGCTAGGAAGTCACTGTTTCCTTCAGCCTCTACCCCTGCTGAAGCATAACCAAGACACAGGTCCTAAGCACCATGACAGGCTTTGCTGGAAAACAGTTCCCCTGAATTCATCTGCCACTGCCAGCCCTCCTAGAGCAAGGCTTCAACCTCCCAGTGTAAATGCACAGTACCTCCCTCAGATAAGCGAGAAGCCACAGGAAGGTGCTTCAAACAGGAGTTATTTCTCTACAACTTCACTATATTTATCATAAAATCATAGAATGGTTTGGGTTGGAAGGGACCCTTAAAGGTCATCTGGTCTAACCCCCCCTGAAATGAGCAGGGACACCTTCAGCTAGATCAGGTTGCTCAGAGCCCCGTCCAACCTGACCTTGAATGTTTCCAGGCATGGGGCATCTACCACCTCTCTGGGCAACCCGTTCCAGTCTTTCACCACCCTCATCATAAAACATTTCTTCCTTGTATCTAGGCTGAATCTACCCTCTTTTAGTTTAAAACCCTTACCCCTTGTCCTATCACTTATAGGCCCTACTTAAGAAGTCTGTCCCCACCAAGTATTGAAAGGCCACAACAAGGTCTCCCTGCAGCCTTCTCTTCTCCAGGCTAAGCAACCTCAACTCCCTCAGCCTTTACTCGTAGGAGAGGTGTTCCAGCCCTCGGATCATTTTTGTGGCCTTCCTCTGGACCCACTCCAACAGGTCCATGTCTTTCCTGTACTGAGGACTCCAGCGCTGGGCGCAGTACTCCAGGTGGAGTCTCACCAGCACAGCGTAGAGGGGCAGAATCACCTCCCTCGACCTGCTGGCTATGCTTCTTTTGATGCAGCCCAGGATACGGTTGGCTTTCTGGGCTGCAAGCGCCCATTGTTGGCTCATGTCCAGCTTTTCATCCACCAGTACCCTCAAGTCCTTCTCCACAGGGCTGCTCTCAACCCCTTCATCCCCCAGCCTGTATTGATATCAGGGGTTGCCCCGTCCCAGGTGCAGGACCTTGCACTTGGCCTTGTGGAACCTCATGAGGTTCACGTGGGCCCACTTCTTGAGCTTGTCCAGGTCCCTCTGAATGGCATCCCATTCATCAGACATGTCAACGGCACCACTCAGCTTGGTGTCATCTGCAAACTTGCTGAGGGTGCACTTGATCCCACTGTACATGTCACTCACTGATGAAGACATTAAACAGTACTGGTCCCAATACAGACCCCCAAGGGACACCACTTGTCACTGATCTCCATCCGGACATTGAGCTGTTGACCACTACTCTCTGGATGCGACTATCCAGCCAATTCCTTATCCACCACATAGTCCGTCCATCAAATCCATGTCCCTCCAATTTAGAGAGAAGGATGTTGTGGGGGACCGTGTCAAAGGCCTTACAGAAGTCCAGATAGATGACATCCATATCTCTTTTGTCCACTGATGTAGTCACTCTATCATAGAAGGCTGCTAGGGTGGTCAGGCAAGACTTGCCCTTGGTGAAGCCATGCTGGCTGTCTTGAATCACCTCCCTGTCCTCCATATGCCTTAACACAGCTTCTAGGAGGATCTGTTCCATGATCTCCCCAGGCACAGAGGTGAGCCTGACAGGTCAGTAGTTGCCAGGGTCCTCCTTTCTACCCTTTTTGAAAATGGATGCAATGTTTCCCTTTTCCCAGTCACCGGGGACTTCACCTGACTGCCATGACTTTTCGAATATCGTGGACAGTGGCTTGGCAACTACATCAGCCAATTCCCTCAAGACTCTCAGATGTATCTCATCAGGTCCCATACACTTATGTACATTTGGGTTCCTCAGGTGGTCTCGAACCTGATCTTCCCTCACAGTGGGAGGGACTTTGCTCCCCCAGTCCCTGCCTTGAGGTCCATCCACTTGAGAGGTGTGGGAAGAGAGACTGCCAGTGAAGACTGTTGTTGAGTACCTCAGCCTTCTCCTCGTCCGTTGTTACCCATTTGCCAGTTGTGTTCATCCGGGCGGGTACGCTTTCTTTGACCTTCCTTTTCTGGCTCACATACCTATAGAAGCCCTTATTATTCTTTGCCTCGCTTGCCAAGTTCAGCTCCAGCCACGCCTTGGCCTTCCTGACCCCATCCCTACAAAACCGGGCAACATCCCTGTACTCTCCCTGTTTCCACTGCCTGTGCATTTCCTTCTTGCCCTTTAGCCTGACCAACAGGTCTTGACTCATCCATGCTGGTCTCTTGCTGTCCTTTCCTGATTTCTTACACATGGGGATTGAGAGCTCTTGTGCTCTATGGAAAGCATCCTTAAAGATCTGCCAGCTCTGTTCTGCTCCCTTTTCCCTGAGGGCAGTTTCCCAGGGGGTCCCATTGACTAACTCTTTGAACAGCTGGAAGTTCGCTTTCCTAAAATTCAGGGTCCTGACTTTACTCTTCTCCTGACCCACAGCCCTCAGGACTGCGAACCCCACCAGTGCATGATCACTGCAGCCCAGGCTGCCTCCAATCTTGATATCACCAATTAGCTTACTTGCGTTGGTCACCAACAGGTCCAGCAACGCATCCCCTCTGTTAGGGCTGTCTATTACCTGGCTTAAGAAGTTACCCTAAATGCACTCCAGGAGTCTCCTGGATCACCTACAGCTTGCCATGCTACTTTTCCAGCAGGTGTCGGGGTGGTTCAAATCCCCCCAGCAGGATGAGAGCCTGCAAGTGTGATGCCTCCTGTAGCTGGAGTAAGAAGAGTTCATCAACAGGCTCTCCTTCATCGCGTGGCCTGTAGTAAACACCAACCACAAGGCTCCCTTTGTTGGCTCGGTCTCTAATTCTTACCCATAAGCTTTCAACCTGCTCATGGCTATTCTTCAGACACAGCTCTTCACAATCTATCCATTTCTTGACATACAGGGCAACCCCTTTGCCTCTCCTTCCTCACCTGTCCCTTTTGAACTGCTTGTACACTGATAGCCACATTCCAGTCATGGGATTCATCCCACCAGGTTTCAGTAATGGCAACTAGTTCATAGCTTTCTAGCATCACAGTGCCTTCCAACTCCTCCTGTTTGTTGCCCATGCTGCGTGCATTGGTGTAGAGGCACTTCAGCTGGGCTGTTGACCGTGTCACCTTTTTAGAGGAACACACCTTAATTCCTTTGAGGTATTTCACCGGTGTTTCCCTGTTGGCTCATACTATCCCAGGAGCCTCTGGCTCCTTTCTGTAAGACTTCAAGTGTGCTCCAGTGTACCCAGCACATCACAGAGCAACAGGCTGAGGGCCCTTGCTAGCACCCCATCCCCCTAACCTTGGTGTGTCGTCATGGCTTGTCATTTCTGTGGAGACGACTAGGCGGCATAAGGCTGCTGTACTGGAAAATGACCTCTAGCATCCCTCTGTCCCCTGGTTTTCTAAGACAGAGGGTCCCAAACTTTTTGCAATCATTTGTACTGCCACATCCTCAGCCATGTCACCCTCATCTCACAATAGGCAGGTTCGATTCTCCCTGCAATCTGTTTCCACTGGCAGCAGGATGGAGAGGGGAAGAGAATAGCAATTCTTCCTCCCTAACCTGCCTGTTTGGATACTGAATTAATGATCCTTTGATCTACACCCTGACACTAACTTACTCCACAGCCTAAGGCTTAAACTCTTATCTATTGCCCATACCAGGATACGGAAGCAGTAATACTTCCTGACTTGCCTGTGTGCAATAATGGGGTGTTTGCAAACCACCCAGGAAGAGAAAAAAGTTACTTTTTATTAGCAGATCAAATTTAACACCATTCATAACCATTTTAACTTCCTATTATCTTCAAGGGGAGGCTCCTGCAAGCCTTTACCTAGCATAGCATGGGCGACACACCTTCATTTATAATTATCTTGGATTACCCCTGCTTCCATTCCCTATTAAAAGGAATGCTCTGGTAAGAGCTAGAAACTTGTTGATTTGCATTAGTATGTAGCCTCTAGACCACAAAAACGTCTCGAGAGAAACAGTGGAAATCCCAGCACTTGAACCACTGAGAAGCAGGCCAAAGAAAGTCCTGGAATCATTAATTAATTTAATTATTTAATTTAATTAAAGTAAAGATCAGACAAGGGAGCTTTTTGAGGAACTGGGGAGAGGAGGGAAGACACAGGCAGCACGGTCACCTACAAAGCAAGCAATAGCTCGGAAGCACCCTCAGTCCCAAGGCTGGACCCAAACTCTCCTCGAGCAGCCCTTGTGCCCTACCATTTATCCATCTGCTCCATGCTGCTCCCACACTCCTGCCCTTCCAGAAGAGAAAGCCAACCCAGGATTCAAAGCTGAATGCTGACCCAGGATGCAAAGCTGAACGCTTTGCTTTCCATCTCAGCATGTTGGAACATGCTGGAAAGTCAAAGTACTTGTGCCTCTAGGGCTGGGGAGAAGGCAAACACGAGCCAGACATCCAGTGAGGCAAAGAAGCTCCTTCTCAGGAACTGTCATTTATACTTGTGGGTGGGGCAGGCACACAGAACACATTTAGGTCCAAAACCCTCCTCCCTGACCCTTCACATGGAAGCTGAAGTCATTTGGCACTGCTGAATAACATTCCCCAGACCACAGCTCAGAAACTGCCTTTATCTTCTGCCTGTTGTCTAAACTGATTACGCACTCCTGAGGGCTCGGAGTCATCTTCCTTGACTGTACGGTACCTAGCACAGAAGGATCTCACCCCAAGCCTTTTAGGGGCTGCTGAGAAGTGAGGAATACAAAGCAATGTTTTCCAGCCACATCACCTGCTCCTACCAGGAATATACACAGTGGTTCTGGGAGAGGTGGAGACAACTTAGAAAGCCACCTACATTCAACAAGAAGTAAGATCTCTTGGCCATCTTTGGCAGACCCTGCTTGGCCCTACCTGTCGTGGTTTAGCCCCAGCCAGCAACTGAGCACCACGCAGCCGCTAGCTCACCCCCGCGATGGGATGGGGGAGAGATTCAGAGGAGTAAGAGTGAGAAACACTCCTGGGTTGAGATAAGAACAGTTTAATAATTGAAATAAAGTAAAATAGTAATGATAATAACAACAATATAAAAACCAGGACACCCTACCTCTCGACCTGGAGAGCGCCTTTCCGAAGAACTTAAGAGAGGATAAGCAAGATCCCATCGTGGGAGTTTGTGAGGATCTCACCTCAACACCCTCTGGGTCTAGGCATCATCTCCACAGGTGCATCACAGTCCTGCTGCCACTCCTCAGGACACTTGCCAAATCCCTTCTTTCTCTGGCTTGAGCTGCTGCATTTTTAATAGACCCCTCAAGAGAGATGCAGACCCTTAACTCCTGCTAATTTTAATGAGAGTCAGGTATCCAGCAAGGAATTGTGTGCCTAATACACCTGAGGAGCCGCCTGCTCTTCAAGACAAGAGCTGTCTCTCAGGAGAAGAGCACTCAGCCCTTCTGCTCATTTTGTCAAGACTATTTACTCCCCAGGGGAGGGATTTACCGAAGCATAAATAACAAAGAGCATAAATTTCAAACTCAACAAGGATTTACATGTTCAGCACCACACACAAACCTGTGAATTAAGTGTTTTATGACGGGGTTAGTCTAATCTGGGTGAGGTGATGGCTGGCTTCGGGACCCTTGAGGATAAAAGGGACCTTAGTGTAAAACCAATTTCACAACCATTAAGAAAGCGTGAGAAAGAAAGAGTGATCGGGTGTGCCCGGGACTGCATGTGTCTGCACTCTAGCACTGTTCCACTACAAAGCAAACAAAAACCCCTTCATAGGGCTTTCTGGTCCTAACAAAACATACGCAGCCAGCCACATCCTGAGAGCAGAAAGCCCCCATCTGCTGCTCCCAGAAGTGGATAACCAGGGAAGAAAACAGCCCCTCCAAGCACCCAGTCCCCATCAGGAGCTGGAAGGCAGGCCAGAGACCAGCATGCACTGTGCGACCAACGGGAACTCCTTCTGCGTCAAACAACATCCTCTTGTACTCATAACGCCTCCTTTATCCGAAGCACTTTACGCTATTTATACACAGGAACCACTTCACTAGTCATTGAATGAGGAGAGGAACAATAACCGTCTCTCTTCTCTCACTTGAAGCACCAGAAATCAGTGCCTGGCATGTGTTTGCAGAGAGCTCATAGCAACGAGGGTTTATCATGACGAGGAACAACAGTTCAGATAGGTCAGAGTTAGCCAACAGACAAGACCAACTCTTCCCTGCAGCCTGCTATTGGTATTTTAAATTCTGTTTTCCCAGCTCTGTTCATTTTTTGCTTGGTTGGTTGTTTTTTTTTTTAAAGCAGGGCTTTGTCTGCACTGGAGAACTCACCAGTAGCATTAAACCACATTTCTAAAACCAAAACAGCTTGTGCAGAATCAGCTTTCCACCTGATCCCTTCCTATTCATTACCTTCCTATTCATTACATTCATTTTCAGCTCAGCTCTCAGAAGCGAAGCCACTGGGTCCTCAGTGTTTTCAGGGAGTGCTCACAAAACTTCCCTGCCCTGTAGCCATGTCAGTACTAGGACCAAGTCCACAAGTGCTAAAAATCCTGGGAGCATAAAAACCTTCCCAGCCCCTACAAAGCCTACTGAGGCAATTCTGTACATGAATTCAAAGTGCTCTCCAAATAATGCAGCGATGATAACCATTTGTTCACTCTCTACAAATAGCTGGATTTCTACACAATTGAGCTCAGGGCAAAGACTAACCTAAGAACATGTGCTGTGCTGTAGCTAGCACATAGGCACTCAAAATTTGGCTGCGGTCTCATTGCAAAGGTACTTTCAGTTTCATTCCCTACAAATCTCTGCAGCGAGAAGCTGATTAGCTAAAAGCCAGTAGATTTTTTTGCCTACCAACAGCAGCAGGTGCATATCCCATGGCAGGCCATCATCTTCACCTCACCGAGCTCACAAATGAATTGTGGGACTTTAAATCCCACTGTCAAAAAATACGTGCAGCAGTTTTTGGAAGAGAGGGCAAGCAGCTTGTGTGTCACCACAGGGTACGTTTCTAGCCTCCCAATGACACAATGTTCTATAATCTCACTGCCTGAAAGACCCTTTGCCTCCTCAAAGCATCTCAACAAAGAAAAAAAGGTAGGACATTGTAATAGGAACACAGAGAGATCAAGTGACTCTCTCAGCAGAGAGAAAGGGCAGATTCGCTCTCCTTGTATCTCAACATCCATCCTCCATCCACCGAGCTGTTCTGTCCTCTGGAAGACCACTGCAGAACACTAAACTGTAAAACACAAAGTTTTCAAGCTACTTGTTAGCACTGCCCTACCTGTGCCTGAGACACCTGACTGCAGACAGTGCAAAGCAAGAAGTGCACAGAAAGCTGGCACCAGCTTTAGCTTTTGTACAAACTTGTTTTGCTTTGAATAGGCCATTCCTGTTCACGCGTTCTGTGGTGTAAACAAGCAAAGCAAAAGTCTCTGGAGTCAGCCCACAGATCTCTCCCAGGTAGCCTGCCTCAGTTTCAACTCCACAAAGATCATATTTTAAAAGCAGCTGAGAAGGGATTTGACAGTGGAAACCAAGGTTAACAGTCTTATTGCTTCAACCATGTTGCTAATTAGCTCAGGACTGGTGCCAGCCATGCCAGAGAAAACCTCTCAGCACGTCAGCAACGGAGCTGGCACCTGCGGTCCTAGGAATGAGGCAATGCACTCTGCAGTGCCCCAGCGCACCGAGAGAAAAGGGAACATCATGCAGCCACGGAACGGGGCAACAGCAGCTCTCACCTCAGCATGGTAGCTAGAAAGATACCAGTGACATCTTCAGGAGCCTCCCTTTCTACCCAAGACAGCCACCTAATGCAGGAACACTCTCACACCTGGAATTACCTGCTTCACTAACAGCAGCACCAGGAATGTCCAAGAAGTCTCTTCTGACCATCGGTCCTTATATATCCCTGATGCCCGTGGCTCCAAGGGTGTTTTGGAGTTATCATTGAACGCTTTGAGGAGTTATATTCCTCTCCAGAGCTAAAAACACTTTACTAGAGTCAGATCAAATATCAAGCACAGTCAAGGGCAAATTAAATGACATTTCATTTCCCAGAGCTGTAAGTCCAAGTTCATAGGAACTATCTCTCTCCTGTTGCTATAGGAGCAATGCTGGAAACAATGCTCAATCCACGCTGCCTAAGGCTGCCTTGAAAAGGATCATTCTTCCAGTAAAAATTAAACAACGCCCAGCCAAAAATAAATCACTCCTCCCTCTTATGCCTTCCTCTTGTGTAGGAGGTTTTAATGACTCCACCAAAACCATTTACGCAGCTGTTTTTAGACCAGCCTGCAAACTTGACAGGGAGGCACCAGCATGTGAATAAATAACTGGGAGGCAAGGGCTGTCTGTCCTCAAGGTAATTACTTGCTGGCCCTTCACCAAGGCTGGGGGCAGGGGAAAAGATAAAAAGAAGTCCCTGACCCCAGAGCACAGGCCAACAAGTTCTAAAGAAATCCCCCAGCCCCAAGCCATCAACCACTTCCCTGAAGCACCTTGCTCCACCGGTCTGTACACAGATCTGCACGCAGAGGCACCAGCAGCTGGGCTTGCTCAGGTCCTCTCCGCCACTTCAAATCAATGCACAGGCAAAGGGCAGATCTCCATGAAGGGTGCAGAGGTATAATCAGTGCAGAAATTTTGGTAAGTCTGTCTCAGTGTATCATCCACTTCATTTAGAGCTGGCAGGAATAAGTAACTGGAAAAGCGTTTGTCTACCAGATGCCAGCACAAACCAGCTGGACTTCAAATGAAGATGGGAAATCCTGCAGGGGATTTCTCCACCATCAGGTTACCCTAGCACTATATGAACAAGTTTCATTAAAGGAAAGCCTAAAAGGAGTTTGAAACTTAATCCTCCCCACGTCCCCCCCGCCCCACCTTGGAGGTCACTCTTCAAGTAAAGAGGGCCCATAGCATCTGATCTCATGTTATTTTAAAGGTTAAAATTTTAAAGGCTCAAAGTAGCGTGTTCTACAACTCTGGGACACCCTGGATTAACCCTCAAATACCAGGAAGACTCAAGAAGACTTCAGGAGATGGGAGAAATCACACACTTTGTTCCCCCAGGAGCCTCTCCAAACATTACTGGCACATACTCAGCATTCAGACTACTTCTTTGAGCCCAGCAGAAAGCAGCAGAGCACTTTCCTCTGCATGTAAGAGACAGGAACATGGCAAATATCTGGCGTTGGGCAGACTCATTATCCGTCTCTCAATGCACTCCATGCCATTAGTGAGCAGGAGGGGAAAAGTAGTCCACAGCTTGGTTCACTTGTAGGTTATTTAAGATGCTCAGTAAGTCCTTAAACATTAAAAGCAAAAAATACTCAGAGAAAATCCAGGAACAACACAGCCAAAAGTTTCTGAAGAAACCGAGTAACTACCTTCACTTTGACCTGAGCTTCAGCCAGTACTAAAAGCCCACTGTGAAAATGAGGTCCCTCTAGGATATCAAGGGACAGAAGAACCCAGAAAACAAAAGTCATTCCTTGCTTTTGAAGAATTTAGATAAAATTCTAAAATTCATGCTGGAAGTAACCAGGGCAATTCTGGCACAGAAAATAATCCTCCTATTACTGACCTCAGATGAAAGGGTGTTTCAGCACTGACCGCTCTGGTGTCAGGGACACCTTCCTGCCACTCAGAAAACTCCTCTCAGAAAAATCCTCACTGCAGGGGTATATGCACATACAGCAGCAGCATCTGACTTGATAACCACTACCGTGTGCACACACACAGGAAAACAAAAAAGACTTTTTGGTCCGGGTGATACAGGGAGAGGGGACCTGGGCTGGCCAGACATGGCTATCAATGTCAGAAATTGGGAGGATACTGCTGATCCCTGCCCTCTGTGTACAGGGAAACCAGCCTCCCACTTACACACTTGTAAATATACTGCTGATAAGAATTACATTGATGTAACTACAATAATTTAATTTGGATACTCTCACTGCTCTCATCTAAGTTGGCTTCCCCCTCCCTTCCTTTTTTTCCTAAAAATTTGTTAAAATTCCTGATGAAGTAGCAAACAATAAAACACCTTTTTTCTAGAAGGGGGTTTTCTTCCACACGGAGACAGGTGCAGCCAAAGTAAACCTCACGACACCAGTGAAAGCAGAGTTTTTCCTCTGCAACTGTGTCTGCTTTTCGCTCTTTCCAGGCTTCTTGCAGCATACCTGTGAGTCAGCATCCACGCTTCCCCAGTGCCTGACCAACTCGGAGGGCAAACAGCCCAGTAAAGTCAGCAAGCAGGATTTTTTCCTAGTGTAAGCACAGTGGTTTAAATTCTCTTTTTTCCTGTCTTGGGTCACACTGCACACACTGGAGGTAAGGCCTGGGCAGCACACAATGGATAGAGCAGGCTTTTGTTAGGCTCTCCAGAGCCCATCTCAGAGGCTGAGTGCAGCCTCATTCCCCACGTACAGCACAGGAGCTCTGCGGACGCTTGTACTCTTTACCTGCTCAGGAGGACGAAAAAAACAGAAAACTGGGACTCAAAGACACAGCAACCAGCCTGACAGTTCCTCCTCCGCAAATACGGAAAGAGGTCCTCCCGGTAACAGGAAATCTGTCCTTCCAAAAACCCTCCAAGCAGACAAGGTAAATTGGAGACCACATCAAATCTCTCAGCTCACCTCTGGCAGACCTCTCACCTAAATCAAGTCTTGAAAGAAAGATGGAAGAGGGCTACTCCATATAGCAAGGGGGGACCTGAAACTAACCACAGCTTCCAGCTTGCTGGCAGCTCAGCTCCTCAGCAAATTGTACTTCCACGCAGGACTGGACTCATCCCTTCTATGCTACAACAGCCGAACCCACCAGCACAAAGCCCAACACTTTCCCATATGCATGTTCCTCGTGCACAGCACTTGACACACACACAACTGAGACCCCTTCTTGCTCCAGAGCTGGCTGCTCCAAGGCAGTGCCTGCCACGCTCATGTCCATGTGCCCGGCTTCTATGCTTGCCGTACACTGCTGTGATCGCACACACAGCTCCCCACCACCTCCCTGGGAGCTCTGCGTGCAGCTTACAGTGACCAGGGAGAAAAATTATCAGCTCTGTTTCCAGGGCAATGTGGGGAGGAGATAATTCCTCCCTTCTGAATTCCACCAAAGCTAGGAAGAAATACTGACATTCACAAGCCATGACTCACGCCTGCCTCATCTGGCACTCCAGAAGTCCTGCTCACTGGCTGGCATGCCAGAAATGCCAGCGTGGCTGGCATCTGCCAGCTGGCTCTATTAGCATATAAATTTGACCAAAACTGTCCTTGCCCCGTATTTTCTTTATTGTTGCAGTGTGGTGGTCACTGCAGATCAGAGCATTCCCTGAAAACACAACCACGCAGGCGTTGTGGACGTTGCTCTGGCAGATAACCGGTGAGCAAGACTTAAAACATGATCCACTTCACACAAAACAGAAACCTCTCCCCCAGAAATTCCTATCTCAAACCACTCTTGGTCCCAGTTTTAACTGGATCTCTTAACAGAGCTAAAGAATCCATTGTTCGTACTCCAGCTATGCTGCTAAGTCATACACTTGTATTTAAAGAGCTGCCAAGGATGCCTCTCAACCTCCACAGAGTGTAATTCCTGACTGCCCCTCCTTCTCCCACTAGACCCGTACCCTGCCCGCCACTAGCAGCTACTTATGCTTGCATCCTTCTATAGAGGAGCTGGCTACACTTTCAGTCCCGCGTTGAGCTTACTGCACTACTGCCTGAAATGCCCCTACCGAGCTGTACAGCACTTTTCCATCTCAGACTGGAGAGCCATAACCACCCGACCAGCAAGAGGAACTTAGGTTAGAAACACAGACCAAGCCGGTCATACCCAAACATGGCCCAGACTCCAAAACACACCTCTTTTTCTGCCATGCAATACCAGGAGCACAAAATAGTAATTACCTGTTTGGTCTTTCTCCTGTCTACTTCTCCCCCATACGGGCAGAAGTGTTCCAGGGCGAGGTATCAGACATGCTTTCACCTTGCCCATTTGTACAGCACAGCCAGATCTTTCTCCCACAGCATCTCCAGAATGTGTTTGTTCCTTTTAACCTGTCCCTCTCCTACGGTGGAAAAGACATCTGGGAAACATGCTGAAGATTTCAGCTCAACTCCACAGCTTCTTAGGAGTGTGCACCTTCCACTTTGCAGCTACAGGGACAACCTCCACTGAAGCACAGTCACTTAAAGCCTCACAACTCTTTCCACTGCCCCAGCTCCCCACTGCTCTGTTTAAAACCAGCTCCCCGCTGCTCGTTTTCCTTCCTATAAAAGGAAAGAGAACCTGGGTTGGAAAAGTGAACTTTGCTCCTTTTGCATTCAGACCCGGTACCAGCAATAGATAAGAAACAATGGTCAATGCCAAACATTTTGTGCCACCTACTTCTGGCTCAGTTTTTCCTTACAAAGCCTCATTATTGCTGCCAGGAACAACCCATGGGTCTGAGCAACATCCCCTCTTACACCTCCGACATGTCTCATTTCCACCTCAAGAGGCTGTGCCACATCCCACTTCCTCCACACTCCCTCAGTTGGATGCACTCACCTCTTACACACATGCTCAGCAGGCAGAAAAAGCGATTCCATGGCAGCCTGCATGGATGCAGGCAATACACACTGTGCAACTCACTGCACGATTAAAATTGCATTTGCTTGGCTGTACCCTGCTGACAGCAGCTGTGGGTCAACACCCAAATGAGTTTAAACAGCTGCCGAGGACCCTCCCTTAACCTCTGCAGAACATAATTCCTGATGTCCTTCCTTCTCCCACTGAACCAGTATCCTGCCTCCAGTACTCTCCAGCACTGCTGGCATCAAAACTATGCATGAGATACACACACACACAAATATATATATCTATATCTATATATCAATAACTCCATGAAGACCCCAGCTGGCATGTTATGGCAGCTACTCTTGCTTGCATCCTTCTAAGGAGCCAGCTACACTTTCAGGCCCGTGCTGAGCTACTGCGCTACCGCCTGAAATGCCCCTACCGAGCTGTACAGCACTTTCCCAGCTTGGACTGGAGAGCCATCACCACAACACCAGCAAGAGGAACTCAGGTTAGAAACACAGGCCAAGCTGGTCATACCCAAATGTGGCCCAGACTCCAAAATACACCCCCCACTCTGCCATGCAATGTCAGGAGCACAAAATAGTAATTATCCTCCTGCTCATTCTGCTGAGAGTTTTATTACTGTGCAGCAGCCAGGATGCAGGACTAATAAGACTGACTGAATTCGTTCCCCGGGGTGCCAGGCTGTTGAGATCACAACAGAGGAGTCTGGCAGGCAGGACAGAGCAGAGCACTGGCGAGAGAGGCCCATCAGCAGTGCCGCTATTACAGTGCTGATCCTTGTCAAGAGGGCCCGGCAGTGAACGGTTTTTGTGCCATGGGGAGGGATGGTACGAGGTGTAGAACTAACAAAACACCTCATCTCCCTCCTGCAGCCCTGTTGTTCCTCATTTCTCCCTCCACACCCTGGCTTCAGGCATGGGGCGGCAGGGAAAAGCACATTTATCACAGGTTGGGAAGATGGTCACCATCCTGCGGGAAAGCTCTGCCAAAATGCATGTACAAAAAAGAATGGGAAAATAGGGCGATTTTACAAGCAGTGACATTGTTCATTTCGTTTTGGCTTTGCTGTGGCAAAAGGAAAATCACGTTCAGGGTCTGAAAGGCAGGGTGAACAAGTGAACTGGAAGACCTGGTCTTCACCTTCAGAATCTTGAAGGTTTTTAAACAACCAGGGAGACTAAAGTTTCTGTTCCTCACAGCCAGGGAAGCTGAGACGAGCTGTAATTTCCAGGAGTCACCCTTCCTCAGGCTTTCCATGACCTCAGCTGTCAGTGCACATGCTCAGGGAGAAATGGAGATAAGCCAGTGTTGAGCCCAGGAGCAGAGACAAGAGGTGGGGAGTAGAAGAGCATCTTCTCAGGAGGTTTCAAGAGCAAAACTGAGGTGGCCATTGGAGGTAGTAGTAGTAGACTGGGACAGGAAAAAGCAAAGCTCCCCCTTTTTGTTTTTCAGTCAGTCCATGCACCTTTTATCTTTCTAAGCTTCTGTCTTAAACAGAAAGCACAAGAAAACAGAGAGAGAGCATGATTGCTTTATAAGTGACCAAATCATCCAAACGTCAGACAGGACAGTTTGCCACATACAGGTATACACGGTGATAGAGATGTTACATGTACAAATACATGTAAATACGTATTTTCCTCCTATGCATAACAAGTAGGCCAATGCACTCCTTAGAGCAGAAGCCAAACTTTGTAGAAGCGACAAGTGAATTTACCTGTGGGATGACCCAACTAGAGGAGACACAGCTCACCAGTCAACCCCTTTAGGGCTGTCTCAAGAGCAAGGGAGTTGTTGCCTGGTCTGTGTATGTGCAATGGAAACAGCTAGAGTTGTGCTACAACTATATTGGCTGGGAATAATATAATATGTCTGCTGGAAACTTCCTAGCAGGGAAAGATAGCACTCCCTCAGCCACTCCCACCTAGCATTTTTGCTTGACAAGGGAATACAAGCAGCTTTCTTCCACCCCCTTGCTGAAGAATCTCTCACAAGCATCGTCACAAACTTTCGGAGGCTGCACTGAAAATATCCTTCGCAGAGCCAAGATTTCAGCTGTGTGTGCCTTACTGTACTTGAAGAGAAGCCTCAGAGTCCTGCCCACTTCCAAACTGGTGTTAAGACCTTCCTTCTGCACAAGGGGGCTGGGAAGCTAAAGCACTGGAGAAAAATCTTCTTGGGTTGGTACTCCCTGCTTACTCAGAAGATGGCTTTTGCATTAGATCCAAGAGAAGGAAAGCCACAGCCCCAACTGGGCTGTCAAAGCTCCTCTTACTCAGTGCTCTGCTCTCTGCACTAAGATCAAACCCTCCTTTAACACACCTGCCTTGAGACAGGAGAAAGAAAACTTGACTGTTAAGCTCCCACAAAACATACCGCAGGACGGACTAACCACCTCAGACTCCAGAGTAAAATGACATATCATACATGGGACATTATCTCAAGCACATAGAAAAGGCATGTTTGTATTGTTTACTGGAGTCCACATACAGCAGAGACTGTCAGGACTTTTACCAGGCAACTGAGGGAGTCATTCTCCTCCACTGCAGAAGGACTCCACCAAGAAGGTGAGCCATTATTTTAAAAAAGCCGCAGGCCAATCAATGTATGTGACAGTTTGGAATAAAACATGCTTTTTGTAGAAGTACAGCACACGGACAGAATAACATCCAGGTCAGGAACTCAGAGACATCATCAGGAAACTACACAGCAAGGATGTGATCTCAGGATAGTTACATGGAAGAGCTCAAAAGCTGCCAAATCCTCCGATCTACAAGGACAGCAAGGACATCTGACTCAAAATACTGGCACCTAAGAGCAGCTGTAGCAAACCAGAGCCCAGACCCACCTATGCAAGCCAGCATAGGCTTTGACAGGGACCTGTCACCAGATGCCTCAGGTAAAGCATAAGTGATGCTCCCCGAAACATTGCCCATCTTCCAACAATGTGCAGATCGGGAACTGCCTGTCCTAGGCACACAAACTCCTTCAGAGAATCTAAATATACTGAAACTTTTGCATTGACTTTTCTAGTTTCCATTCAGCTCAGCAACAGCTCAGAAGAGACAGATGCTCTGCTCTCTCCATCACAGGCAGTCATCTTCGGAAGCAGTGAGAGTCCCGCAGGAGGACTGGGATGGACCCTTATCTGACTGATGACACATTAACAGACTCTTCAGCCTCAACAACAGGTGGTAGATATCCCACGCAATGGCCTTGCAGATGGCAAAGGAAACGATTCTGGCAAAAGGGACTTGTTTCAAAACTGTTTCAACAAAATGGCCACCACTGGGCACTACCTCTGATGGGTGACACCATTTTAATTAACCTTGTTCGAACAGACACCACATGAACTCTCAGAGGAAGCCAGGAAGTGCTGTAGGGGGACAAAGGAAGTGAAGCAGCGTAATTTAAGGGATGCTACAGAGTGACCTGAAATAAAGATATGTCATTGCTAAAATTCAACAGGGTACTGCAACAGTTTGATTACAAAAGGATTTTTTTAAATTTGCAGCAGTTTATGTTCTTCATAAGATGACATGGAGCAAAGGCTACTGGGAAAGATTCCTCATGGCAAGCAACACTACGGTGCAACAATAACCCATCACCATCAGCCTGCCATCTCATTCAGCTTCCATAAAATGAAAGAAGCAGAACATCGCCTGGATTTTGTGGTAAACAAGGGCTCGCTCTCCCCCTCCTCTTCCTCCAAGGGTCCTACAAGCCCAACATAAAGGCCAAGTCTTATTTGTACCACATGGAGACTTAACTGAACGAAAGGCAGAGGGAGGTAAATATCGTTTCACAAGATTATGGCAACATTCAGAACACCTTTCCTAACGTGCAAAGCTCCTGCTCCCACCCCCACCTCCCCACCCCCGCAACAGGTTAAAACGCTTTAAAAAAAAAAAAAAAAAAAGCCAAAGCCTAGCCCCTGCGAAGTTGTACAGTGCCACTGGGTGCTGATGGGGAAATAAAGCAGCGCTGCAATCGAGCCGGCCTTCGCTGACCGCAGCCAGGTGCAGACGGGCCAGCTCACGGCCCGGCGGCCAGCGTGCCGCTCGGGAGGGGGCGGCGGCCGAGGCGAGCGCAGACCCTACCTGCAACAAACGGGGCCCCCGGGCAGCGCTTCGCCTCCCCTCTCCCGGGCCGGGCTGTCAGGGGCCGCTGCAGGCAGCACCCGCCGCCGTCCCGGCCCCCCCCCTCCCCGGCTTCTCCCACCCCGCTCCCCCGCCCCGCCGCTTCCCGACGGCCGCGGGGGGACCCGCGCGCCGCGCCCCCGCCCTCCCTCCGCGGGCGGCCGCCATTTCGGGGGCGCCCCGCCTCACCCCTCCGCAGCGAGCCGCGCCGGACCGGAGCGCTCCGCGCCGCCTCACGCCCCGACCTGCCGCGCCGTGAGGGAGGGAAGGCAGCGACAGAGGGAGGGAGGGAGGGCGGGCGGCGCGGCCAGCCCAGCCCGGGACGCCCAGCGGGCGCCTCCCTCCGGCACCCGGGCGCTCACGCACAGCCCGGCCTCGCCCCTTTGCCGCTCTTCCTTTCCTGCAAAACAAAACCCCCCGAAATCCGGCGGGTTGCGAGGTCTGCGGGCTCGGCCGTGTCTGCGGTGCGGTCGCGGAGCGCTCGGCGTTGCTGGTGCCGTGCAACCCTGCCAAAGCCTGCCTCTGGTAGCAGTGGCCACCTGGGCCTCACGCTGGCGTTTCCACTGCCGCAGGCAACACATTACAGCAAACCCGAGCTGAAGCTTCTTTCTCTTTTTTCTTTTTTTTTTTTTTAAAGGCGTCAGTCCTGCTTCTTGTAAGAGTTTTCCATGAAACATCCTGTAAATCAAGATCAAGCCCTGACTGGCACATTGCCTCATCCTTCCATTACCTCATTTCGACTTCAGCCCAAATACCTGTGTGCTAAGAAACTGCCCCGCACAAAGGCTGGTTTCAGAAGAAAGACCCTTGGCCCACTCCCCTCGGCGGCTGAGTGGCCTCGCACAGTTTTTTAGGGGTAGGTGGGAAGAGAGGAGATCTGAGCAGGGAGGGAGGGAAAAGGCCAGTTTAGGGCCTCTTGGGTGCTTGCCTCGACTGCAGCACTTAACCTCCCCTGCCCATGTGCCCAACTCAGAAAATCACTTCATCCTTCCCAATGAGTAAACCAGCTCCTCTCTCCTCAGCCCACGGGGATCCTACCTAAGCTTTAGCTTAGTGCCCCTGGAGAGCCAAGTGATTAAATAGAGCCTTAGGGGACCAGCTCACACTTCAACATCGAGAGGTTTCTTGCAGGGAGCGTGTGTCAGAGCTAGGAGGCAAGAAGAGACACCGGCCCCTACCCCAGGCCCCAGCCCTCCTCGGCAGAGTCCTGGGTAGCCAGCCACACTGGGCAGCTGCCTTCTTGCCGTGTCCAGAGATTTCATGTACAAACAGGAAAGAATGTAACCTCCCGTCCTGGCAGATTTGGGTCAGCAAATGGGCGTGGTTAGGCACAACTGCTGCCTGCACAGCAGTTGTGTGCTTGGGAAAGCCTGCAGGTAAAGGTGAGATATACCGCAGGACCCCAAACCTCCCAATTACTGGAGTAATATATATTTACTGGACATACATGTTTGCCTTGAAAAAAATAATTTTACCTGGTCAGGTCTCCTGTGGACTAGTCATTTCAGAAGACGCACACAGCTACACTTGTGTTTGCAGGATCAGGGCCTTTTAAACCACAGGGCTCGATATGCATATAAAGCACACCTTGCAGGCCTGAAGAGTCTGGAGCAGGATTATTGTAGCTGCGCCAATTGAAATTTCCGTGTGACTCATAAACAGCCAGATAAGTAATGAGCAGACTGATGGCGGCTTAAAGAGCTAACGAAGCTCTGAACTGCAGGACTCTGGATCTATTGGCACTGAGCAGGAGATTTCCAAATAGAGCGTTTAAAGGTGTATAGCGCAAGCTATGAGATACTTTCATACTTGGAGCTTAAGTATTTGGTCAATATATATATGGACTAAGTAATTAACAAGTAAAAAGAGCATGAAAAGACACAAACAGAAGCAGGTGACAGGACACAAAATAATGTGTGAGAAACTGCATGATCCCCATAGCAGGAACTGATTAAATGTGCACAAATGGAAGCTGTCCCTTGGAGTTCAGGCTGCTGGAATAAAGAAGGTAGAAGAAAACAACATCCCAAACCTTTGCAATTCTTGCATTTGTCCTGTGGGAAAGCTTTAAACTTAACACTGTGGCTTAATGCTCACTGTTCAGCCCTATTTTGGCTTTTCAAAGAGATGCTGTCAAGCTAATCCTGTTATGCTTATCCTTAGTGTATTAACATGAAAGAGACAAGTGAAACACAGGGCACAGCGAGGTCCCTTTGCCCGTGTGCAGAGCTTTGTGGGACCATGGCTGCTTATCAGAGCAGCTGGATTTTTCACCTTTACCCCTAGATCTGATTGTATACTGGTGCACTGTTGCATGTGCCAGGATAAGGCTTCCCAGGCTATAGGAAGAGTACTGTCTTGTGATGCAATTCCAAAATGGCTTATGAAGTGTGTGCAAAAAGTCACCTGTCAACTAAAAGATTGCAGACAATATGGTGCAGGAATAAGCCCCTAGGCAGACTCTTTTTTGCATCCTCCCTTGTCTCATACCACCTCACCATTATTTGCCTTTTATTTATGCTGCAGTTTCCAGCAGTCAGTTGCAAAGGGTGGCTGCTCCCAGGGCTTCCATGCAGAGGCAGGAGAGATTCTGACAAAATCAGGGGGATGTTGTAAAATCAGGAATTTTGTGGAAAGTCTGGTCTAGTTTGGGTCTGGTATCAGACAGGTTTAAAAACTAACAACATGCCCCTCTAGACTGTAAGTGTCTGGGTCTTCCAACAGGCCATTTAAAAATTGTGCACAGAGACAACAAAAGACCATCCAGTAATAAAAATCACCCTGGTGCTTACTGTTGTCCAAGTGCAACCTGCTCAAACTCTGTGCCACTTTGTTATGGTTGAAACAGAAGTCCACCCTGTTCCTGCTAAAAAAAAAAAAGATGTTACAATGAGCTACCTGTGCTATCAATTGACAGCAGGGGAAATTAACAATAATTTCTTTGGCCAAAGCTGCAGAGAGATTAGTTCTGTAATGCACGAACAGCCAGCTGGAGCCATGCCAAGGCACAAAGATTAAAAGCAACCAAATTCCTAACTCTAGTGAAAAGGATGCATGGGACATTATTAAAATAAATGTTTAGTTATGCAAATACAGGTACAAGGTAAGAATGTGCCCTCTCTGAAAGCACTACGCTGCCCCAGACACTGGGGAAGCATCTCCCTTTTTTTCCTCCCTGCTCCGCCTTCCCTGATCAGCTGGACTCTGGCTGCTTGAAAGAGGTAAAAAAATAAGACTGGAGATTAATTGCTCCTGCACTGCCTCCAAGACATGGGTTCCTGATCACCACTCTCCTTACTTAAAAACCTCCCGTTTGTACCACCATGGGGGACAGGCTTCTCAGCACTTCCTGAGAAGCGAGAAGGGGAGGTCACGCAACAATCCGCAACTGAAGAAGAGAGGCTGAATCTCCTGCAGCACCTGAAAAAAAAAATCTCTCAACCATTTATAAGACAGCATTTCTTTATTGCCTGTACTCTGCTTGCACACTAAGAAAACATGCTTAAGGTTGCACAATAAAAAACCCCATGTGGTAGTTCTTGCCGTTGCAGTGAGACAGCACTGATAAAGGTAGTACGTAGCCTGACCTGCATTTGTGTCAGCTGTATTTCACACCTTTGTCTTTCATGTGCTGTGTACACAGTGTGGGAGGTGCACATTCAGACCATGTTAGCAGACTGGCTACTGCTCTCTTCTGCAGCAACTTCCCAAATCCTGCTGCTGCAGGTAAGTAAGTGTTAGCATTACTGATGTGCCTCAACCAAAGATGCCAGTTCTTAGTCAGCGCCGCTCCTTATTAACCTGCAACTGGAGCATGATGCAGAGGAATCGACAGCAGCTCCCCCAGCTTGGGTAGTGGGTTTGACCTGTTCAACAGGTGATAATGTCAGTGCTCCTTCAGGCCCACATTGGCTAGAAAGCCAGAAAGCCCTGTCTGTGTTCAGATTACAGGTGCTTTCTGAAAACAGAGAGGATTTCCCTTCCCAAACATTGTTTCTTGCAACACAAGCAGTTCCACTGCAGCACTGCTGGTGTTACTCTAGACTCCACACCAGCAGCCCTGATTCCTTCTGGATCTAACTTTCTGATCCTGTCTCTGGAAGGCATTACTGCAGTTAAACACAGCGTAAACCACAGCCAGCCAGCAGTAAGGACTGAGCAGGAGCTTATTACTTTTAGCTATTCCTTGTAGTCAGGAATCCTGATTTTCCAGAGGGAAACAACTTCTTTCCTATCAGGAGTAAAGAGCACTGGCAGGAACCACAGAAATTCTTTGTAACACTACAGGCTGTAGGTGACTCAGAGTGCTTTTCCTGCATGGGATATTCCCAGAGAAATTTGTGCAATAAACAGACCTTCAGAATAATTGCCTTATCCCAAGAGAGGAAAGACAGTGGATAAATATAGGCCTTCCCTATGCTGCAGGGTTGGGGGGACTGCTTCACAGCCGCAGTATCACGTCTTGCACCTAAATTGTTGAAGTCCAATACAGAAACAGGCTCAAAGAAGAAAGGGAACAGGGCATTACAAAAAAGTCTCACTTAGTCCCACAAGGCTTTAAGAGCAACTGAGCTACAAAACAGAAAGCATCACACCCCAGAGAACACCAGGGGCTTCAATGCCCAGGCACAGCGGCAGCTATGCAGAGAGGCACACTTTTGGGGCCAGTTCCTACCTCAGCCCATGCTTCCCCTCACCCTGCTTTGCCCCACTCCTTAGTGACAAGAAGGTCCCTTCCCGACGGGAACAGGTTCAGTCTTGCTCTTTCTCAGGCCCTTCACCAGGAAAGTGAGGTTATTGCGCAAGGTCACTGCAAGAGAAAAAGCTTCGCTAGGTACATTTCACACAGGCAGCTGCCTTGTGCTTCCAGCCGAGGTACAGTTGAAAGCACTGTGGTCAAGCTAGCAGGGTGGGATCTTTCAGTACTGCAGGTAAGTCAGTTCCTAGTGGCTGGAGATTCTTCAGGAAAGGATAAGAGAATGGGAGGAAACAGGCAACATTCAGCCTTAAACCAGGCTATATGTGGCCCCCCAAGTATGAACAGCACAGCTCCTGCAACAGGTTATGAATCAGCAGCGTGTGCCAGCGCCTGCGAGTCCCAGGGCAGCTGCTCTGTGTTCTGTAAACAGAGAGGGACAGTGATGAGGTCCATTAGGGTAACAAAGTGAAGAAAGCCATCGGGATGACTCGTTTTATCAGTTCATACTATATCCACTTACGGAATCAGTTAACTACAATATTGGCAAGTCAAACCAAATTTCACAGTAAATACAGGGCCTGATCCAGATCTTACAGGAACTGATGGAGGTTTTCCTGCTTACCACAGCAGGCTTTCAGCTGGGCTCTGCTATTACAGAACCAAGAGGAGATGCAGTTCTTTGAGATGGATGGATCACTACCGAGAGCCAACCCAAATTTAAAATAATTTCTTTATCTCTTACACTAAAATTCTATTTAACACAGCGCCCACTGTGCCCTCCACTCTCTGCTGCTAGGCCACTTCTTTGCCAGAGAGAAAAGGAACAAGATTTCAGCCTTTTACAGGGAAGTGACCTCTCCAGACAGAAGGCCCAGTTTGTGCTATTAGCCAAGACCAGCCAAATTCCCCCAAAGAAGCAGAGGCCTCCAGAGACCAGGGCTGCGTGCAGAGTAGGGAAATGGAATAATGCAGGTCATGTGCACATTTTGGCCTGATTTAGTGCCTTGAAATTCCCAGATGGGGAAAAGCTGCAGATTCCCCGAGTCTCTGCAGAGCTGATACCATCAGATTCGGCTTGCTCGAAAGGAACCCCAGCTTCATGAAATAGTGTTGGCACATGTCTCTTGCTGACACATTGATGTGCCTTATGTACAGCACACTTTCCTCCTGCTGACATCTTCCAGCTGCAGGGCATTCTCCCTCTGCCTGTCTTCTTGTGCTGTCAGCAACCTGGAACAAGCAGCACAGATCAAGAACACAACCTGGTTACCGAGATCCTCCTGCCAAGGCATTTGGCTCTGCCTCTGGATCCCCATCAGCCAGGGACATCTAGGATTGTAAAAAGTGACTGGCCCAAAGACCGGGCTTCTCTGGAAGTTGGGCTAGATAAACCACACACAGAAAATGAGCATGAATTTCCAGGGAACAGGGAAAGAAACTGAACACATACAAGAGGGGACAGCATGGCTCAGTAGTCAGAGCACCAGACTGGGGCACGAGTGGTCTGTGCCTTATTCCCAAGCTCCCACATTGATGGCAGAATCCCGGGCTGTTTGCTTCACCTGTCTGGGCCATCTCGGGCAGCAGCATGGTAATAAAGCATGCTGAAGGCACATGCTATGGGAGACATGATTTACCTGACTAGTAAGTAAATCATCCCAGTTAATGAACAGCTAAATCCTACTGTGAATTTAACAGAGATGGTGCAGCAAGAGGTGAAGGGATAAAACAAAAGGATATTTTTCTTGCAAGATTTCAAAGACTTTTTTCAAAACTACTTGCTTTTTTAAAACAAAAAATCTTAGAGCAAACTTCTTTTAGCCTTACAAAGTGTCTTTAAAAATACTGCCACCAAAATATCACATTCTGTATAATGCTTACTAAGGTAAGGAAGAAAACATGCTTAGAGGTGCATGCAGACTTCAAACTGAAAATGCCAACTTAAAATCTGGGATAGTACACAAGGTTTTTGTGGTGAAATATTCAGATTAAACTCCCAATCATCCAACAGCCAGCTCTGCCAGACAAAGCTTTGCATGCGATAGTGTCCAGTCTACACTTGGTGCTCTTCTGGCACAGAAGACAAGGACCTGGAGTCAGGGGGAAGAGCACATTGCTCTAGGTCTTTTTTGTGACATGGCAGAAAGTCAGTCTGTGACAACCCCCTCTTCTTGCCCATTCCCCAGGAGAGCCCACACCAATCACCTACAGGTGGGGAAATATCCCAGGGTGACTGTTCCTGTTCACTGACCTGGCCATGTGCAGCATGGGCTCCATGATGTTATAGCCAGTCATCGCGCTGCACTCGTAGAAGACAGCCTTGTATTCCTGCCAGAGAGCGCAGCAAGCACCCGTGTTGGCCGCCAGCTCTCCCCACCATTCACCCACACCCCCGGGAGCTGGCCCACCCTCGCAACCGGGAACTCTGACAAGAGCAGTTGGGGCCAGGAGGGTGGCTGTTACCACCCTGCTGGGGCGCACACCCTGCTCACCAACCCAGGAAAAGGAGATGCTTTTTCAGCATGGGGGCCCAGCCAGAGTGTCCAAAAGGGAACACTGGGGAAGTTATTTGGGAAAACATCTGCCCAGGGTACTTGGATTCTCTTACCTTTGTGTTGCAGAGTCCAGAAGATGGAGAACACCTCTGAAAGCCTGCCTCCCCCCACCCAGGGGCCAAGGCACCAGTGGGCATGCAGACGCAGGGAGTGAGGAAAGAGGCAGGATGATTTTGCACAGCATGCATTAGGGGAGTCCTCAAATGGGAAAACAGCCATGCATGCTCCTCTCAGAAAGAGTGAGCATCACTGTAAGGAGGCATCAGGCCTCAAGAGAAATACGTGAGCATGCCTCAAGGGCTGTTGTCTGCCACATGCTGGCCACCACCTCATCCTCCCTGGTACCAGAGGGACCTTGGTACATGTCTGCGTTGGAGAAACAGGGGAGGGGGAGAGGGAAGGTACCATACTGGGAAATGGCTCCAAGAAGGGCTTCCTGCCAGCCAGGCTGCCCTGCTCACAGCTGGAGGAAGGCTGCAGAGCACAGAGTCACACCTTCGCCAGCCTTTCCCCCTCCATTTTGGGCACATTCCGTGTCTCTCTCTGTGCAGCATCCTTTTTATTTCCAAGCAGAAAGACCACAGCTCCATCCTCAATACCTTCCTGAAAAAAACCCAAACAACAAAACAACAGAGTAAAGCACCCTAGAGACTCAGCTGAGGGAGGGAAATATCTTGGAGCAGATCCTGTTCCAGCTCATGCAAAGATGACCTTCAGTGGCAGCAGGATCAGGCCCTTTAGCTCATTAAAGGGCCATTCCTCGAATAGCTCCAGGGATTTGTGGAAGGAAGCTTAAACTATGGGAACGTATTTCAAATGTTTGGTATGTACAGCTGGGATGCTGAGAGAGGGGAGACAGGACGTAAGTTCCTCTCTGGGAAATAACAAGTCTAAAGAAAAGCAAGTTTGCCCCATAGGCTGTTCGGAATTTAAGTTCAGGCAGACCTTCTTATTAAGTTCAATAATTTTTGGGTGTATGTGCAGTACTATTCATCTGATGTGCTGTCCTAAACTCAACCATCCCTTGCTGAAAATTCACTAGCCAAGTAAGCTAAGCAACTTTCAACTCTCGTGTAGGGTCTCTGTAGGAACTGTTACTCCTAGGCGATTCCTGGAGCCCATTGCCTTTGTTAAAACTCCCTCTAGTTCCACGGGCTCATTAGAACATCACCAGAGTAAGGACTGCAGAATAGGGCTCCAGGTTATTTCCAAACTTGACTGCCCTGGGTGACTTACAGTACCTGAAGAGCTTCAAATCAAGTTAAATACTAAGACGGGGAAAGGAAAAGAAGAGAGATTATTAAAAGTTACAGATTTTGGGTGCTTTCATTTTCTGTGTGCTTAATTTAACCTTCCTGAAAGGAGCCTGATTTTCAGAGGCTGGTTAGTTTTGAAAATCTTAACCTTTGATCTTTTATTAGTCCAAAGAAATAGCGAAGTGGTGGGTTTTTTCCCTAGCAGGCCTATGGAGGGAAGTTAATATTAGAAACGTCCAACCTATGCTTATTCATTTCACTTAGATTTTGTTTTTTGAGACTCCACACAATCAAAACAAAACCACCCTTGACAATTTCCCTTCAGCTCTGAGTCATCTACACACAACTTATTGAAATCATACAGACAGGTATTTTTGTTTCTGCTAGCAGATACAAGCCACAGATGAATGCTTTTAATGAGAGTTTGGAAATAAAAAGCAGGGGTGTAGACTATAGTATTAATACACAGTCACCAAAAAAAAAAAAAATCAACTGTTGAAGCAAATGAGGAAAAAAATAAGCTATTACTATTATTTCAGTCTCATCTAGAAATCTCAAAGCAGAGTCAGGATGTGATTGTGCAAAGCACTCTGCATGCATGCTGCAGGTCTGAGTCTAAACGCACCAGGGCCATCTCCCTTTCCTGTGCATAGGCTGGACACCAGGACATCTCCTTGCCTGAGCACAGGTGTGATGTGACCATGTTTAGGAGATGTTGCCAATCCATATGGGCTGCTTACAAACACACACTACTGTTTTGGCAGGTCCCACCACCTTCTGCCACAGAAACAGCCCTCTCTCATTTAATGAGCTACCACTGGCTTTGGTATCTTCAATAAGAAGCCCCTTGTCCCAAACTGACTACCACAGGCAGTACCCACAGCATCTGCTTTGATAATTATTCTTCCCATGATCAATAGGACCTCCTGGGACATCAGAGAATGTCGCTCCCAGACAGAGTGTTGGAGCTTGTCTGGAGCAAGGCAGCGGCAGCACCACCAGCATTACAGAACTGAGGTCCCGCTCTCACCTGGACACTGCTCATCCAGTTCCGCACCGCCATGAAGGAGCACTCGGCCGTAATGTCGTACATCACCAGAATCCCATCTGCCCTCCGGAAATACTGCTTGGTAATGCTCCGAAACCTGAGCCCAAATGAAACCAAAGGCACTCTCAGAACCATGGCTGTGTAATGACAAGAAACAGAATGGGATTATCTGTCTTTTAGTGCAGGCTCTCTGCAAGGCCTGGCAGACTCTGTGCTTAAGATGTGTCCCCTGGGGCTGGTGTGTACAGACTGGTGACAAACAGGTCGATCCTTGCACCTTTGAGGCCAGGCCAGGCAGCCATGGGTAAGCAGGAGTCTTTCCAAACACATGGTGCTGAGAAAGCAGGAAGGAAGACCTTTGCAGGTCAGGAGGAAAGAAACAGAAAAATCTGTTTAAGTGGGATAGGAAAAAGTAACTGCCCATAAAAAGGGAAGTGGGTGGAAAAAACATGACCTTTCTCTAGGGTCTGGAAGAATCTGCAGACTATGCTGTACCACAGTATAAACTAGGTGTGCATAATGTCTGCCCCAGTGCTGCCAAAACAGCAATTAAGATCTCAGCATCAATACAGTCTGTTTGCAGTTTTGAATCTATAAAGCAATGCCATCATACATAAAATCAGCAGTTAGGCACAACTTCCAGGAGAAACTCCCAACAGACATCTCCTTTGCCCTGGGGGTACCAGTTAGAACCACAGACTTGTATTTTGGGAATAAATGCCAACAACAACAACAACAAAAAACCCCAAAACAAACAGAACCCACACACACATAAAATCGGTAAGCAGTTTGTGGCAGGGCCATGATATAACCACATTGATTGCAAACTGATAGAATTAAATGCAACACAAGTACTGAGATCTCACTGGAGAGCTGTGTATTTCAGCCCTGCACAGGATAACAAGCTCTCCTATACTATTAAGAGCCACAAAAACCTGCAGCAAGTAGTGACCCTCCTGAACTCTTCAGATGATTGCCTGAAGCTTGTTCTTTCTCACTAAGGGCATGACATTCTGGCAACTATCGAACCGAGGAAGCACAGACTCTTATCTTTGGCAGTCAAGGCAGGCTAGATGCTCCAGAAGAAACATCAAATGTAGCATGCACTGGTCTCAGGGAAGCACAGTCCAAGGGGTTCCTCTCTCTCTTCCATAGGATATTCACGGTTGGACACCTCCAGTTAGAAGTAATTAATATTTCTCTAGAAGTAAGAAAAGCTTTTGCTTCTTCCCAGGTCTCCTATTCAGTATCAGCATTGAGCCAAGTTCTCTCTTGCAAGCACACATTTAAGACCTGCTAATGCTGCAGGGT
Organism: Pelecanus crispus; assembly: GCF_030463565.1. Classification (NCBI taxonomy): domain Eukaryota; kingdom Metazoa; phylum Chordata; class Aves; order Pelecaniformes; family Pelecanidae; genus Pelecanus; species Pelecanus crispus. Next base: position 21,173,797 of record NC_134648.1, read on the forward strand.
CCCACCCTAAAGTTCCTTCTGCAGAGACAGTATCTTGAATTTGGCCTCTGATGCAATCTGGCCTCAGTGAAATGTCACACTTCCTGTCACAACAATTCCCCTTGCTGCTCAGCTTCAGCACTGAAATAACCACAGGGGTCCTCTCAAAAATCATTATTTCTTCAGCATGAAGCTTGATTTTAGAAGAAATTGTTAGCTTTTCAATAGATACTCCTACTTAGTACACTCTCACCAGGTCTGCGTGGTCTAGCTGACTGAGGTAGACAGCATCATTACTCTTGGCACAGCTCAGGATTATAATATTCCCATGACCTCAGCTGCCTCCCATATTTAGCCCAAAATACCCAGTGCTTATTTTTGCCAGGCTCTTGAGGTTAATGGCCCCTTGAAATAGCTTTTCATCTTCAGCTTCAAAGTGCATCCTAAGTAAAGTTTAATTTACATGAAGGTAGTGGTGGGCCTACATCTGTAGTAGCAGATGAGGGTCAAGTGTGTTCTTTGCTACTCTGATCCTCGCCAATGGTGCTGGTAACATCTAGTGATGGCCCATGCTTTTGAAGCTAGAGGTCTTCAAATGGGGAACCTGTATTCACTGTTGCAAAAATCTACACTGCCCCTCTACCAAGGATTATCACTTTCATGAGTCTATCAGCAGAAAGGACAGTGGAAGGGGCCAATAACCTCACTGACAGAGTCCAGCAGAGTAGTTCAAATCACAGGTCAAGCTAATTCAGCTGGCTTTGTCTGAATCAGATCAGTTCACACACTCCTTTCCACCCTCTGAATAGCAAGTGGTGGTGAGCAGCTGGGCACAACTGAATCTAAGAACAGGATGTCTATCCAGAGCCTTCGTTTCCATCCTAATCTGCAGCCCTGTCCTGCAGCTTTTCCCAGAAGCAGGCTGATGCAGGAGTGCTTTGAGGGCTAGAGGAGCTTCAAACCCCATACCACACAGTGATTTATGGATAGACTGCCTGAAGCCATAGGCATGCAGGTCAGACATATGGAAAACTACTTTTCCATCACTCCTCAGAGCAATCTCCCTGGGCCCTGCTTCGCAGCCACAGCTTCTAGGAATCTTCAGAACAGACCTTTGCTGCAGGTTCAGTACTGGAATAGCTGCTGTGACCTCTCTGGTCCTTCTGAAGCTAACAATTTTCCCAGAGACAGAAACTAGGTGCACGCACTCTTTTCCTTTCCTCCTGTTTCCCACACTCAATCTGGCAGTAGGGCATACTCACAGAAATTGCTTACCTTTCCTGTCCAGCTGTATCCCACAACTGTAAGACAACCTGGGTGTTATCCACCATCAGACTCTTCACCTGGTAATCAATACCTATCAGGAAGGTAACAATTTTCATAAGATAGGATGGGGAGAGAGCAGCTTGCCATTGCAAGGTCAATGGCCAAGATCAACACCATTTAGTTCAGGGAGATTGCAAGATTGATTTGAAATTGGCTGAGGGACTATCTCTACCTTTAGCTAGGCTAAAATACGGGCAAAAAACATGTGTCCAGACCGACTTTCCCACCCTTCTTAGCCAGATGAGTCAGGAACCCTATTACTTACCAATGGTTGCATTGAGCTCAGCTAAGAACCTGTCATAGCAGAAGCGGTGGATGAAGGAACTCTTCCCAACGCCGGAGTTCCCTACAAACACCACTTTAAAGATGCGGTCTGGGGAACAGCTGGCTGGTTCCAGTGCCTGGAGCTACAATGGAAGAAAGGGATGCAGTTTTAAAAAGCCCAGATGCAGACTGTGCTTTGGTTTAGGCATTGGATCCCTTGCACTATAAACCTATGGAGCGGGAGTTAGATGGGAAGAGTCAGAAACCCTCAAATCCCTGGTAGCACAGCTACCACTAGTGTTTGAGGAAGAATCCCAAGTAGACTCACCCTGGTTTCGGTGCCAACAGGCTGTCCTCTAGGAGGCAATGGAGCATCATCTAATCCATCTGCATTTTTTCTACAGTCAGCGTCACCCTTCAAAGTCATCTTCAACCACTCAGCATCTGCTGCCAATGACCATCTCTCCTTGTCTCTGCTCTTCTCTCCGAAGTTTGTGCTGCCTCCTCCTGTCTTCAGCCATGTCCCGTTGTCTGGGAAGTATTTACAGTTCTTTCTATTGGGTTCTTCCACTGCCACATCCACCGGGAAGGTGAGGGGAAGGTCCACAGAGGCCAGTTGTCTGTATTAAAGCCCACAGGCACCACAAATAGGGTGGGAGGGTGGGGGGGGAGGGGAGGAGGATGTTGCAAATTCCCAAAACAACCAATGCGATCCAATTAGTGCATATGCAATGCTTGCAGGAACTCTACTTCATATATACACTCCCCCATACTCCCTGTGACTAAGGCATCAGCGGCACCCCTAGGGAAAGAGAGACAGCTCACCTGAGCTACGCTGTACTCATGTGTGCCGACGTATATTTCATTAATTTTAATAAAAATTCCAACCTTCAAGATTTTTCAAGGATTCTTTGCCTCCCACTTCCCCCAGTACTGAAAAATGAGGCAAAGCACGGAAAGGTGGCAACAGGGAAAACATTAAAAAAAAAAAAAAAGCAACCTTCCCCCCCCCCCCTGTTTTTGTTACCAAATACAACACAACAAGAAGTAACAGCGTGTGGAGGTTAATGAGGAGGGGTTTTTACGGCAGGCAGCGGGCGGTGGTCCTTGGGGGCTGCCCGCGGCGCGCGCAGGCCCTACTGCCCCCTGCCGGGCGCGCGGCCGTGCGCCAGGGCACCGGCCCGTCGCCTCCCAGCGCCGCCGCAGCAGAGGCTCGCTGCGTTCGGCGTGCAGCTTGCAGCGAGCGTGTTCACACCGGGGTCGCTTTGCCTGCTGCTGGCTCTGCTCTGGCCTGCATCCACGCCTGGCCCCAGGTAAGGGCGCCAGGACCCGGAAGATGTTTGTTTGAGAAAGCTTCCAACCAGCCACGCTGGTCTCTCAATGGCAAGAAATTCCCAGGACCCCTGTCCGAGCTGTGGCAGTGGGGAATAGGTGTTGCACTGACTGTGCCTGCGCAAGAGCAGGCTAATACACCTTGTTCACGGGGGGTAGAGTTTACATGGTAAGGGGAGAAACAGTCTTCAGAAGAACAGCTAGAATAACCGATTTAAACTACTGGAATCATTGCTGAGGAGCAAGGCAGCATTTTAGCTCTGCCTTGGCTTTCCATGGTTAAAGAACTAGGCGAAGGGAGTGAGAAGGCTTAGAACTCAAAGGGCTTTATTCGCCACAGGTATCTCCATTGCCTTCATTGGCCACCAGATTGCATTTGGAAGTAAATTAGAGAGACCAGAGGCTTACTACAGTCAATCTCTTCAGAGGCAGCACATCCCACCCCTCTCTGCAACATTTTTCTCTTGCTGTTAGTGCAGGAATCAAGGCAACAACTCCCCTCACTCACTCCTGTGTGTACACCTCATCAGGGCTGCAAAATTCACCTGCTGCCATGCCTGTGCTTTTTCTGTGAAAGGGAGTTCACATTCCTGGTTGTCCTCCCTGCCTCTGCCCCAAATGCCAGCCCAGAGCCCAGCCAGCTAGAACCCCTCCCTATGGAAAACAGGCACATCTCCTCAGGCTCAGGGAGACCCCCATCTCCCAGGGCTGGCAGGAGTTGCAGCAAAGAGGGGCTGAGACTCAAAAGCCTCCTGGGGATGGGGGGGGGGGCGGGGAAGGGACAAACACAAAACTTTCTGAACAGTGACTCCAGATCTAAGTGATTTTATTCATGTTTCTCAAGATATGGTGTGACACAGCACTGGGACAGAGACAGGACCAACAAATACTTCTCCCCTTCTCACACCACCCTCACTGCCAGACTTCTCCACCTGTTAAGCCTTTCCAATGGGTTTATGCCAGCAACATCTAGCAGGATCTTTGCAAGAAATAGCTGGGGAGGAGGATGGGAAAACTTGGTTGTCTGATCCCATGGATAGCATGGCTGCCAGTCACACAGCCATGAAAGAGCTCTGCCTCAGACCTATCCAAGCAACCTCCCAGCCTGGGCTCAAGAATCAGCCCTGCTCCATCTGCTTTTCCATCAGTCCATGAGCCCAGGAGCCTGAAGCTCAATTCTTAAATGCCACTACCAGAACTGCAAGCATTAAAGATGAGTTGAAGCTGGAAGAAACTCTGAGCCTAGACCTATGTCTCTGGTTGGCACCAGGAGAAACTGGGAAGCAGTGGAACCTTCTGCAGAGTCCTGCTGCCTTTAAAACCTGTTTGGGGCCAGCAGTTTCAGGGGAGATCCAGCTCCAAGCCAGGGCACGGCTGGGCTGGCCTCTTCTGCTTTTGAGAGGAACCAGGCTTTTGGCCAAATACCAGTGTGCTTGTCACACATCTAGTTCTCAAGGGCTGATGCTTAATGCCAGCACAATTCAGGCAAGCAGGCATACGTGGGTATTGAGGCCACCATACAGTCTGCATGGAGCTGGGGGAGGCCTTGGCTACACTGACATGTTCGCCTGCCCTGGCTGAAGGGGAGGCCTGGTGTGCCAGGTGAGCATCTGCATAGGTATGGAGGGAGATGGGCAGGATGAACCCACCTGGAGCGGGGCCCTCTCCTTGGGGTTTTCAGCTGCCAGAGAGAACACAAGCCTTGTGCAACTCCTACCCTCTCCCATGCCCCAGGGATATGGGCTCTGGCATGAGGTGCCAGTGGACAGGATTTCTGCCCAAGGAGGAACTGGCACACTTGGGAGATGATCCAGTCATTTTAATGGAGCTACCTGACTCACTCAGAGGCAGCCTTCGTGACTCCCATCCCATGAACACTCCCATAGCTTCTGATGGCACTTAGGTTTGCTCACCCATTGCTGCATGTAGAAGCAGCCCAGAGGAGGGCCACTCCCCTGTGGAAATTAGCTAACAGCATCCTCAGCTTCACACTGAGCCAATACCACCTCATGCCAAGAGGCAGCTAGAGCCACAGCCAAGCTGCACCCCTCCCATGCTCCCAAAACCAGCCAGCACCAAGGTGGGAGAACTAGACACAGGACACAGCTTGACTGACAGGGTACTCCAGCGGGCACAGACTGACACCACGAACACAACACAGACGCCCATCTAACCGTTTGACCGGCTTGTCGTCCAGCAGGTAACTGCCTAGTACTGACCCTTTCTTCAACGGGGGATTTTTGCTCTGAGGCGCCTGGAAGTTGAAAAGAGAAGGGATGAAGAATGCGATTAGGACCCAGGAACCTGACCAGCCCCAGTTCAACCACTTGCCACCTCTGCAGACCGCTTCGGGGAGGCAAGGCTGGAGCCCTTGCTGCCCTGCACCATGCAGTTGTAGTGCCCTGCCAGCAGGCTTAAACAGAGGTGAGCACAGGGCTTGCTTTTCTCAGTTCAGCTTAATTCATGCAAGAAGGCATCAGTGACGCTGCTTTCCCCTTTGCAACAAAATCCATCAAAAATGGTGGTGCCCCAAACTGAACTCTTCCTCTAGCCAGCCAGAGCTTTCATGTCTGTGGCTTGTTCTCCACTTAGTCTCACAGCTGAATCTCTCTTTCCCCACCTGCCTTTTTATTATGCTGATGTTTTGTGGGACAGACCAATTGCCCCTTCCTCAGAAGGCACTGGTACCCCTCCTCCACCAGTACTCACCCAGAGCTGCACATGCACCATAGGAAAGAAAGGAGACTGCTCTGCAAAGGGCAATGCACATGCTCTCCCTTACACAAATGTCCCTCTCCATGCTTTCCTCCTACTTACCTCAGACTACACACTTCCTACAGCCAGTGTTTACCAGCTCCCCAGAGAAGGAGAAAGCAGGACAACTCCTCTCGCAACCTTCTTCCCCCATACAGCAGTTTTGTCATCCCCAACAGAGTCAAAATGAGCAACTTGCCCAAGATCACACAGGAAAAGCTGTGGCAGAGAGAGGCTTGACCTGCCAGCTCCCTCAAATGCCATGCTAAAGCCTAGCCCCCCCCACTTCCAAACAGACTGGCTATCTGCTCTGGCTACACACACAAAACACAGTGAGAGACAGCGTGGCAGGGTGCCCACCGCCTTGGCACTGGGGAAAGGGAGATGTACTCGTTCTGTAAGTCTGGAGATTTCTGACACGTCCTCGTAAGTTATTTCTGGGGGTAAAGGTGGGGAAAGAAGAGTCTGCAGCCTGCCAGATCTGCCTCTGGCAGCAGTTTTGAACTGACCAAACACCTGCAGGCAGCTCTGGACAGGCCTTCCTTCGTGCTGCCCACAGCCCAGGGGAGGACTACAAAGAATATTTCTTCAGTAACCCCTGGCTTATTTTAAAAGGCAAAAAAATAAGAAGCTGCTTTGTTGGCCAGAACTCCCAGGACACCTTTACTGCAATGCAGTCCAACAGAAGGAGACACTGTGGTCTCCACAGAGGACCTCACCCAACTAGGAACTTGGGGGCGGAACAAAACCCAAAACATTTTTTACATGTAAAACTGGCGTTCAAGAGAAGCTCCAGCCTCAGAAACAACCCAGCACTGAGAGGTTCACAAATGTGGAGCACACATCTTCTAAGGCAAAGGACCCCCAAGTGCATAGTGACCCTTTGGTCAACACTGCTATCAGGCTGTGTGTGATTCAGCCAGCCAGTGGTTCTCCAGTGGGGAAGTTCTCAGGGTTTCAGCAGGTTCACTCAAGGGCACTCTCTAGACACACAGAAACAAGGAAATCATGTTACAGCCCACTGGAGCCGAGTTGCAAGTTTTAGGTCACCTATGGAGCAAAGGGAGTCCCAGGCATACTGCTATGGCACCACCCTAGCTGGAGAGGAAGCAGCCTGCGGAGTACGTACCTGGGTAAGAAAGGAGAAACAACGAGGCATGTTTTGCCATTGGTTCTGCCATGCTTTATTGGCCTGCCAGGTTTGTATAACATTTGGCTCTTTAGTGGGATGATAAAGGGACAGATGCGACATCACAGCTGTACAACACACGATGGCAAGGATTCCACAACAACAGCACATGTACAAGCATTTTGCATGGGAAAGATTCCGGTTTATAAGTGAAATACAACTATGCATCCAATGTAGGCAAAGTCCCAAAACACTCTTCATGATAAGCAGACATGAAATTTGCTCTGTCAACATACAGCATGAAAGCATAACTCCATAGCCAGATGGGACATGGGTGTGAAACCAAACCCACAACCCCTGGGTCTTAAAAGCACCCAGCAGTGATTCGCACACAGGCAGAAATAGCCACATGTTGGTATCTGTGACCTAGCCACTGCGGCAAAACAGCGCCTCACAGTGCCGTTGGGCCAGGGTCTGCCCACCCTGGCAAGGACAGAAACTCTTATGAAGAGCAAGGTATTAAGCTGGACACCGAGAAGTGCAAAGGAGTAGTGGCTGGGTTGCTATCAGCCGTGTACAGCCCAACACCTCCTTCCAACCACTTCAAAATCTTTGCTATGAAAGAACCACTGTTCATCACACCTTCATTTCACAGAAATAACACAACTATTCCCAGCACTAACAGAGAGTATTAAGGCCTTGGGTTTCTTTTTAGCCTGTAAAAGCATTGATACACTCTGCCAGAGAGTGCGTCACACACTAGGGATCCTCATCAGAAGGCTGTATTCTCCTTTTTGCTGCTGCAGGGAAGTATTGCTATTTTCTCTCCCCCTTACAGTAGGACAGGCTGGACAGCAGATCTTCTGCAGGTGTATGATGATAGCAGCATCTCTGCAATCCCTTGGAGCCCTGCTTTCCTGTGGACTGAAATGAGAGCAGCCAACAAGATGTCCTGGCTGACAAAGGAAAGAAACTTACTCCAGTACAGGCTTCATCTGCCCAGCATGACACAGGCTTGCCAGATGAGCAATAATGGCAGGAATAGTTCACCCTGCTGCCCCATCCCTACTGCCAGCACAGGGAGAAGGGAGAAGGTGGCTCCTCTGTACTATGACTCTCTCTGCTAGGCTCTCTCTTAGGTCCACCTGCAACTGTCATGTTTCAGAGCAGCCCTGAGCAGGTCCTAGCGGGGGGAAAAGGAGAGAACAGAGGAGAAGCAGACAAGCTTTGCACACACAGAGGCACATACATGAACCGTGGTCTCCACGGGCCACCTGTCCCACCCACAGCAACCCAAAAGCCGACGAAGCACTATGCATGGAAAGAGGACAACAAACCATTTTCTTTGCCTGCTTGCACTGGACTCTCCTAGAGAGTGACTGTGTTTATTACTTCTCCAAGAGGGAGCAGGAAGCTCTAGTGCACACATACTTAGCAGCTTTAAAAATGGAAATAAAGAGAAAAAAAATAATCTTTCAGATTTCAGAAACACACACACAAAGGCACATGCACACACACCTCACCTCCATCCAAACAGTTACTTAAGTTATTTTACACAGCTGCTGCTCCACTTGGAGAACTCCAGCCTCTTCCTCAGCAATGCATCTCATCCCCTACCTGGGCATGATCCCTGTGCTTCCTTCCACGTTCCCTTACACAACACCAGCCAGAAAGTCTCGCAGCCTACCACTGCTTGTCCTCACTGCAAGACAGCTACTTCCAGATGTTCAAGTGGGGATGGTGGCAGAGCAGGCAAAGACACATGGTGGCAGGGATGGGTCCAAGAAGAGCACAGAGCAGCCTTGCCAGTGACATTTGGGAATACAAAGACTTTTTTTTTTTTTAAATAATAAGAATTAAAAATAGATCACATATTCGTACTTATCTTGGAGACTGGGAAAGGCCAGAGATGTCAAAGAGGTCCCCTGCTTTCTCCTAGCCCTATGATACAAGGCTCACTGCTGCACTTCCACCCCAGCAGAGTTCACAGGAATGGGGAGCTGCCCCAGAAGACCATCTGAAAACATCTGCTACGAACTCAAGGGGTCAGAGAAACTCCAAAACCCTACCAGGCCCCTCCACCCCCAGTCAGCCAGCACATATCGGAATCCATCTTCTTCCTCACTACCCAGCTCCAGGGATGCATCCAGCTTCACTCTCCTCCTTGCGTGTGCCCAGTGCCTGTCACAATGCACAGACCCCATGTGTGCAGCAGACAGCACCCACTGCAGCCCTGCATGGGGCTGCATGACAGTCACAAGCTAACGTGCCTTGGGTTAAACCCAGGCAGTTGGCAACAGCAACCAGCAGACCTCATCTCTAGCACAAGCAGAGAGGTGAGAGGTGCTGTGAAGTCTGTATTAAGCACCACACCACGCCTGGTGAGCTCAGGTCATTGTCCCCCGTGGAAGTGACAGGCCCCCGAGCGGTGACAGCAACAGCAGCAGATGAAAGGAGGGTTGTTGGGAATTAGGATTTTCTTTCTTAGACTAACCAGCTTCTTGGCTTCAAAAGCGTCTCGCTCATCTCGAAGTTTCTTGTTCATCTCTCTGCTCCAAAGGAAAGCCACAGGAGAGACACAATGAAGCATTCATCAAAAATGGAGTAAGACCAACATTTGAAAGCTAGGACAGAAAGGGAGCTTGGGACACAGATAAAGATGTTATTTATTGCCAGACATGCTGGGATTTCCATGTATCCCAGCTCAAGTAACAGGCTCCACATGGTCCCCTTAGCCGGCAGGAAAGACTAAATCCCTCCAGTGGAGGGATTACTTGGTGAAATAACACAGCCTGTACTCTCCCAGAGCTGGCCAGATTGCACAACTCTGTCTGGACCTAGAAAAACAAGCAGTGTCTGAGCACTGCTTGAATACACTCCCATAGCTTTCTGTGGGAGAAACGAGCACAGTGCTGAAACCTCATCCCCTTATGTGTACAACAGCTCATCATCTCCCCCCAGCCCTGTTCTTACCTGAGGAGCTCCAGCTGCCGAAGGAGGCTTTGTTTCTCTTTCTGCATGTTCTTGGAGACTCTAAACACATCCCTGGGTGAATGGGATTTTAAAAAGGGAAATAAGTTAATGGGAGAGGAAATACAAAGATCCCTTTCTCAGGGACACTCATAGTATTCTCAAAGATAAGGGGCTGCCCTATGCTAGGAGGATTCAGAGGAAGCAGGACTGCTGCAGGAGCTGGGATGGCTGGGTTGTACCCCAGCTCTCCTGCTCTCCTCCAACGTGAGGGCAGGCAACCCATTTTCTCCTTTCGCACTCCAGTTTCCTCAGCTGCTAGAGATGGGAAGGATGCTCACTGCCATCTAGATCTGAAACACCTCAATGTTTCAGCGAAATATTATTAGATTAAGCCCAGAAACAGGAACACAAGTGATTAGAAGAGGATCTGTAAGACCTTTATAAAGGAGATGGGGAACTGGAAAATACATGAAGAAGCCTCCTTTAGGCTGATGAACATCTGTATTTTTTAGAGCTTTTATAGCCAAATATCAATGAACATATTCCTTTCCCACTAAAGGCAGGTGGGAGGTAGCGGTATCACTCCCTGTTTAGGCCCATAAGACCACTGGGATGTTACTTCTTTTCCTCAAGAAGAGACAGGCAATCCTCTGATGAGACCAAGGCTTCTGATCAGAGATCCTTATTTTTTAACTACTTGCCCACCTTTCCTCCTGTGCCTGGGTCCCTGCCCTGACACACCCCCTTCCCTGCCCATTCCCACCTGTCCTTCTGTTCTTGTTCAAGCTGGGCCTCTTTCTGGAGCTTCTGTAATTGCCCCTTCACCGCCTCCAGCTCCCATTTGCTTTTCTCCAGCTCTTCCAGCAGGTTTTCATTCAAGTGCCGGAGCCTTTCATTCTGCACGCGGGTCTCCAGCTGCTCTGAGTTCAGAGACTGTAGCTGATGCTCCAGCTGCAGTGGGCAAGGAGGAGGAGGGGTTAAATACACAGAGGAAGGGTTTTATGCTACAATCATGCCTGTAAAAACAGGCTGAAAAAGCACATGTAAAAAACAAGGTGGAAGGGAGGTAAGCACAACTTAGGTCTACAGGACCGCCAGTGGCATCGAGAAGGTGAATTGGAAGCAATTCTTTCTCATCATGGCAGCACTGGGGAGCAAGCAATGCAATTAGTCAGACATAGCTGAGGAAGTGCTTCAGGCAGCGTGAGGAGCTTGCTGCTATCAGGCACTGTAGAAATCAGAGTTCAAATGAGGGACAAAGGAGGACTGGAAAAATTTGGGCGGAAGCAGTGTTGGGTCTGTCAGGACTTATTAAGCACAATCATTGAAATGCATCCTCTAGTTTGGGGGCTTCCTGAGCTCATGGCAGCTGAAAGGGTGATATATTGAGGTGCTAGGGGTATCTCACACTACACCTAGAAAGTCAAGTGATTGGGTGGCCTCTGCTACTGTTGGAGACAGGACCTCGGGCTAGATATGTTGTTTAAATGCCACTGGGGCACAGTTACAAGACCCCAGCACAACTAACAAGCCTGACCTGGGAAGTTCAAAGACTGCTGTCATGTACTCAACCAGTGATGTGATTCCCCACAAATTGCTGGTGTAGTCTGGGAAAGAGTCAAAGACGGATATAGTAGTCAAACCCGCCCATCTCGGATGACAAGTAGGGTATCTCAAGAAGGATCATACCGACACTTCAGTATCTAGCCAGCCATACCAGCTAACCCTGTGCTGAAATTGGTGCTATGCAGAAATTGTGGTAACCATCGGAGAACTTACAGCCCCAAAATAAAATTACACAACTCATGCTTGCAACCAGAGGGGAGCACTGGGAACCAGTTCTGACCAATGTAGTAGGTGGCAGAGTCAGCCTCCACAGGATTCAAGGCTAGGTGGTTGTGTTATAGACAGCAGCACAAGCAGAATACAGAACAGGAAATCACATTTCCTAAAACTTCCCAAAAGTTTTGAGCACAGAGATAAGGTTAGCCCTTTAAATACCACATGTGACAACTTCTTGCCACATCGACAGAAAGTTAGGCAAGGACACGGAGAGATGTGATCTCACCACAGAGCAGGGACCCTTGTGGAAACTCTCCTCCTGCCTCGCCCACTGCAGCTGGAACATCCGCTACAGTCTCAGCTGCCTTTTCCGCACCTTCACATAGACTCTCAAAGGGAAACTAAAGCAGCACACTGTGGCACAAGATAAAGTGCTTTTTTTCTTGCTACTCTGCTATCAGCACATGCATACAACAGCCATGGACAGGAGTGAACAGAGCTGACCTTTCCTAGGTTCCTTGAAACACAAGCCCCACATCTCTCCCTGCTGAGGCTACAAGCGCAAGTCACACCCTGTGTTGCCTGGAGCCTTCCAGTCCTTTGGACATCAGGGAAAATTTGAGCATGACCACATATGCTGAGCAGTGGAGTTGAGACTAAGAAACAGGAACTGCTGCCCACAGCCACTGGATCTTTCAATAAGCCAGGGGACAGGCTTTAAGTAAAGCACCTGCCCCTCCCTAAGAAGTCTCTATCACACACAACTCTCCCATTCACGTTGTCTGTACTTGGAAGCGATACCATAGAATAGCATGATCACAATACTGGTCTTAGGCCACAAGAGGGACCTGATTATCCACATAGCTTAGTACAAGACTCAGAGTTAAGAGCATCAGAAATGACCATTCGAGTAAGAATAAGTGTCCATGTAGCCCAGTACTCTGCCTTGACCCACAGCAAGAGGAGATGCTACCTAGGAAGAGCATGCCTGGACACCTAAATATGGTCCATTCCCCTCATACACCCCCAGCATCTATGGTCCCTGGACTAGGGATGTTAGAGGCCACATCCCTGACTATTCCTCCTTTTAATAAACATTTACGAACCTGTTGTCCATTTATTTGTCCAATCTGTTTTTGAACTGCTGATACAGCCTGCCTCCTGTGGCAAAAAATCCAGGACTAATCTCTATGTAAAGAAGTATGTTCTTCTAAATCAAATTCATACTGGCCTCACTGAGTGTCACTCACCTCTGCTGTTGCAGCATTTAGGGAATAACAGTTCTACATGGACCTTATCTGCCACCTTCCTGTGTCCATAAAGCTCACTTATATCTTCCCCAGTCTCCTCCTCTCCAAAATCAAGTCTAAGCTTTCCTAGTTTCTCTTCCTAAGGCAGATGCTGCATTTCCTTAATCATATTAGTTCTCTGTACCTTCATACTCAAGAAGGGGACAGTGGAGTTAGAGGAGGCCAGAACTGCACACACCAGTTGAGGCACATCAAGGGTGTGGGCAGCAAGAAAATTACGTCCTCTATCTTATTCTCAATATCCTTCCTGATAGCACCTAAGTTTTGCTTGCTTTGCCAGCTGCTGCACAATGAGCTGATGATTTCAGAGAAGTACTGTTTCATCCACATCACAGCTAGGTGTCCAACCTGGATACCCCCAGTCACCAGCATCTTACAGGTACCTCCCATGACTTGTTTCTGTAGGGGTCATGTCTCAGTTCTTCAGACAAAAAGGAAAAAAAGACATTCAGAATGGACCATCCCAAACAAATGCCCATGCCAGGGACGGCAGGCTAAAGGAAAGTTTCTCCTTTGATCTTTTCTGTGACTGATTAATCAGTACGTCATTAGGTGCTGAAATGCAAGTATACAGTACATACAGCTCTAAGCGTCACAGAACTGTTCACTCTGGGTTATTTTGGAGCAGCCAGAAAACATAAACTAGAGAAATTTGGCTCTTGTATGTACAAACACAGCTTTCTTACACACCACAAAAGGCTCCAAACTCACAACTTCCAAATTTTTACCCCCTCTTCCTTGCCAAATAGTTATTGTATAACTGATAGGAAGACTGTGCCAAGAGAAAACAAAGCACAGAAGAAAATGCATGGACAAAACATTCACAGGAAGACATTACAGTTGAAGACAAACCAATCACTTGACAAACCACTTCAACACCCTCAGAGACAGGAGAGAACTAGACTACCTAGTACCAGATTAGCTAGTATCAACCCTCAGCAGATGAAAACCATTCTCTGTCAGAAAAGACCTTAGCAGAAAGACAGTAGAAGGAGACATGCTTCTTTAGAAAGGATTTGGATCCTGTTACCTTCTTCTGGCGGTAGAGGATTTTCTCTAGCTCCTGCTCTTTGCTGCACAGTTCCTTCTGGAGGAGGTTACTCCTGTCATGTCTCAGTGCTTCCTGCAGAGGTAAAGATACACAGCTGTGCATACAACACCCAGCACAGTAAGAGCTGTTCCTTGGCCAGATGAGTGAACACCTCTGCTTCAGACCAGAGAATGTTTGACTTCAGCCAAGAGAGATGAGGTACCTGGCAGATCAACTTCTCCCTTTCTGCTTTGATCTGTTGCTCCATTTCTTCATAAAGGCACCTGACTTCTCGGTCATGGTCTGTCTCCTTCCTACAAAAGGCACAGGGTGCACAAAGGTCAGGAAAGAGAAAGAGAATACAGAAAGAAAACAGGAGAAGAGGGTGGAAACAGATTCCCACTAGCAACTGTGTGGCACTGAGTGGGATTTTAACCAGACCAAATGTTATGGGTGGGCACTGATGCAAAACAAACCCATGGGGATCAGATCAAGATAAAGAGTAATTTTATTAGAGCAAGAAAAATCGCTGCATCCTGTAACCCAGTCTCTCCTTGCATTTGAGGCAGCATCCAAGCATCAGCTGGTTCCTGACAGCAATCAACCATGATGTTCTCCTTACCGCTTCAATGCCTGTTCCATAGACTCCTTCTCATGATTCACCTCCCTTATGTATGATGAAACACGCAACAGAAACTCTTCAAAATTGGATAAGAGCTCTGGACGCTCCTTCCGTAGCCGAGCCCAGAGCTCCCGAATCTCATGTGGACTGGAGCAAGCGTACAAGAGAGAAAGAAAGCAAATGAGTTTCTGTGTCATCTTATGGACTGTTATTCCAACTCCAACATGCACTCGGGACAGACAAACTGCCCTTCTCCTGTGATGACCTCCATTACACCATCATAGCAACGAGAGAAGTTGGACAGTAATGGAGCATGCATATGGAGTGAGATCTACTGCAAGGTTAAAATAAAGGAAGTCATCTGAAAGAGGAAAAGTCATTTAGGAAGCAAACCTGGAATTATTATTTTTCACGCATTCAGCAATAACATATTTGGTGTCTAAACCAAGACTTGAAGAGATGAACATTCAGCAAATTTGCTGTGAGCTACGGTCAAGCAGCAAACTGTAATAGCACCAGGGATTTTAGCACACATCACATAGGTGTTGTTCTCACACCAAGACTGTACTGGTGGATGCTACTGTCCTTGTTATTTATTTATTTTACAAGTTTGGAAACTGAAGCACAAACAAAAGAAGCAAGTTTGCCCAGGCGTCACATCAGGATAATAATGGACGAAGCCCTGGTAACCCAAAGTCGTCTTTTTCTGAACCTGCAATAATGATTACACTGTTTTGGCATTTAATCCATCAGAACTTGAACACAGCACTTACAAGCTCACTCTTTCCCAAAGAGTCTTAGAAGCCTGCAGACATCACTTCATGCTTCTTTTTGGGGAAGAGCTTTTTTTTTTTTTTCCCCCCAAATCCATGAAGTACTTTGGAGGAACTACATAGATATTTTTCTTTGTCTATGTGTTTGTCTCCCTTAATATTCTTTGGGAAAAAAAAAAACAAACAAAAAAAACAACCAAAAAGCTCTTGATTCCCCCTGCCACCACTGCATGATAGCCTCCTTCTTCTGTCCTAAGTTGGAAAAGTTACTAGCACTTGATCAACACTTTGTGTTTTAGATAACAGAACATATTGAGTCCCATTAATAAAAAAAGCCATTTCTTTCTAGCAAAAATAGTGAAGATAGTTCAGATTCCTGCTCTGACCCCTATTAGCTTATGTTTTATATTACTTCTTTACAACAGCTGGCTTGACAAAAAAGTGTAACATGACTGAACTCATTGCATAAAACTGCAAGTAGGCGGTCAAAATAAAACACGGGATAATTCCATGTTAAGACCTGATGCTTCTCAAAGCAGAGTTATAAACAGCAGAGGCTATTTTTCCAGAGCAGTAATATGGCCTTTCACAGTGTCATTCCATTATTTGAGGCATAACACCTTTCCAGAATTTTTCAGGACAGGAGAGGTTGTTTAGCATTAGAAGAAACATGCACGTGCTTCGCATTGCAATGCAAATTATTAAAAAAAAAAAAAAAATCTGTTTCATGAGAGATGCAGCTCTGAAAGCAGCAAACTCCTTCACTCTCAGCTTCTGTCTCCAATCCTGTCTGTCTCCTGCCCCTACCTGGGCTGCTCCCTGCAAATTGGCAGCTCTGTTGGACCACAGTGCCTGAAAAAAAGGGCTGCCACAGATGCTGTTGGGCACCCCAGCCCGAGCAGATGTGCATCAGTAAGAAACAGTTATGCATAATGTTTCACTTGGGAAGGCCCTAAAAAAAGGCTGGATGACACTGGGGCCACATGCAAGGGCATTAATATCAAGTTTCAAGGCTCAGGTGAGCATCCCTTGCCCAGTTTAGCCTTTCGCACTCTTCAAGATCAGCCCAGTCCCAAGCCCCTTGAGCGCAGATCTTTCACAGACACTCTTAGAACTACAATTGTCTGAACATATGTGAACAGTCACCCACCATTTTGGAACAGACAGCACATTCATCCTCTTACCTTGTCTAACCCTCACATGCTTCTTTTCATTTGCTGTGTGCGGATGGGCTTCCACGCCACCAACTGCTACATTTTACAGCTGTGGTATGAACTCCAGGGTGGGAAACTTTGTGAAAAACACTGCACTAAAAGTAATTCTAAACTGATGAGAAAACCCAGACTTCACTGCATTTGTTACCAAGTGCATGAAAACCCAAGACAGCAGTACAGAAAGCCCAAGCAGTGCTTCAGAGAGCAAGCAGCTCAGTTCACCTCTGTGGTCTTTGCTGGTACTTTGAGGTTTTGGTATTGCAAGATCAAAACAGAGTAGAAGTAATGCCATGCGACTCCCCTACTTACTCTTCAAACATGTGGGCGGCTCCAAGCTGCTCCATCATGGAACAGAATCGTTTGTCTTCATCATCATCCGCTGTGTCCAAGTCATCTGACCAGCCTGACTCAAAGGTCTCCTCGTGCCTAGAGTGATCCATTCTCCCAGCCCCTTGACACAATTCAATCCCTATTAACTTTCCTGGTGGAAGGAGAAGGGAAGAAGGAGAACAAAGAAAGTCAAATTGGATTTCACTTAATAAGCTGCTATTTAAATTGCAGCCCAACAGAGCTCCATGAGAAGCTGCCTGCACACTGCTGGTGTAGAACACAGCTCCTGGTCAGTAAAGAGCCTCAGTTCTGACGTCCTGAGTGATGTCAGTGTCCAGTCTGCAATGCTGGGACTGAAACTGGCTCCCAGCCCAACAACAGGCTGTTAGGGCTCTGCTCACATCTGCGTGAAGATGATCTACCACCCACGGCCTCAGATTCTCAGCACGTGAAGCATGCGGCATTAGGTCACTTCACTCCCATGAGTTCAGTTGCCGATGATCCCACAAGCTCCCTCTGGGACTGCAAGCCCAGCACTGAACAGCACCATGCCTCAGTTCCCCATCTTAAAAAAACAGCAAAGAGGAGATCATTACACTTCCCCTCTCATGTGCTATATCTGTTTTGATTCAAGTACTATGGAACAAGGACTGCCTCTTGCTAGGATTGTGTAGGGTGTCTAAACAAAATGAACTCGCCCTCTGAACACCTTCTCCTGCCCCATCCCACGTATGGATGGCTTCCAGCTATCTGGATCCTGTTTCATGCTGAGACACTAATGCCATGAGAACTTCATGCTATGCAAGGCATGTGACAAATACTAGCACTGGGAACAAATTCTTCTCAAAGAAACAAATCAAGCAATCCTATTCAAAATGCAGGCCCCCATCCTGTATAGAGAGGTCAGACCTCCATTAGCAGCTACTCTTCCTTTCCAAAATATATCTGCTAGGTTCAAAAGGCAGAAATGACCTCCCAGCTACAGGGCCAGGAGCCAAGGAGATAAGCACAGATGAGAACATGAAGCTGCTCTAAGGGGAAAAATATCCACTATTTGTGTGCCTCAAGTCACTTAACTTGACCACTTCTTAGCTCCCTATGTCCAGAACCTGCTTCTCTCCTGCTCTTAAAATGTGCTGTAAAAAACCCTTGCAGTGTGAAGATACAGGCCCTACTCAGCTTAAAACCTGAGGCTTGGACAGTTAATTAAGGAGATGGGCTTAGACTAGGCACTTTGGATGTCTGCTTTAAAGAAAGAGTCATTATCTCTCATTGTCTCTCTTTTACAGCTGGGAAAATTGAGGTAGAGAATGATCTGAAGATAGTTTTGACATCCTAGAAGGATCTCAGATTGCTTTAAATTGAGCATTTTAAATGTATGCTCTTTTGTCAGTTGTGCAGATGCGCCCTGTAACCTCTCAGAGGCCATGCAAGGTGCCCTCTCAAGAAGCAGAGTTGATTGCAGCTTGAACTGCTTCCCTTGATTTCCCCCCTGCACACTCCAGAAGGAAAACAGCATATGCCAGGCCAAACTTGAGTTAGGGGCAAAGTCTGAAAAGGATTTCAATGAAGCCAGACACAAAGAACAACCACAAAGAGAAGAAATGCAGAAATGAAGTGCTTTGCCTAGACTGGAGCAAGTCCCACAGATCCAGGCTACCAACACAGGGTGGTATGTGACAACTGGTGGCTGACACAAAGAGAAATCTTGCCCACCTCTGCCAGCAATGGCACTGAGGCAGGTATCCTCATGATGTCCATCTATGACTATGGCTGGGACAAATGCCTCAAACAATGAGATTTGGGAATAACCAAGTCATAACACAGAAGGCACTGTGGATGCCAAAGTGCCCAAATGGCACCTGTTCAGCTTCTACACAGCACTGGGCAGGAAAGCCCATGCTCCTGAGATAACTCTTGTTTCCGGCAAAGGCAGCAGAACCAGCCAACAAGGCTTCACCCCTGCAGGCAGGGACACAAGGCAGGAACAGGCATAGTCAGCAGGCACTCAGTGGGTTAACACATTCCCAGAACAGGCTGGCCCAAGACACAGCTTTCCGTGTTTATTCTGAGGAAATCTCTACAGCTTCTCTTCTCAGGGCTGGCTGTTTCTGGTCATTCAAACTGAAGCACCAAAAAGACCCCCCTCTCTCCAAGTTGTGAGAAAGCCTTGAGCAACCACAGTCTGAATAATGAGGACACTGCAACTCAAGAGCCTCCTCAATCACTTTGGAAAAGCCTAGACCACCTGTGTTCACTTGCTTTGACCTGATCCCACTAACAGATCTACATGTCCAAGGAAGGTGCTAACAGGGTGCAGATTTTCTGAGAGCTTAAAACTAGCTAGGGCAAGCAAGCACCTATGGCAAAGGTTATTAGTGCTATGGTCATTCCTCCTCCTTAACACCTCTTGCGCTGCTTGTGCTACTGGATGACGACTCTGGTATAGGATTAGCATTCTCCTAGTCTTTGGAAAAGGCAACAGCAAGAGGAAAACAAAAGCTCATTTGCCAGCGTGCTAGCCCACTAACAAGACTCCTACTAATATCCTTGAACAGCACTGCATAAACCAGCTAGAGACAGTTGCCAAGAGGCATATTTCTGTCCCCTTGTCCAATGAGGGTCCTTATCCAGATGAACCACTGTGGATCACATGGCCAGATACAGGCTGCAGTATGTGCCATCTCCAGCAGGATATGTTCAGAAGCTGGCTCTACCAGGCAGGCAGGTAACAGTTATGGAAGAAAGCAACACAGATGCAGGAAGGGAGACAGCAGTATTGCACACACACCTTCTACAATGATGTTCACATAAGCATGGGCCATTGCCCTGCATAGCTGGTACAGCTTCAGCAGAACCACTGCGCTTTCCTTCTTACCAACATAAAACATCATGTCACAGGTGGGCTTTTTCCTTCCTCTGCCTCTGTGCAGTCCTTACCTAGTCCCATGCTGAACTCCACAGGCGTCAGGTATCCATTATTGTTCTGTTCCAAGCTATCAAAAACGGTATCCAGCTGTTCAAGGGTTAAGGGGAGTTCACTCTGGAGCCGCTGCAGAGAAAAAAGAATAAGCAAAATTAAGACATGACTCAAGTCTTCCCTGTGACTAGCTCCTGTCCCTGCTGTCCTCAGCTTTGGCTCATAGTGATGTGCCCTTTCAGCACTGCATCCTGGCTGGGATGCGACAGCCTGCTAGTACAGCTGAGCAATGACACAAATGCCTGTTTGGACCCACTGGTACAGCAACGTTTTCCATTACTGGATGATTCAACCAGGATTGCAGAGAAGGAGCTTTGGGTTATTTTATTTGGAGGGAGCTCAACCCTCTTCCTCACCCACTTCAGAACCACTGCCTCTAGTTCACTGCCTGCCTCCCTCCACCCCTGCCCAAGCCCTGCCAAAGGTGGCTGCCTGCAGGGGCACTGCCAGCCTCCCGTGGCCCCTGCTGCTCCCAAGAAAGCTCTCTATGGACCCATCAGATACCAACTCCATCTCTTTGGCCAGAGGGGGAGGACAGACTTGTCGATGTCTGGATTCAGTTCCCAGCTCTTGCAAGAAGTCTTGCAGATCATAAACAAAATGTTCAGTCCATAACAGAGAGTTAGCTTTCTTCTGTCATCTTCTGCCTGTTGGGACTGTATTCACTATTCCCACAGCACAGACAAGGAGCAGAGATATTTCCCTTCATAATGTATGTGTAGAGCACCTAATGTGAAGGGACACTCAAAGAAGCTTACAGATAACGAGGTGTAGACTAAAACTTCATTACTGTCCATTAAACATGCAGCTTCAGATAAAAGCTTAATAAATATTTATTAATGTAACTGCACAAAATTAGGCATCACACAACCCAAACCAAAGTGAGTCAATAATTAAAGGAGCATGGACTTGCCAAGTGTAATTATAGATGGAGGGAGAGATGAGACAGAAGAAAAAGAATGCGTGTGTAACCTTCCTGATAAACGATTAAAACAAAACTCACAAGGAACTGTAGAGATTCTGCAACAAATACTGTTTTTAACAGAAACCAGCAAAACACATTATTCTAAAGCAAAGTTATAGTTCAGGCCTAAAGTGAGTTTTTGAGGTCAGGCTTTAGCTATGATTGAGACAAAAAAGTAATATAGCTTTTTTTGTTAAGAGGTTGGTGGATTTTGTTGTTGTTCACTGTGGTTTGGGGCGGGGGGGGGTGTAATTTTGTTTTGTTTTTTTTTAAATTAAACCAAAGATTTTTTCCCCCCAGATTTCCCATCCACTGCCTGCTAACATTTGTAGGAACTGTTGCAAGTTTTTTTGATTTTATGCATTCCTTAAGAATTTGGAATTGCAGTCCCACTTGTCCCAGGAATTCCCTGGAGGTCCAAGGCCCTCCTGGGATTTTTGGTTCCTAGCAGCTGGCTGTGGCAGAGTTTGGCTCCCAGAAATCTGAATTAGACTGAGCCCACGTGCACACCCATGCCTGCCAAAAGTAAAGACATGCCACATTCTTCCCTCTTCTGCCACCCATGACTTTACAGTCAGGAAAGGAAAAAGGAATCTTTCTCCCTCACCTGCATGTCCACCTTGGTGATAAAACCCTTCTTGTCCTTGTCACACAGCTGGAAGAGCTCCCTTGCCTTCTCGAGCATCTCCACCTGCACATCTTCCAATTCACTCATTTGGCTGGAAGGAGAAGCACCAGGAGCCACTCCATCCTCCTCATCCCCTTCCTCTTCTCCTTCCCAGTGGACATATCCCAAGAGCGCTTCCCTCTGGTTCTCCATCTTCTCAAAGTCTTTTCCCCCAGGGCAAGAGCAAACAGAAGAGCTGTGGGGCAGGAAACAGAGAAACCCCAGTCAAACATGACCCTCCACTTCCATCCCAAACATCATCTAGTTATACGCCTTGTTGGTTTCAAAGAACAATATTCAGCATCCATATCTGTTACCGAGGGGAGGCGGGGAAGACAGACAGTGTGCAGAGAGTTTGTGTCAGAGGTACACACCCTACACAACATGGGCGTAACCAAGCCTACCACACGGCCGTAACCCTCCACACTGTGATGGGCTCCAGACCCTGCACCAAGCAACGATGCTCTTTTGCCATCTCTCCTCCTCTGGCTCAGACCTGCAGGGCAGTCAGAGTTCTCTGCTGGTGAAAGCCAGGTGCCAAGGGAAGGTTTCAGTGAAGATAAAAGGATAGCAAGGGAATATTAAAGCATGCAGGTAAATCTGCATGGGAACACAGTGATAGCCCCACATTAGCTGAGTCAGGGGGCTCAAACACCACAAGCAGGGCCAGCTCCCAGCTCTTGCACACCTCCCTGGATGCCCTGACCAGGGTGCTTCTCTCTGGTCTTAGTTCTTTCATTTGCTTTTCCTCATCCTGTTCCTTTTCTGCACCACCTTTGAACACCAAACCTGCATCACAACTGCAAGAACCCAGAACAGGAAGAAGGCAGAGAGGAGGAAGATCTGTGCAAGTGACAGAGGAAAGAGAAGAAGGAATGTCTCTCCCAGGCCTCTGCCACCCAGATCCCCTGGCTAGCCTTCCACCTCTGACATTTTCTTGTTAACACTTCCCAAATAGTAACTCTATCTCCTTTCATGTTATTACAGCACAAAGAAAGGTCAGACAATTCCTACACTGGAAAAAATGTAATAAGCTGGGCACTCCTGCCCTCCTTGCCTCCCAGTCTCTGTTTTGAGAGTTCGTAAGCTGCCAAACAGCATTTTAATCTGAAATGTTCATCTTTATAGGAAGGAAACCACATGACTATGGAGACATTTCAGAGGCCAAAGAAAATAATTTCCATTACTTACAAGTACCTAAAACAAAAAGGCTAGGAATGAGAGCACCCCTTTAAGCACAGCACTGTGATTGTAAAGATGTGTACATCACATTCCTACCCCAACCCACCTTCCGACTTACTGATGCTATGTAACATTATCCAGCTTTTCTTCAGCAACACTACATTTTTTAAGCCATCGCACTGATTGCTTTAGACTTCTTCTTCTGCAGATTTGTATTCTGCGTTGCAAGGCAGAAGTGAGCTGTGCAAGCAGGCTGAGAGCAGATTTAAACAGTACTAGACAAAGAGGGCTTGAGGGTTGGGTTTTTTTTTTAATCTCCAAGAAATTAAAAGCCACGTACAGATGCTGTGATAACAAACAAGTTAATTCTGTTTGCACTCAGTACAATGGGAGGATAAAGAGCATGATGGCCAAGAAGAATGTCACATGCAAGAACTATATGAAGGTGACACAAAAGGAGAAGGCAATTATGCACCATGCTATTTGACTCCGTTTATTACTGCTGGTTCATGAGCCAGAGGGTTGTTCTGCTTCAAAGAACAAGCAGAACGCTTTACTCCCCCTTTCAAATCAGTGTTTTTTCAGGGCACCTCCACTTAGCATCACTTGAGAAGATACTTATTTGAAACTCTGCAGAAACCTACTGCTAAATGGGTACTATTATATGTTTCTAGTCAAGTAGACATCCCTGGCAAGCAATGGACACAGAGCTGGCCACAAGCTTTGGGGAATACTGCAGAGGAAAGGAGGGAAGAAAGCATGAAAAGTGAGAAGGCAGGGGGCGTCTTTCTCTCTTGCTCTTTTTCAAACAAACCCTCCTACCAAGCGGGGTTTTTTTTTTTTGTGTTATGGAGGCAACAAAGCAAAATTTGGAAACCAAAGCTTGATTCTATCGATTAGCTGGACAGCCAGCTTGCTTCTGATGGCAAGTCTGTATGTGTTAGTATTAAAGAGGTCAGAAAGAACCCCAGCTTACTTTTCACATTCAAGCAAAAGTTGCAAAGCTGGCCTTAGGGGTGGAAAAAAAAAAAAAAAGACTCAAATATCTTATGCTGCATAGATTTTACAGGTGATTACAGTGAGGCATCACATAGCCACACCAATGAATGATAATTATTGGCTGCTACAAGCCACCTTGCTTTTTGCCAGACCCTTTCCTTCCACAAAGATACAGTCTCAGCACAAGCAGCACCCTGTACCGAGACGGTGAGTGCAGGTGGCAGCAGGGGAAGAAATGAAATGGAAGTTCAAACCAAGAGCCACAACAGGATTGTGGAAAATAGCCAGAAGTAAGAAAAAGTGCAAATAAGAAATATATTTTCTGAATCATCCCTCTAGCTGCCTAAGAGATACTGAGGTCCCCAGAAGATCTTACTTTCTTGTTAGTAGCTTCATTGTTTCAAAAGCCAGAGCAGCCCACACAATGTCTACCCAGCTCTGCTGCAGCAAACAAAAGGTTATACAAGGAGGATGTTCTGTTCTCCCTCAGAGACATATTTGCAAGCTGAAATCGGGCCTATTACATCACTACCTCTAGCATCTCCTCATTTTATCAAAAGCCTAGCTGTACTGTAGCTCCCAAACAGTGGCTGAGCTAAAAGCCTCTTAATTAGAAGAGCGGGGAGCCTGACATGGACAAGAATCTGAAAGGATTTCACTCACATGTAAAAGACCAAGCCCATTAATTCAATGTTTGGAGTGCAGAGTCTCTTGTTCAAGCTGCTTCAAGTAACTTCAAGCCAGATGTGGCTCCGTCAATGGCGAGAAAGCACTTGTAGAGGAACAAAGCAGCAAATAAGAGAGCCCCAGTAAGCAAAATACACTGTGTCTCTGATGGACTTCTCTCCCAAAGGCCTTTGAGAAGCTCTTCTCCATCCCTGTTTGTAAAAGCATTGCATGGTATAAATGCAGATGAGGCACAAAGCAGATCTCAGTCTAACAAGTGCTGTCATGCCTTCCCCAGTTAGAGATCATCACTGGGGAAGCAGCTTCATCAGCAATAGGCAGAACATCACTGAAGGACAACTTCAGGAAAGAGGCTGAGGTCACTACAGTACTGAAACTGGGGACTAGTACCCAAAAATGAGGCCAGCAGAGCTGGCTTGGGTGCACAAAAATCAGCTTGGGAAGAGCCATGCTTGCCTGACACAAGTGGAGAAGACAGAGAAGATAAGTATGGGCATCTAATGCTTTTGGCCAGGCCACCCCAGCGAGATGTAGCCAAGCCACCTCCAGTGACAAAGTCAGGGGTCGTTACCAAAACTTCCTGACAGGATTCAGTTTTCCAGGTCTCTTCTGCCAGGACAAGGTAGTCATTGAGTCAGCACCAGTTAAGAATTAATTTCCACACCTAGCCTGGAGTCAGGACAATCTCTGTATGTTGGGCAGTTGATTTCTATCATAAGAACATCCGCAAGGGGTCATCGCAGAGTTCATCTAGCCCAGTATTTTGCCCTCAACGGTAGCCATTAATGGCTGGTGATGGAAGAATAACAGCAGGGCAAGTGCAGAGAAGGCTTCCCTGAAGACATCTGCCAGCCTCTAGCCACTGTCAGCCTAGGTCAATTCCTGAGCCACATGGTTCCTCCCTCATCTTCCAAGACACTTGTCCAGCCTCCCTTTGAATCCGTATGAAAACATTCACTGTTCACATGAACGTGCTGATAGAAATGGGGTGCCTGCTGCAATCAGTGGGTGCTGACAAAGCTTCACAGGACTATTCCAGTTTTCTGGGTACACTGTTTGATCAGCACCCACTCCACAAGAGACAGAGTCCCACCTTCAGCTCAAACAAGTGCTTCCTGCCACTTCACATCTGGGAACTGCGGCAGAGACCAAAAACTGGGCCTGGGAGATCTACCAGGAAGATGGAAGTGCCAGGGACATGGGAGCACCAATGGGCTCCAATTGCCCTAGCCAGCCTTGGTGTGCAATTTCTTCTGCAGCCCTCTTTTCCCCCCACCGCAGGGGTTTAGCTGCCTGTGCTCAAGGTCAGCTCTGATACTGCACAGCCCAGATTTGGGCAGGGTCCAACATCTGAACAACCTGATACAGAGCTCAAGAGAAAGCCAGTCTTCAGAACCTGTGGATTACACCACATATCTCCTGCCATGGTGTGTGCTAGGGCCCAGCAAGCAAAAATTCACCTGCTCCTGCAAGACAACTTTCCCAGAGCCTGGAAAGCAAACATAGATCTTCTCAGACACAGCACAGAACAGGAAATTCTGACTGCCAGCAAAGACAGCTAACACCAGGTCTTGCATTTCTACACAGCAGTAACTCAGACCAGTCTTACGTGCATATTTTAACCACCTGAGGCATAAACTGCAGTTTGTCCTGTGCAAAGCTGTGCCAGAAAGCCAGCTGGATCCCATGGGCATGGCATTCTTTGGGGAAATCACAAGACCTGAATTTTAATCCTGACTCAGCTTGCCATATGGCTCTGGGTAAGTCATGTCACCTGCCTATGCTTATAGATTGTCAGCTCCTCCAATTTGATTCTGATGCTTGTGACAGCTGGCACTTTATTTTAAGACTTGGTTCCTGGAGACTGGTAATTACATATGAAACTCAAGCATCAAAATAGTTTCAAAGCCTCAAAGCTGAAGAATGAAAAATTTGAACACAGAACTTGAAGAAACTGCAAATTTTAACAAACAGAAGAACAGACCCAAGGTGCTTTTCCTGGAAGGGGGAGATACTACTTTCAAGGTAGCGTTACAGTGTCATGGTTTACAATTTACTGTCTTGGAAAGCTTCTTGCTGTAGCAGTAAGCAGTGTTAAAGAGGTAAAGAAAAGTCATAGCTAAAATGCTATCAACAGCCAAGCCCTTATCTATGTGACCGTGACCACCATGTGCACATGACAACTTTGGGTTGGTTTCCCGCCTCCCCGCCCCAGCCTGATGACAAGGAGGAAAGGAAAGTGGGGAGCAGAGCCAAATTTTCCACAGCTGGTCCTCAGATGACCCCAGTCACCGCACTGAATACACAGCATTCCTATCAGTCCTGCCTCAATGCAAGACAACAAATCAACAGTTAACAAAGGAAGAAAAACTAAGTGCGACTGGCTAAGTGACTTACCCCGGATTACAGAGCAAGTCCAGCGTTTGGGTCCTGTGGAACTATAAAGAAAAGCAGGTTTTTGCTTTCCTGTACCACTGAATTTTTGGTGACACAGTGGTAGAAGGGAATATTAAAGCAGAATCATTATAGGTACATAGTAGGTGTCCAAGGTATACCACAAACTAAAGTGCTCAGATACTTGCTGAGAAGTTTCCCAAAAGACATCCTCCTGTACCTCTGCCTAAGACAATATTATTAGAAACAACAAAAACACCCCCATACTAAAGCTAAATATTTAAGCCATTCATTTAAACAGATCAGAAGAACACACACCCTCTCCTTTCTACTCCTGGTGCAGAAAACGAGTCTTACAACTTTAAGGGAAGGAATTCACCGGGTGTTTAGGTATGCATTGATCATGCTCTTGAGGCATATGCTGAATGAGACAGGTCTGATCCCATGCACCAGAAGGCACTACACAAAGAGAAGGAGATGAAGGGCTGTGGTAAGTGATCCCTGAAGCAGAAGCCTGTTGCTTCAGCAAATTACAAACACACAGCAGAAGCACACCAGGATGCGGCAGGACAAAGCATTTGTTGCTTGCTCGTGGAATGGGAACATCACTCAGGAGCAGCTGAGTAACAGGTTCATTTTAAAAGAAAAGGGCAATAAAAGCTTCACAGGTCCTTATACCATTTTATATCAAACATATGCCACTTGCTCTGTTTGTTCTACATTCCTTTCTCTCCCAATGTTTTGAAAGCCAATAATTACTAAAAAAGTGCTCCTTGTAGGATACAGTCACATCTACACATCCCAGATTTTATAGTACTGTGAGATTCAGTGATCAAATACACATATTTACAATTATTATCCTAGTTGCATGAAAAAAAGCACATATTCTAAATACATTGACAAAATTACAGCCATATAAATCTGATCAGGTGAAGGTAGAGCAGCGGTCTTGCCAGGGAACGACACTGACCCCTGTGTCAAACTGGCTTCCACACAGCTGAATTTCCAAAAGCTGCTCAAAGGCACCGGGCACCATTTGGTGGAAATTGTTTTAAAAAGCTCTGCCATGGTGCCTGAAAAGGCTGGGAGAAGAGCAGAAAGAAAAGAGTTATTTCTCAGTGTACTTTGCTCAAAATTAATTTTGCTCTATCCCTTCTCTAGCAAATTCATTTCCATTGTTTGGAATTTGTTTGGGTGGTTGTTGGGTTCTCCCTTCCTAAAGGGAACAGCAGGAAAAAAAATACACCGAAAAATTAGAAAAACATAATTGTTTTGCAAGGTTTTTCTTCTTTGAAAAACACCTAAGAGTATCCATACACGCCCTGGGCAGAGAGCCTGAAATCAGGTGTAAGATCTAGAGCTACACTTCACTCCCCCTCTCTTTGAATTGCCTCCACTTGACTGTATCCCTTTAAGGAAACAGGAATGAATCCAGGAACCTTTGTGGTGTTTACTCAGCAGGAGATTAGCCCAGCTTGATAGCCCTGAGCTAACCCATGCTGCAATATCAATGGATGACTTCATCATGGGGTATGCCAATACAATACAGAGGTATATCCCAGAAACACAGCTGTAAGGGGGTCCATCATTCTGAATAGCATCTTAAAAAAGGTGCTCTGCTGCAATTCACAGTTTCCTTCACTGAAATTCAAAGACGAACACTTCTTTATGACTTATCACACCAACTTCTTGATCTTTGCCAAAAAAACTTGCCATGGAGAAACTTGTTTGATGCAGACTCTATGCTCCTATGTGCAACTCGAGATCAGTAACAGTTATCTTTTTTTATTTCAAGAGGTGAACAGATAAACTTCTTAAAACTGCACTCACTGATGCTTCCTGATTCAATAACACAACAGAAAGCACCAACACATGCCAAGAACCATCAATGTAATAAGTCTTCAATGCAGACAGGTATCCACAACATACCAAACCAATATTCTTTCCCCCAGAAATTGCTACAAATCCTCCATCACACCCACACGCTGTTCCCCTGGTATGCCCATCGCAAGCCAGTGACATTTTGCAGCTCTCTCACACTGGCACAGTGTCACAGTATTGGCACTGCAAACACTGCAAGTGCGTGTTTGCACTGGAACCACTCCTACTAATCGTGGTTTTGGCTTTATTGGGTTGTTTTGCTTGGGGAGTGGAGAGAGTAAGCATCAGTTTTTCCTCTAATGATATTTGGGCCAAGAGTTAATTCTCAGCAATTGAAAAACAAAATCCAAACCACATCTTTTCCATAAACAGCTAATGGCCTTGGATCTGTCGCTATAACTAACACACAGCTTATTTTACAGAAAATAAAGAGCACACCTGCAATAAGACATTGCAAATAGCAACAGCTAGTTTAAAAACAATTCATTTTTACAGATTCCTTCACTTTATAAAGGCTTCCAGGTTTCTTGAAACTTTTTTTTTTTTTAAAAGAGACAGAACAGAACATTGCAACATCTCATACAATCCAACATAAGGATTCGTTTTATATGGAATGGAAAAAACAGCAATATTGTACCCTTTGGCTTCAAGAAGAATTCATTGTATTTCCATAGGCTGGAGATCATGCTGCACATCCACAAAGGACATGGTTAGCCAGTAGTAAGTAAATAAGTAAATATCATTCACTTAGTCGAGTAGAAAAGGCTCTGAGTGGTATTGAGTTTCCCACTGATGCCACTGCTGTTAATGTTCTACCACAAATACGCAGTTGTTAGAGGACAGAGGCAATCAGCTCAAGAAAATAATTTACAAAGACAGGATATTTTAGCTGTGAAGTGATAATACAGCCTTTTTATGTTAGCTGAACACAGTATTGTGAAGTTGAAGGTTGATGCTGCTTTGAGTTCAGCAATCAGTAACACCAAGCACATTGACTGCAGAGTAAGTGCTCTGCTCTGCTGGTGATACCTAACGGCAAGGCAGGTAGGCAGAAGGTAAACAAATTTTCCTTGCCAGCCCAGATGTGGGAAAAGGAGGAGAGAAGACAGAGGACTTGGCACTTGACATCAGACATGCTGGATCATTTTTGTTTGAAAGTGAACACTGAGCACTGGGAGCCCAGGCAAAGGAGATCCCTGCTCTCTTCTACTCTTCTTTTCAAAGGGCTGGTGCTGCAGGCAGGAACACCCCATAAGGAAGATAAGCTCCAGGTCTAAGCTGGCATTCAGAGCTCTTCAAATAGTCTTTACAGGAAATTACTAAATCCAGGGCAGCTCCTCAGCTTGTTTAACTGAACAGCTCTGGCAATTTCCTCCTGCAAAGGGAGCACTTATGCAGAGCAGATTGTACCACAGACAACAACCAGAAGTCAGTGTGCTTCTGCTGGGCTCGTGCCACTAGTTATTGAACAGCTAAGATGTCATCCAGGAACAGTCGACACATGATGAGCACCACCTTGACTGCTGCAGCTCAGCAAGGACACGTCAGCAGAAATGCTGCTGTGGAGACTCCTTTCACAACCTGAGAGCAGCAGAGCC
Organism: Pelecanus crispus; assembly: GCF_030463565.1. Classification (NCBI taxonomy): domain Eukaryota; kingdom Metazoa; phylum Chordata; class Aves; order Pelecaniformes; family Pelecanidae; genus Pelecanus; species Pelecanus crispus. Next base: position 21,203,967 of record NC_134648.1, read on the forward strand.
ACTGGTACAAGGCTCTTCCCCTGCCCTCAGGAATGCAACCACACTTGGTGTTCTGCAGTGAAAATTCACACTGAAAGGAGGCATCCCTCAGTCCCGTGCTGGTGGAAAGCTAGACACACTCCATCAGTGTCCTTGAAGTATTCAAAGGCAAAATTATATTATACAGAAATAGCCATTTGTTGAATGAGTGGATAAAAGGTTCTAATGGATACACAAAGCTTCAAGTGCAAAAACCGTTTTTTGTGGAGTTGCTCACATAACCAATTCCCAAATGGCAGTGATAGTGAAGAATTGTCCCTATTCACTGTCTTCTTTAATAAAAGAATCCAGGAGCCTCAGGTAAAACTGGGTGGTGGCAGTTGCACATCAAACAGGAGGAAGCACTTCTCTATAAACCATTAAAGCTTGGGACTCGCTGACACGGGGTGCTGAGGATGTCACAGGCATCTATGGGCTGCAGAAATGGCTGGTTTTTTTCTTCCCTGAGTTTGTCCGTGAAGGACTATTACACAAAATACCTGGTTTTGTGAAAATTTTCAGAGCCACAAACAGCCAAAAGAGTGTACTAGGAAAGTATCATTATACATTTATGCTGGGAAGATGACCGTATCCGCCATTAGCTGCTGTTGGAGATAGCGCTGGTTCAGCCTGGCCATTCCTCAGCATGAATAGAGGCTGCTTTCTCATCAGGAGGAACCATCCTCAAAGTACACAGAGTCTTCCACCAAAAGGACCACAGCATTTGCTGCATTTTCACTAAGGACGGTCCTATGAACTGCACTTGGTACTCCAACAGCCAAAGGTCAGGCTTCTTTCCACAACTACCACTGCCATCAGACCCATAACTTAGGTGCCAAACTCAACTCAGACCTCCTTTTGAGTCCTCAGATTCTAGCTGTCTATGCAATACCAGAGCAACCAAGAAGCTGAATCTCTCTCTGACAGCCACACACATTGTCTGACCTCAGCAGGAGCCCTCCTGGGCTGCTGTTACCTATGCACACCTGTCCAGTAGAGTCATTGTTTAAGTCAGTCACCCTGTCTAGGCATCCTTTCACTAGTTCTCACTTCTGTTGTAAGAGAGGGAAACAACCGGTGTTAGCTTTGTGGAGGATGATCTCTGTGTCACGTGCCCTTGGGATGCTGAACAAGAAAGGTGTTGACTGCTGCCTCTAGTTGGCTCCCAATCTTGTTCTGTCACTTCTTCATTAAATTTCCCAACAGCCACCTACTGTCCTGAGCTCAAGCTCCTCCTGGCCACCTGCAAGGTTTCCTCAGCTGCTTCAGCACCCTCTTTGTGCAATGGCTAAAAATCCTGCGACAATCCCATCTCACCTGGAGTACCACAGGTGTAAGTTCATAGTAGTGGTGCAAGAGCCTTATTTTTGTTGATCAAGATCCTTGATCTTGAAATCAACCTCATACAAACAAAAATTCATAGTGTTATGTGGTCCTCAAATAGCTCACCACCACAGACATGCACAGATAAAATACCAAACCAGAACATCATACCACCCAATCCCCTTTCAAAGGAGAAACTTCTTTTTGGTAAAGCACGCACTCACACTGCTTACTGAATACATGTGATAGACGGTGATTTCTTCTCCAGCTGAGCCAGCAAGTTCTCTGCAGCACTTGAAACCTCCTTATCCAGAGGACTACAACTGCAGGGGGGATGCATGAAGTGCAACCATCTTTTCCTCATACCAGGAAATTCACCTCCAGTCTATTGAGAACTCGACACAGTGATCTCATCCCCATAACCTTTTCTGGGACCAGGGGGAGAAACTTCACCTCGCTACTCTGAATCTGCAAGATGCACTTAAAGGACAAAAATGATTTGCAAAGATTAACAAGTAGGAAGAGGATTTCTAGGATTTCTAGGCACCACAACTCCCTGGAGAAGCCTCTCCGAGGCTGGTGATGTATTGTTTTTTCCCAGGAGTGATGTGTGGGACCCTCGGATAGTTTGACCTTTCTGCAAATATTATTAAAACAACAAACAGAGCTGAGGCAGCTGGGTGAAGGCAGTTTCCAAGAAGACAGCTAACCAATTCTCTGCCTCACAGAGATGAAAATGACCATATGCACAGGTGCACTTGGTTACGTCTCAGCTAAGGATCCACCCTAACACTGGGTATAAAGGTAAAGATCCACCCCTCCCTATGAGCTAAGGAGGTGCTGGCTGTGCTATGCAAAACACCTTTCCTGAAAAGCCAGTGTAATCTGTGCACTGGAAAAGGATTAAATCCATGTGCTGAGTAAAGAAACCTCTTGGCTGTCAGACCATTGAGGGGGCCACAGGTGAAGTCTTGGATCCAGGGAGTCTCCCTAAAGAAGAGAGGATCAGTCTGAGTGTCCAAGAGTTCCAGGATCTCGTACAAGATATCAGAAATATCCTCTCCCATTCTCATTCAGGGGGGACAATCACAACAAAATACTAAAAGCCTCAGATTTCTACAAGACAGAAAACCAAAGAATGTTCTGAGCAGCCACAAGCCCTGAGCTGCTCCTCCACAAAGCGGGATAACCTGTGCAACTGAAGGGCACATGTTCCCTGCATACCAGGCACAGCTTAGTGCAAGGAGCAATCAAGCAATCAAGGAACAGTATTTGAAGCAAACTTGAAAGCAGATGCAGTCTGAGAGGTGCTTTTGTTCAACTTGTATGACTGTTCTAGGAAAGGTGAAATTACTGGGGGGTAGAAATATTCCCCCCTTTGAAAAAAGCTGTCACTGAGATAGAAGCCCACAGCAGCAACACTGCTGTAGGATTGCAGAAAATGAGGGGGGATAGCTATGCTTATGATTGATATTTTTTTTCACAAAGAATGCAGTAGAAAATCCTTAGGTTTTAATCTAACCAGCTCAAGACATTAATTTCATATGAAAACATTGTAATCCCACATATTCTAAGCATGTACTTTTTCCCCTTTACTTCTGAAAATGTAACCATTGCAGCTATTACTCTAAATCAGCAGTTTCCCAAATCAATGAGTTACTAGAATTAGTTAAGCGACCTGCAAAGCCACATCAGAACTGAAAGCAAGTTTCTTTAGTTCAACATTTGCAAAGATATTGGGTGATCCAAACTGAAGCATTGTCCATCTGTTAATTAAGCACCTCCAGCTCTTGAAAACCAATCAATAAATTTTCCCTCTTCCATCAGGGGAATAACAACCATTTTCTGCTGTGATATACAATGCCACTGCACTCAGCGAGCCTCTGTCCCATTTCTACTCTGCTGCTTTAAAGCAAAAGCAGGAAGTTGGAACAGAAAGTTCCTGGGGAGAAACTCTGCTGAGACACAGCAACTCGCAAACTCGTTCAGACTTCCTTCTACTCAAATAATTCTTTACCCAGAAGAGAGAGACTTTCTATCCTCCCCTCCACCCTGTTACACAACCCCATTTTCTCTCTCAGCAGGTGTCCCCAAATACCTTGAGTGGCAGGACAGTATCACTCCCCTTCCGTGGAACCAGCAGTATATTCCACAGCAAAAAGCTAGCAGAGAACAAACACTGCCAGTGTAAATAGAGTATCAGAGCAGGTCCAAGCTAGGAGGTGTGGTTTGCAATGCTCCCTACGCATCTCATCCCCTTTCCAACATAGGCTAGTAGCCATTGGTTCAGAAAGCATCATGAGAAAACCTGCCATTAAGGTCCCAAGGTAAATTCTTTGTAATCCTGCCTGGTGTACAGCTGTGAAGGAGAAGAGCTTGTTTCCAAGCTGCCTTAGGCAAGAGGGGAAGAAGGGGTAAGAAAGCAGATGATCCCCTGTCTCATGCTGAACTTCTCTGAGAAACTCTAGCTGTGCTTGTAGGTAGCTTGCTGCCTACCTCACATTTGATTTCAACACAGACAGGGCTGGAAACTACCCCTGTGAAAACTGCCTCAAGTTTAATTCCACTTTTACATAGCTGGCAACCTGTTTCACAAAGAGAAGCGCAGAGAGCTTAGGAAAAAAGAAAGGTAAAGCACAAGATGACACTAGAAGGAGCATCTTTCCAAAGCACCATAAAACACACCCCAGTGATGGGGTGCACACCCCAGAACTTTCTTGCTAAAGCAGCCAGAGATGCCATCCTCTACCTTGGCATTGACCAAAGCACCCCTCTATCCCACAGCACCACTGAAAGGAAGCAAAGCCACCCCTGCCCACTGACAGCTGGAGATGCTGATGGGGATTTGTTGCTTAATGGCAGCTCCAGGGCCTCCAGGCAGCATGAAGGTGCCCTCAGCTGTGTCAGCTTCCCACTAGTTAGGCCTGAGGACTTCTTGGAAGCTGACAAAGAAAAGAAAAAAAAGAGCATGTTGAGATCCTGGCAGGGTGGCTCTTCATCACATGGTATGGTTTAGTCCCCTCTGCTCACCCCCGCCCCAAATGTCTCTTCATGTCAGCCCTCAGGGATAGTATTTGCCCAGCAAACAAGCTTTGCCATACAAGTCACGAGCAGGCAAGCCCAGCCTCTACAGAGAGCAAAACCCACTCTTCCACCAATTCCCACTGAGAAAACTCCAGCTGGTATCTGAACAGTGGAGACTTCATCAACCTGCAAACAGAGGAGTTACAAATAGCCCCATCCTCCCAGCAGCAAGTGGTGACGGGACCTGCAGAAAGCAAAGGTAAAGGTGGGTCCTTCCCCATGTAGTTTAAGACGGTTATTTCAAACCCTAAGCTAAAAAATGGACACGAAGACTACTACAAACCATCACACTTGTCTTTAGTACAGGTTTAACGGAGCCAGCGAGCTCCTCCAAGCAGTCTGGGAGGGCTCTGTGCTGCTGGAGGGCAGCTCTGCTCCTCTCAGACCAGGACGATCACTTCTCCACTCCTCACGGGCTCAGCTTTGCCTCAGCCCCAGAACCATGTATCCTTTGAGGCAGGCTCTAGCTGTGTAGCTGAGGCAAATAAACCCAAACAAACCCAGATCAAGTGAGTTACCTGCCTCTGAGCAGGAGAGTTTACTCACCATTTTGCTTACCGTTGCTGCAGAGGTGATGCTCAACACTGAACCATGGTCTCAGCTGGGATGCTGCTAGAACAGCACAAAAAAGGGAACAAACTGCTCTTCTGCACCTCGCAGCTTGTCCTGTCTTTAATCTCCTCCTGGGGTCCTTTATAAAGCTTCTGTTAGTACCGACCAGAACCAAAAAGCTTATCAAACACAAAAAAATAAATAGTATTTTGGAGCGACGTTAATGAATCCTTACCAATTCATGGATAAAGGTCAGGAAATGCAGAAAGTTACGGTTCCCATAGTAATACTAAATCAACCATACTGCACATCCTGTGTATTTAGTGGTACATGTTGAAAAGAAAAAAGCTTCATCCACCAATGCCAAAAAGGTTTCCGACTTAGTGAAGACACTTGAATACCACCCCACACACACAACATTTATTGTTCAGAGAAGTGGATTTTCAGATCGAATTGGGTGAAGCCAATCTAAGCATCATTACAGCTCCCCATATCTAAGGCAATAGCAAGAGCTCTCAAGCATGATTACAGACTGAGCATTATTTGCCCAACCTGAATAGAGGAAAGGGACTCAGGCATCAGAACAGGTTGAGTCACCAAATCACAGTCAGCACCAATTCTGCACTTGGATGCAGCAGGGAGATGGTAAGGAGAGAGGGGGAGAGAATAACTGACCACCAACCCCCCCACACCATAACTAGTAACTGTTAATCCATTTCTATAAACACTCATTTCTTTGATACTGATAGCCTGAAATATCCCCCAGCCTAGTATCCCACCTCACAAGTCCGGAAACAGGTTGTGAATGAACTACAGCCATGCTAACCTCTCTCCAACACAAGTCTGCATACTGCTCTGCTCTCCAAGCTCCTGAGGTCTTATCTTTGTGCTTTACATAAAGCCCACACCACTCTTCCCAGAGAGAACAGCTACAAGTGGTCCATTTGCATTTAGCAGCTTCGACTGAGCAGCCAGATTTGCATGGGAAGCAAAAGACTCTTTTTGTGCCATAGGAAACGCATTACATCAAAAGGGTTTGTGCATTTGTATTGGAGCAAAGGATTACTCCTCTGGCTACATGTCTGAGGGGGAGGAAAGGTAGAGCAGAGATCTTGCAAACTCCTTTAAGAGGCAAAGAGGGTAAGGGGGAGGGAAGGCAGCTCTCAAGCACAGGAGCAAAGTGTGCAATGGAAGAAATGTGTACATTTGTGGGGACATCCACATATGTCCTTTTTTCCCCTCCAATAAATCTGAATTCTTTTCTTAGTTCCCACGATCTCAGACAGAAGGGCACAGTTCAGGACAACAAACACCTTTGAACTTCAAAAACCTGACAGGTGAAGAGAGAGGCTCTGGCAACACTGCTGCTGAAGAGGTCCTCAGCCCTGCTAGACACGAGGGCACCCGCACAGCCCTGCTCAGAGGACACCGAGGTGATGGAGCTGCTCATGGAGTGACATCAACCCCAGAGTCCGCAGCAGGACACAGGCACAGGAACACACAGCAGAAGTCCTTCTGCCCACAGGGTTACTGGGTGGCCGTTGCTTCACTCACACCCCTCAAGCCCTTGCTGTCACCGTCCCTTGGGGGGCACCCACCTTCCCTTTTGGGCTCCAGCACCAAGTCTCCATGTTTTAAAGAGGCTTTGCAACCCTCCCCACAGCTGCAATGCCTGGCTATTCCTTGGAGCTGCACAAATCCCAGGCAGCATCTAGCCACACCTGCCAAGGGTAACAAGGATTTGGTCACACTTTATCTTATCTAAGCGATGATGACGCTCCTCTTCCTTCTTGGGCAAAGCTCAGCAGCTCTGCATTTGCTGAGGAGGGGAGCTGGGCAGAGGCCAGGAGCTTCAGCCTGCAGCAATTCACACCAGAGTGGGATGGCTCTGCTAGCCTGCCTGTCCCACCCCACAAACAAATGGGCATTTAGTCCACAAGCAAGAGTTATGGGGAAAATAGGGCTTAGCAATATTTACACATCTCATCTCACCTTCACCTCAGGTGCTAGCACAGGCATACAGCTCACCTTCCCTAGATGCAGTACAGCCACGCTAGTCCTTGCCAATAAATAAGCCAGTCAATTTTATTTTACAGGGAGTCAGACCATTTGTCTGGAGAGATGACTTCAACATCCATCATGCTGTCAACCTACAGGTCACCTACAGCTTAAATTCCCAGCTGGAAATGAGCTTGGTTTCATCTTCTTCATTTTACAGAGGGGAAACTGAGGCAGATAGAAGCATTGCTCTTACTCAGAGATGCTTTGCTGAATGAGATGGAGAGGTATTCAGCTACTGTAACAGTGAGGGCCACCAAGTTTTGCTGTAGTATGCGTTAGATGTGCCTCCCCACACCTGTACCTCTCCCAAGCTCCTGCTGCACCCAGCCAAGGGCTTACAGCTAGCCTGCAAGCCTGCAATCTGCTTCTAACCCTCATTTTCTAAAGGTTGGACTTGCCTAGCTATGCCCAGACAGCTGGATTTTTCCCAAAAGGTTTGTTTTCCATAGCCTAAATGGCATATTTAGACATTCCACAGTTCTATTTTTAACACCACACAGCTACCAGTCCTACTCCTCCAAAGGACTGCAGATATCCTGCTTGTTATTCTTTTGAAGAGCTTGAGATGGGAAGCAATAAACAGCTAGGGTAGTACCTATCAGTAGTACCTTGATTGCACAGTTACAACAATTGGACTCTACATTCAAGCTTTCGCTGCATTACTTTAGCCTTCATCCAGCACACGTGCTAAAGGCTAATTCTTTCAAAAAGATGCAGAAGAGGTCTTAAGAGCTCTCCCCTTATTCATACTCTCATCTCCTCTTCAGAAATGTAGGTTGCCTCAGCCCATGATACATCATCTGGTGTGAACAGTTACATCTTTGCATCTGCCAGGATCTTACCAGCATCACAAGCTCGGGCCAGCCCCATGCCCAGACAGTGCTGGACCACAACAGCAGATGTCAGGAGGTTCAGGGCTCCCAGTCACATTTTTAGAGGTGTTCTGCCATCCTCAAACCTTTCCTGCGGGGCTTTCAGGTGTATGTAATCCTCAAACATCCTTCTGAAACACACAATCTCTTCCACATAGATGAGGCCATTAACTGATGCAGAAAAGTGATACAAAGTCTTGTACCAGCACAGAGATTAAAACTGCAGAAGCAGGGACAACAGCTGCTCCTCCTTCAGATGACATCTCTGCTAAATTAACTGCAATCACACACTTCACTAGATAGAGAGCAGGGATGTTACAAGCCTCTTTGCTCTCAGTCTTATTACTTGACAAATTTTCCTCCAGATGAGGAAAATCTTTTTCTACAGATGAGAGCACTGTACCCTCCCAGAGCATTGTAGCATACCCCACTTCGTCCAAAACAAACCAACAATTAAAGTCACAGTCTCTAAGAGCACAAGACAGTATTTTTCCTGCTTTAGTGCTCTGTGACACACAGTTAAGAGAGACACACTTGGTTAAAAAGTCCACAGCGCTTCCCAATCATGTTACCCTAACCCCAACCCAAATGAAGCACAGGAAAGCCCACCATTGGCTCCAGACTTCACTTGAAAATTCACAGTACCACAACCTATACACAACCCACAACAGCTATTAACCTGAGGTTTGGCATCATTTTCTCCCAAAGCTCACAACATTTGTTATTCCAGTTGAGGCCCCTAGGTCCTGCAGTCAAGTGAAATACTGAGATTCAAGCATTCCTGGCAGCTTATACAGACATACAGAAATCTCCAAGACAATCAGAAATCAGCACGAGAAAGCATATTTTCAAAATAACGACTTATGTCATCCCATAGCACTTTTTAAAAAATTATTTAATGTCTGGCTGATGTTTTTTAAAAGCTTAGGGCTGGCAATAGCAGAGGCACACAGGGAATATTCCCCAGTGCTCCTTTCACAGCTGCAGAGGTCAGGTTTGCTTAGCAAAATGTGCAATTAGGTCCACGCATAGGGAAATCCTTCTTGGCATCAGCCAAGAAATTCAAGCTTTAGGATGCAGGATGGGGAAAAGAGAACACTGCTAGAAAAATATTAAGAGGGGTAATCAGAACATCATTTCCCTTTCGAGCTGCTGGGCTAGCCATACCTCAAAGGATACACAGTGGCAAAGGACAGAAAGCCTCACTAGTTGTTGCAGTTCTGCTCTTTTAATGAGACAACAAAATGGATCATTCAAGATTCAGACATCCAAAGTAAACCAGGTGTTTCCACCTCAGACTTTATATGGAAAGCAAGCAGAGGCATCTGGCAGGAACAGGGAAGATGCTGCTCCGCTCAGTGGAAGATGACACATTTGCTACAGCTGAAGTTTCTTGTCACTGTCTTTTAATCTGAGATGAGCTCCTGCAAGCAGGCAAGGAGAGGTAGGAGGATTTGGTCCCCAGAGCAGCTTTATCAAATCAAAAAGATTTAGACAGTGAGTAACATGGGGGCTATATTATGGAAACCAAACCTATTTGATTGTACATAAGGATCAATATCTGCAAAGCTCTCTGACCGTGAAGAACACTGTGCATGGAGCTGTGCCCATATGATTTATATTACTGCCAATTGTCCTCATTGCATTAGTTTATTCTCTGAGGCTGCCTGGCAAAGTCACAAGTAACAGCAGACCCCCAGCACTGCCTGTGTGCTGCTAAAGACAGCCCCACATGGAGTCCTCCTTTGCAATACAATCTTCAGGTCAGTAGATGGTAAGGTCTTGATTCATTAGATGCACCAAATTGGGGTGGGGGGAGAAATCTTCCTCTCCGATGGGGACAAAAGAGCCAAGCAGACTTTCCAGTTGGGCAGTTTATGCTACCCAGCATGGCTTGTCATAGCAGAGAGACCAAGAGAAGAGTGATGCTCTGAAGAATGAGAACAAGATTGTTTACCCAGCAAGGTAGCTTTGGAGAGATTTTATACCATCTTATGAAGTATCCTAAAATTTTACACCTCAGGCTCACATCATCTCTGTGCAGGAGGATGCCCTGGCAAAGAGAGGATTCCTCCACTCCAGCCCATTGCAGTGTCTCAGAACCTCCTCTGGACCACCTGAATTGGCAAATGAAAGGACAGACTAGACTGAATATCGGTTTGATCTAGTAAAGCAATTCCTGTAGCCCTCAGGAGATGTATACATATATTCATCTGTATATGATTATATGATGATATATATGATTATATGCTTATATGATCCTCAGAAATAAATACAGCTCTAGAACATGAAAAATAAGATGCAATTGCCCCTGAACCTGGGTAAGGCAAGGCTAGAAGTTACCAGTTTTCTGAGAGCCCCTTGACGCACAACAGCCATTATCTCCATCAGAATAAGCAAGGACGCAATGGGTCACGTCTAAACAAGCAAGCTGTGTTTGGATTATCTTGCCTCCTCAGGATATTCCTGAGCACGGCTGTCTCCCTGTGTCCAAGGCTGGTGATCACTGGCCTCTTTTCCCCTTGGCTGTTTTCAGGAAGTCCTACAGGAAGGACCTGAGGTTCAACACACAAGTTCACTGAAGCGCATCCCATGCGCACGGGATGTTAAAGAGAAAGACGCTGCAGTCTCAGGAGAGGGAAAGGTCTGGTATTTTTTCCTTCCAAAGAGAAGGAGAAGCAGCACTAACGCAGCTGCCATAGGGAGGGACCCACGGCATCTTTACTGTGCAGTGTCATCTGCACCTGGATGGTGGCAAGAAAGAGCATTCCCTGAACAGAGGATGCTGAAAAAAATGAGAAAATAAAAGATCTCCATTCAGGTCCAGCACACAAGACCAAAGCCCCTGGACCTCATCTCAAAGGAGCCTGCAGACTTCAGAGCAAAAGAGGAGGGGAGAAGGTGGAAGGGACCGCAGCTCCCCAGCCCAGAGCCCACCACAGCAGCGCTTCCCATCCCACGGCCACAGCCACGGCTACACCTCGGGAGCAGAGTGTGGTAGAGAAGGTGGCTTTGCACAGGAACGTGGATGCTCCATACTCATCCTTTGCCAGCAAGGGACCACCGACAGCTGGGGACGAGGCAGGTATGCCGCTCTGGACAGGCGAGGACCCCCCCAGCACACAGAGCCCCCCCGGCCCTCCGCTCCCCTCTCCACACAGCCACAGGGGAGGGACGGGGGAAGACAACGAGCCGAAGGTGCCACCAGGGCCCTTCGCTGGGGCAGCCGCTCCCCAACACCTCGCCTGCCTGGTCCTCGCCGGCTCCCCACCCCAGGCTCGGGCCCCTGAGGGGGTCCTGCCCCTGAGGGGGTTCTGCCCGGCGGCCCGGGCGCCAACGGCCGCACAAAATGGCGGGGGGCAGCCCGCCCCGGTGAGGGGACCCCTCCCCGGGGGCAACGCGCCCTCAGCCCGCCCGCCCCGCTGCTCGCCCCGCTGCCACCGGTGCCGGCGCTGCCCGCCCCGGGGAGCCCCTCACACCGCTTACCTGATCCGGCAAAGGGGGAGCGGCGCTGAGCGGGCACCTGCGGCCGCCCTGCCCGGGGGAGCGGGCGAGCGGAGCCGCCGTTAGCGCTGGAGGCGGCCCCGACCCGGAAATGAGCGGGGCCGCGGGCGGGCGAGGGAAAACCGCCGTACGGCCGGGCCGGGGAGCGGGGCGCCCGGGGCCGGCTCCCCACGCCGGCCGCCTCCTCCCGCCCCTCGGGACAGGCAGCAACGCCACCCCTCCGCCCGAACCCCAGACCTCTCCCAAAAGACGGGAAACCCGCAGGCTGGGGCTTGCGCACCCAGCCCTGCTCGCAGCCGCTCTCCCGGCAGAGCCGCAGGCATCGCCCGGCGCCCGGGCTGATTTATGGAGGAAAGATCAACTTCAGCGATTAACGGCACCGAGTTGGGATGTTTGGTTTTTGCTGGCATTAGAAGCGAAAAAGCTGTTTATCAGCGGCATGCTATAATATTAATTACAGCACTTGTGCCTGTTCTGCGATAGCACATAACAAAGTATCCCTTCCAACCCAAAGCATTCCATGATTCTATGATCTTTCTACGCTTCACTGCTGTCAAAAGACTAGAAAAAGGAAAAAAAAAAAAAAAAAAAAGCCCAAGCCCTGCAGCACCTATCAGACACCTGCAGGAACAAACCCCAGCCGTGTGGTGTCATTTTCCCCGTCCCTAGGGATTCCAGCCGGCAGTACCGGAGCGCGGCGCACGGCTCCCCGGGCTTGCACCAAGGCGGGCCCCCCGGCCTTCCCCGGGGTCCGAGGGCTGTCGGTTTCCACGTGCCCCAGCTGGGGGTAAACCGGGGAAGACCTCGGTACCTAGCTGAAATAGACAGGTACACAACAGCCGGTATCATCTCTTTCACCGACGGGTAAAGAGAGGCGCAAGAGACAGGGTTCGATTTCCCCAAGAGATGCCCCTGGATTGGAGAAGTTTCAAATTAATGAATAATTTTTACTAATCCTTTCACAGGTGCCAAGCACCTGCAGTTCCCACAAGACAGTGCTTAATTCCTCTTGGAAACCAGGGTCTACACAGAAGCTCCAATGAAACAGAGACATTTTGGCTTAAGGAAGTCAGAACTGGGCCAAAATGCACCATTTTTCACCTCTAGGTCAATGCCCCATTCATCACGTGCTGATGCATGTTTACCCTGAGAGGCTTTTGAACAGGATGAACTGGATAGGGCCCAGCAAAACAAACCCACATTGTACAGTGCATTCAAAAAATATTTAATAAATCTTTAAAGGGCAAGGCAAGCAACCTACCACAGCCAGGTAACATATTGAGAAAGTTTTTATTAGAAGGTATATTTCTGCCAAAATAAATAGTTACATTTTCTTCAGCAAAACATTAGAAAAAAAAAAGAAACAAGAGAGAAAAAGCATTAACAATTTAATACTGAACTTTTAAAGTGACTGTGAACACTACTTAGTGACATTGCCTTGTAAATACATGACTGGTGTATGCTATTGCTGGTCTAGTTGCTGCTCGGACATCAGTAATTTCCACAGGATCTCCACATGCATTGTGTGCTTCTCGGTCTTCTCAAACTCAGTGACAGCAGCAGAGTCCCAGGACACATTTAGCTCAAAGAGCTGCTTTAGATGCTGTTTTCCAGAGCAAGAGAAAACCCCGGAAGAAAAAGGGTTTTATTTCAAAGTTACATTTCTATGTCTTCTGTTTGGAACTAGAGGTTTCCCCTCCCTGTGCAGGAAGGCTGACGTGGATCCGCACAGCGAGATGGATGCATTTAGAGACTGCCCTAGTGGAGCTGCCTGCAGATTGGAAACAGGGCAATGTCCCACCAGTAGGCAAGGGGAAGGAGGGAGAGGAGAGGGGAACAAGTATTGCTGCATTCAGAAAGGCAGACATCGCAGAGGGCAGGCAGGCCAGAGCCCACTGTAAAGGCACAGGGTGTGTTTGGCACAAATGAACTGGCTGACGTGGCAGCCAGGTGAGGTGGTCCATCTCTCGTTGATTTAAGGGGAAGAAGGAAACAAAGCTTGAAAAAACCCTGTTGGCAAGGCCCTCTGACTTTGGCAATGCTCAGCCCTGCCACCCACCACATCTAGCATGTGTTTAGCAGAAATGGACCCCTAAGGGAAACACACACATAGAGTTTCAGCTATCTTTCCCACAACCGCTTTGGTGAAAGTGAGAGCTCTTCTCTCAGAGGAAGGAGTGAATTACTAGACTAATTTTTAAAAGTGGACAAAAACACTGGGGAATATACAATAAGTACTAGGGACACCCCAGTGCTAGCAAACAGCAGATCCTCTTCTGTTCTCTGGTCTGAGTCTTGTAGATACACAGCCCTCCAAGAAGTCATGAGAAAACAGTTCCTAGGTCCTATAGACAGTGGTTAGAAGTGAAGTATTTTCTCCAATTCCTTAGCAAATCAGCTTGCAATAGTATTAACAGTAGGGCAGGCAGCAAACCAAACCCAGCATACCACACAATGCATTGTGGCTTACAGACCATGCCATAGGTACGGACTGTTGTGCACAACATAAAACTCTACAGTGTTGTACAGGTTAGGGGCTGGTTAGATGCACAAAAAGTTCACCTTAGCCTTGTTAAAAGCAGCAAGCAGTATCTGTGCCAAAGAAAGGAGAAAAAAAAGTGGATTCCTGAACGCACTGACCCTTTACGTGAAACAGTGGAAATGGCAAGGGTTGGGACTCTTGCAGAGTTCAAGTGAATGTTATAAGGACAATTGGACATGGACTGCAAGATGAACTTTTGGTCCAGGAACCTGACCTCTCAACCACCATATACTGGAGAGCAGACAGGCCCTGGCAGCTATCCACTGGGCTGCCCAGCCACACATTTTGCTGAAGAAGGGACTGACTGCTACAGACAATTACCTTGTTCCTATGAACTTCACAAGTACAGGCTGATGAGCAGCTGCTGCCCAGAAGATAATGCATGCCATGAGGTACATGTAGAACAAAGGCTTGAAGAATTCCAGTTAGCACTATCACAATAAACCCCTCCAGGTCCAACCCAGAACCTATCAAGAGGTTTCCAGGGATTTCAAAGAAGTGGAGTCTGATCTAGGCAAGGCAGCACTGCATATACAAAAAGCTATTCTTCAAAAGCAGCCACAGCCCTTTTTCTGCATCAGTGGGCTAGAAGATCTTCTCTACTTCATCCTTTGCAATCTGTGATGAACAAACAGCAAAAACTTCAAGCAAATGCATGAAACTTCTCTTAAGGAAGACGAGGGTAGTTTGGGGTATTTTTGACAGATCTGCAGTTCCTTTATCGGAGCTTAAATCTATAAAGCCAACACACTATCACACAATAGCCATTGCATCACTTGGGGAATAAACATAGGCAAAGAAAGCGTTAATACAGAGTGGTGCTTGCCCAGTATCCTTTCACACCCTGCAAATTAGCATAGGGAAAATGGGAGTTTCCTCCCTGAAGAGTTAGACCTTTATATTTAAAGCTGGCTTTGGTTTGTGGTTACAGTTTGAAGTGTACAAAAGCTTCTCTTTGAGAGGTTAATATAATAAAATAAATGACACACAAGGTGAAACACAGAATGAAACTCAGGCCTTTTACCAGGCATAGCAGTTAGTCTGTTGAAACGCATGGACCAGAACCAGCAAGCCTTCTGGATCAGAGCACTGGAAGACAGTGGCACCAGCCCAGTCAGTTCTGATGCAAGAGGAGAACAGAGGAAATCCAGGGGATAAGCGTGCCAAGCTGCAATTTCTTAGCTCACTGTTGCCAAGAGAATTTTGTTTCATAGTTTAGTGGTTTACATAATCACTCAGTGGTTTTACCAGTCCAGGAAGAAGGGATTAAAAAAAAAAAATATATATATATAGTTGCATCATTCTCTCCACCTGTATATTAACACAAACAAGGCAGAGTCAAAAGAGCAGCAGCTTCTAAGCACAAGATTTTCCTCATCCAGCTTTGCCCCTCACAGATGTTTTGTTTCTGGATGAAATGCACTCATTTCTTGCCATTAAATATCTGTATGTTCTTGCCAATTGCTCTGTGTGCATTAGGGACAAGAGATATGCATTTGGCAAACTAAGCATGTGCCATTCTCCCAAAGAAGGTAGCCCGAAGCAGTGGAAGAGAAGAAATCCTACAGCAAACCACAAAATAAACACCTTTTCTCAGTTCTCATTTTCACCAAATTCATTCTGTTCCCACTAACTGACAGTAGCTTGTTGCTGGTTCACTTCGATTAGTTATATCCATCTAGCAGTAAGCTTTTTCCACAAGCTTTACACAATCACAAGATTGACTTGTTTTATAATCCAATATTCCAATTCTGGTTTCAGAATCCTCCATTTTTTTTCCTCTTCCCATAGTGACTTCCCTGTTACATAATTGCATTAACTATGTGAACCTTAAGACTAAATCTGACTGCATAAGTGCAGACCTGCTTCATAAGCTATGGAGACCTTTGTGTTACATAGGTAAGTTACATCCAGGAAGGGCAGTGGGGTGATACTCTAAGTCACAAGTTCATATTTGCACTGGTGTCTCCTGGACAGTCAGTTAGCACCACATCTGCCCAGTCTATTCCCTCACAGATTGCAATGGCCACTACAGAAAACTCCCGATGCTTATCACAGTCTCCACCACAAACACTCAAACCCACACCCAGTGCACAATTGTGCTGGTAGGAAACAGCACCCACCACCTCACCCACGCTGCTCATGCAGATGTCATCGAGCAGATTCACTACTTTCTCCAGCTACTAGTAGAACTTCTGGTGTTATTTTCCCTTTCTAAATCAAAGGTGCAAAAGAGAGTCTATTATAAATCACTATTTCACCTATAGGCTATGTAATCAGCTTCCGATACCCTGTTCTGCTCCTGCTCCCCAGCAAAGACAGCATATGTTTGCTTTGGCCAGTTGTATACTGTTTGTGCTAGGAGAGGTAGAAGATGCCTCATGCAGCTAGGCACGGTGCAGAAAAAGATACTAGGAGCTGGCTTTGCATCACAGTGTGAGGACTTAAGCTTAAGTACATGCAATCCCCACAGGAAGCCACGTCTCACCCTGTGAAGAACACATGCTTCTGCATAGCAAGTCACAACCAGACCACTGCTGAGAAGGCAGTACCTTATAAGGCAGAGTCCTGCCCTGCTACAGACCCACTAGCTCTCATCTTTTAAGGGACAAGACAGACATAGCCAGTTCCAAGCAGGCTGCATGTGCGCCAACACTCCTAACTTCACTTCTGCTTCTCATCCTCCTGCTATTGACAGCTGCAGAGCTGTACCTGTGAGCCACAACATGAGACAGGCAAGCTGCGAGACTGGTATAGCTACAAGCCTACATCCTTCTCACTCCAAAGCCTCAATGTCCAAACTCTTCAAGCAAAAAATAGAGCCAAATCCCAGTTGGCAGGAGATCCATTCTGTATCACCCACTTCAATTTCCTTCAGCTGTATGGTCCCTTAAAGGGCAAAGCCTGACCCCTAGTCAGACAGCCACTTCCCTAGCACTTGCTGTGACACTCCACCACAAGCCTTTCAAAAATAACATGCCCTGCACTATCCTATCTCACCTTCCTACAAGCACTTCACATTGCTTCAGCTGCTAAGCTGATCCTGAGACAGTCAGGCTGAGCTCTTCCAGGGCAACCCCACACTAATTCCATTCACAGTGACAGGAATGGGGTCGGTCTCAAATTCAACATGTTTCCCTGAAAAAAAATCTAAGTTACTTCTTTAAAATAAGCTCAATGACTTAACACTCAGAGTTCAAGCTGCAGAAGTTCCATGAGGACAAAAATCAAAAAGGGAGAGACCATGACAACATGAATCAGGGTAAATACATAACTTTTCTATGTTTCTGCAGTCCCAGTGCAGTCTGCAGCAGGGCCAGCTCTGGCTTCCAGTGGGGATGCAGTTAAGGGGACAGAGGAAAGAACATGGCTTCAGCAAAGGAGAAAGTCAAGAGGAGATTTGGAAGCCGTGAGAAAAATTGGTTTGGGAAGAGACTACTTCATCTTTCAGGAGCACAAAGCGCTAAAGGATGTCAGATGATTTAAGAAAAAACAAGACTCATGCTCTAAAAAACTAAGGAAGCCAAAAGCTGTATGAATTTGAGAGCATCATCTACATCTTGATTATTTGGCGGTAAAAAGCCAATGGCAATTCAAAGTGCATTATTTGGGAGAGGCCAGCTGGGTTAGCATCAGCCTGGCCACAGGCAATGGCCAGGCCTCAACACAAGCCTACAGCAAGGTATCAGCCCATGTGTGCCTTTGATCACAAGGGATTCCTTGCCTGGCCCAGCGGGCAACACATGGCTACAGTCAATTCCACCAGTCTCCATCCTGGGGAAATCCCCTTTGCAGCATATTCATGAGCACAGGGCAGCCCTGCTGCTGAGAGATGAGACTGGTCCCACCCTACGTCCGCTCACCTTCCCACCACCCTCATCCTCTCACAGCAGCAGGCTCAGAAGAGTGGCAGGCACTCTTTTGCACAGTCTAGAGGTGGAAGCTTTATCTGAAACGCTTCCCAAGGGAAGAGAGAGGCCTGCATGTCCACGTTGATGCAGAGTAAGCCCAGCATGAGCTGGCGCTGGTACTCCTCCCACTTCATCATGACATCAGACAGGGAACGGTTGCTTCTCATCCACATAGGCAGTGCTTCACCACAAGCTGGTGCGGAAGAAACTGGCAGGCCTCTGGGGCCCTCCAAGCTCAAGGTGATAGTAAAGCCTGAAAAGCAAACACATGCAAAGAATCAGTACATGGGAAGACTTGAGCAGGTCACTAGACCAGAGGTCCAGAACCATAGAGCTACTTCGTTCTACCACTGACTGCATGATCTTAGTCAGAAGTCTCTCTGTGTGCCCGTTTTCCCCCTCACATCTCTTGATTATTCAGACCATGAGCTTTTGTGGGTAAGAATCACCCCCTTGTACTAGGATCTGAATCACAGCTGGGACCCTCTGCCAACTCCTGTAATACACAGTTTCCTATCCTCATCCAAGCAACGCAGTCTTGCCTCAGCCTCAAGCCATGGCCTACTGCAGGGAGTTCAGTTCAGAAGCACAGGCACACACACAGACCCAAACCACTACTCTGTCTCATTTGGAAACCCTCTGGTGTTTCCTGGTCCCCCTAGCTGCCTCTCCAACCCTAAACCAGGCCTAGATCTCAATGCAGAAAAGGTCATTTGAATGCAAGTACCCCTTGGAAGGAACTTTTAGGGGACCCAGGACCCAGTGAATGCCACACAGACAAGCACTTCTGTCTTCTACAGGGAACGTGGAATAAGCTAGCATATTGTTTTAATTAGACCTACATCTTCTGCCCTATTGCTATAGTAACAGCTTCATTACAGGGTCTGCCCTGTAATGGGAAGAAGGAAGGAGACCATGTGCTGAGTCTCTCCCAACAGTTAAAGAAGCCAAGAGACCATGGACCAGATTTGCATTTTGGGTTGGGCAGTAAATCCTTCTGGTCAATTTGTGCCTTACTTGCTCTGCACCAATGGAGTAGAGTCTGTAGAAGTCAAAGGTGGAAGGGGAAATGGAGGGCTCCTCCAGAATAGTGCTGTGGAAGAAAGCAGCCATACCTGGCTGAAAGATGGCTGCCCAGTTTCTTCTTGGCTTTCTTCACAAGATAGTTGCAGATTTCAGTCATCTGCTCTCTCATCCATCTAATATCCTCAGGGATATCTGGGAGCCATTCCAGCAACCTAGAAAGAGACAGGAGACAACCATTAGTTGGGCCACACAAAGGATAGGACAGAATTAAGGCCAGTTTTTTTCTCCTATCAATGGTTACTCATTATTTTTAGTGACAAATGCAGTAAGAGCCATTTACACTACCAGTCACAGAATTAAGGGGGAGAAGCTGTGAAGGATGAGAACAGCCCAGGAACTTATTCAGTACATTTTGTGTCTGCACCTTCCATATTTTTCATCCATTTTCAGATTTGAAAAGTGGGTTTCCCCAAGCCTGTCTATCACAAACCACCTCCTTCCAGAAACATTTCATAGGGTACTTTGTACTAAGAACAAGTCTGACAGACCTGTCTTCCCAGCCACGTAAGTGTAGAACTGGAAATCACTGGGACTACTATACCCCTTGCTCCAGAGGGGGAACCACCTCTTGTGAGGTTCCTACTTTCATCCCTGCACTCCCAGCTCAGAAGTCTCTCTCTAGGCTCCAAAATTTATCACCATTTTCTAGGGCAAGTTCCAGCACACAGCCATCTTCCTTCAAGCTGGAATTATTGGCGTAGCTAAATGACACATGAAGGTAAGAAGTTGTTTGGTTTTTTTTCATATGTCTGGTAAGCAGCAAGCAAGAACTCTTTCCTCTTAGAAAGCATTCTACTCCTTGTCCATTCATGCTCCGCCAGCTACATCAAACACTTGGTTGCACTGGGAAGAAAACCACTGAGGGAACCTGTTGAAGGCCTACCTGACAGTGAAGGAAACTGCAGACTCCAGAGGCAGCATATAGGGGACCATCATTGCTGTGGCCACACGTATAGGCAGCATGTTGGTGAAACCAGTCAAGAAACTACTTCTTTCAGCACAAGCCTCCAGAAGAGCTGAAGACAGAAAAGAACATGGCTGAATCCCCCCAATGGGACTATCACTTTCCTTGCCATACCCCAGAAGTTACCCAGCCTGACGCCTCTCCTCTCCACCTTCCACTTCTTCAGGAAGTCTTGCTCAGGGTAGTAATTCTCTGAGCACAGCTAAGACCAGCAGCTTTTAGCTTTATCAGACTCCCAAAGGAGTGAGCATCAAGATCCCCTCCTCTCCTTACCATGCAGAACACTGTCAAATGAGTCACCCTCTCTCAATTCATCCTCCATGGGGTAAGCCACAACTTTATCTGAGAATCCCCATCTCCATGTAACCATCAGCAGGTGCCACTTCAATCCCTAGGTATGGCCAAACCCAGCCACAAGCAATACCAACATCCCAATAATCCTCTGAAGTGAACCAGGCAGCACAGGAAGATTGCCTGCGCTCTCTCCCTTTGGATCATACCTTGGTTCAGTCTGGGAGGCAAGTGTTCAAAGATGTGCTCTTCAACAACAGCAAGGGCAGTATTGTCCTCTAGTTGGTCCTCAGCGTCTGCTTCTTCCTCTTTTTTCTCTTCGGGGGGGGGCTTCTATGGCAAGGAGAGGACGGGCAGGACTTGGACGATGAAGGAGACCTGAGAAAAGAAGTCATACCGTAAGGATGATACAAACTAGCTGCCCTGGCTTTTAGAGTGTTAGCTCTCCCTTCACCCTAACCCCCCTCAGACAGACAGACATCATACCCAGCCCCTTTAGCTTACATCTATTAGTAACGCTTACCACAACAAGTTAGAAACCTTGCTGCTTTAAGATCATCCTCTCTTTCCCCACCAGAAATTCTAACTTTTCCCCTTTAAGTACTGCAGGGTGCTGTTTGGCAGCGTTTTGTCACCATAATCTGCCAGTCACCAATCTTGCAGGTAAGGTTTCCCTCCTGCAGCTTAATCCACAGACACAGCCGCATGACTGCTCTTATCCCAGTAAGGTACACATCACAAAGCAAACAAATCTGCTTCATCTGCTATAAATTGACACTAGGTGGCATCAAACATACACTCAACCTATAACAGTTGGCGGCAGGAAAGTCCAGCACATAGAAGAGAGTGAAACAGTAGTGGAAAACTGCCAGGCACTGGGGGCTGCTGAGGGCATGCCTACACTCTGCACTGCTGTGCCACATTAGACATACCCTAGCTGCATATAAAAAGGAGCAGGGTATCTGCAGGAGGTTCAAATGGCACTGGTGCCTCACAATTCTGTTGGTGTAGCACTGAGCACATGCTAAGTAGCTTCAACACTCAGTTGTGCCAAAGCCACTGCTCTGGTATCAGAGTGCTTAGAGTCCTTCTGCGTTGCACTGGAAAGGTGTACACTACACCTCTGCTTCCTGAAGTGCTAAAATAGACTTATTAATGGAAATTCCGTGTTCTGATATCTGAGGCACAGCTCAATTCTGCCCTTCCACCTTTCATATGCACCATTGGCTATCCTCAAAGCCAAGCCACCAAGCCCGGCACAGAAGATGCAAGTCAGTGCACCCTACAAACATCCAGTGCCTTACCATTCTTCCTCAGGAAGTGCAGTGCATCCCGATAGCCCTGCTTGCACATATCCCGCAGCACCTGTGGACAGACAAAGGCAAGAACAAGTCATTTGGAGATTGTCTGGCTGAACCTAGCAAACACCCAGCTCATTGCTGGCTTTGGACAAATTCTCCTGACTCCTAAGCTACACCAAGGACAAATCTCATCCTTGCCAGCTCTTCCCATGTTTTGAGCAGGAATGGGAGGTATAACATGAATACATTGAATCACAGGATAAATCAGATTGGAAGGGACATCTGGAATCCTACCTAAGTACCAGTTTAGACTTGTAGCCACCTCATTTCCCCATCTAGAGTTGATGCTGCTGTGGGCAGCCTTCAGCAAGTCACTCTGACATGAAGCCCAGAATACTTCCCAGCAGATGCCAGGAATGGCCACTGCATTTGCAGATAAAGCCAGCTAAGGCTAGAGAGGGGGCAGGGAGAAACTTGTCCAAGTAATTCAGCACATGAATGCATGCTTATTATGCCCAAAAGCCAGGGCTATCTGAGGCTGCGTTTGCTCAGAAGCATGCAAAGCTGTTTGCAGTGCCACCTGCTCTACTGGCACTTTTTAGGAGATAGTCACTGGCTTCAGGCTGGCAGCTCCATCCTGACCTTAAAAAACTCAAGAGCACATTGGTTCCAATGGCTGATACAGCCTTGTTTACAAGTGAGCCTGACTTCCTGGCAAACACCACTCTAGAGCGAGCCACATGGGAATACTTTCCAAGCAACTGCTAGCACCTGAATTCCAGATGTCCCAGTAGCAAAAGAAAATCAAACGACCTATACAACCTTGTGCAGATGGTCAAGATTTGCCAAGTCAATGGGTTGATAATGTCAAGGTTAAAAAACAGACAAACAAGAGATAGAAAACTAACAGCTTCTGGAATCTTCTTCTGCTAAAGCACACAGTATAGCCAGTGCCTATCTACTGTCCCCAAGTTCTGGTGCTGCCAGAAAACTCACGTGAGGCTCTGGAGGAAACAGGGCCTTTGAGAGGCGGTAGAGGTTGCGAAGGTTGAACTGGATGCTTGTATTGGTGACTCTCAGCTCATGCATGTTTGTGGAACTGTCCCGTGGGCAGATATCACTCTCTCCTGAGAATGGAGACACTGTGATTGTGTTCTTCAGCTCATATCGTGGCAAGTTGTCAGAAATCCCTCCATCAACGTATCTCTGAAATCAAGACAAATGAACCACTCTTCATTCTCGTAACTGATCAAGCAGCTTTTTCATTCTGTGTCCCTGTTCATATTTGTGCCAACAACTTAGGAAGAGAATGGAGTACATCCACCAGCACTGGAGGAGTCAAAACCAGTGACAGCACAGCTGTGTTGTCTATAATACCCTTTTGGTATGTGCCTTTCTTGCTATGGTCAAATGTGTTGGTCACAAGTGTTTAATGAGAAATGCATATTCACTTGTGTGACTGCAGACTTACATCTGCTATGGGGTTTGGCTGCTGTCCAGTTAAAAAACATGACATGCCAACAACGACCTGCAGTGCAAATTAGCACTGATCTAAGCTGTCATACTGTGACATTGTGCCATTTTCCACTTGTGTTTAAAACAAATAAGCTCAGACACGGGTCCCCACTGGTGGACTAAACATAAATTAAGAGTTAAACTAAGAGTAAAACCAGCTGATTTGTTGCTAGTAGGCTTATCGAGCAGCAATCCCAACATATGCAATCTACTTGCTGTGGTGTGATAATAGTGTACAAGGGACTTGGGTTTTGCTCCTAACAGGTACTCTCTTATCAGAGAGCATTCTGTACTTACGTACCATAAAAACACTTGTGTTACCCTTGCAGGAAGGGCAGACAGGCAGACACCTCTTCAAGCAGCTGCTCTGAGCCTGGGAAACAGTTCATAGGCTCTTGGGCTGAAAGCAATCAAATTCAGCTATGGGAATCCAGCTCTCATCAAGGCAAGAGGGTCAGGGTGGACTGCACAGCGGGTTTCTCGGGGGCAAACTAAACCTTGGGGCTACCTCTGCTTACAGCCTACAGGTTCAAGGGAAATGGCTTGTGATTACAGTTTTAGGCTACAGCAGCACTAACTCATAGCATAGGGCATTTCATCTTCATGTCTGGCATTGTTCACCAAACACAGTATCAAGACAGACACGGTTAGTGACTCCTGCACCACCTGGGTTTGGGCAGTGAAGAAAGTGGAAGGATAGAATAGATTAAACTCAAGAAAAAGTACACCCTGTTGGAAACAGGAACACTCAGCTTACTTACAGAATGCTTTCTAGACAACAGAGGTGACAAAAATCAATTGAACCCTTGCCCCCTTTTAAAGTGGGCATCAGTTTTCCCTAAGCCAAAAGCAACCATAGCAACTGTCATTGTCATCATCTCCCCAAAGCTGTTCCACTGAATGCCAGACGAGGCACAGCTAGAGCTGGAGATGCATGGCTGAATCCCTCTGCAAGTGTGAGACCGTATCAGGCTGAGTGGGAAGAGGACAGAGCAAAGCAGGCAGCACGGTGCCAGACACCCACTTTGTTTAAAAAAGATGGAGCTGCGTTTTGGCCACTTACCTAAGACACCACTAGTTTTGCAGTAAGGATGCAGAAACATATCTTTCCCTGAGGGTGGCAGCATGAGTGAACGGATACCATTAGAAAGAAGGCTTAACTACAATAAGGCTGACGGTCAAAACCTTCTCACTGCGTGGAAATCTAGGAATACACATGCAGACCCTGCTCTCTGGTCCACCTCCCCAAGCAATGCTGATTACTATTCCTTGCTCAAGATCAGCCACCACTTCTTTGGATTTGCCTGAACCTCCAGTGACCCAAGACTAATAACTCTCCAACCTCCTGCAAAGCCCCTAACAGCACAGAGCCATGGGCTGGAGCACCCAGCTGCCTGCAGGCATGAGCAGAAGCAGCTTTTGGGGATGGTTCATGGACTGGGGTCAACTCTGGGGTGCCCAGTTCCATTCCCTTATCATGTCCTCCCCCTCACAGGGTCCCTCACTCACATGAACTGACAGCTAGCTTCTTGACCCTTGTTAGGGGTTCATCTCACCCATGTACTGCAGATACTTCACAGCTAGCACATGTGTTGACAGGTCAGTTATTGACCCTTCCATTTCTCGGTATTTGAGATTTCTTTTCTTCCCCCCCCCCCCCCCCATCTTCATCATCCACTCCACAGGGCTACCAGAGCTCAGAGAAGTGATCATTGGAAAAAGATTAGGAGGAAGGCAGAATATGGATTTTACACCTTGCACACAATCATGTTGCCTTGAAAATTTGTCCTCATGCCAGGCCTGTCAGTCTGTCCTGTGGCAAATACAGTCATCACAAGCATGCTAGGAATCATGCAGTCCTGTTTCAAAGCCTTTTTCCAGGCTCATACCCAACGTAATTTAACCTCTCCCCTCACCAGTCCCCCTTCAGAGACACAAAGGGCCATGATTTTCTGGGGAAGAGGTAGGAATTAATTTCCTCATCTCATACATTCCCTCCCCACCTTTCCCCATGAGGAATCCTGACATGAGAAGTCACCCTCTGTGTGCCAGCACAGCTGCACATTCCAGAAACCCTGATGTTGTATGCAGTTTGGAATTTTGAGATTTTGCCTGATCCACACTGACCTCAACTAGCCCTGAAGAGGTATTGGGCAAGAGCCACTGTTATGCTCCCACCAGCTGTGGGATAAAAACCCTGCCTGCAGTTGTTGAGCAAATGCCAAATCATTACTGATTCTGTCACTTCTCTGAAGGGCTGGACATAGGACATTTCTTCTAGGTCATTTCCCTGCCCAACATGCTTGCACAAGACAAAACCAGCCAAGTTGTATATTATGCAGGAGCAAAACTGACCTCATTTTTATGACACAGGTAGCAGCGGGAGCAGATTTGATGTCATGCTCTGACAGACTGAGGCATCCTGGTCAGGTCTCTTATGGGAAACCAGGACACACATAAATTAATAGCAGCTCTCTGTCTCCCTTTTGACTATTTAGTTTGCAAACAAACTGCCTTTTAATGTGCGCATTAACCTATGTAGCACAAGGGGAGTCCAAGCTCAACTGAGGCCCTTAAAGCATGACTGCAATTCAGAGATGCTCCAGCTCTGCACAGTTTTCAAATGTTTTTGTTTTTAACACAGAATAGAGAGATTGCTCTGGACAGCCTTAGACAGGATGTTAAAGAAAGCTCTAGCAGGCAGAAGAACATTAGTCTCAGAGGAAGGACAGGAAAAACTCCATGGAAAAGAGGTCTGGTATCAGCACCACTAGTTAAAACCCTGCAGAAAGTGTCAGGCATATGGGAGAGGGACTATACTCATGATTTCTATCCTGGACCCAAGTTCTTTCCTCATGCAGAGGGTTGGAGCCTCAGTGACAGACAGCATTGTACCAAGCAGCCAGGAGAACCATCTGCTAAGTCAGCCAGCACTTGCCCAGATTGCTATATATTACTATCATGTTAAATCCTCTAAGTCTTTGGGACATTTATAGCCAGCGGCAGGCAGCAGTGGGAAGAAGGCATATCCACTGTTGTAAGTGTTTATTTGGGAATTTTTTGGGCCTGTGCAGACTGTTTGCTGCCAGCAGACAGGCAATAAGACTGCCAAAATTGAATGACAGCATTTCTGCCTTCTTATTCATTAGTACATAATTTAATGAAGGAGCATCTTAGAGTCCTACTTACCACTCCACGCAAGGTTGGAGGTATCAGCCCACAGTAGACGGGGATAAAGGTGCTGCAGACACAGGCCTGAGGGAGAAAGAGATCCAGAATGTAAAAAGCGGATCAAACCCTACTGAACCTACTACTCTTCTCAGAACACCACACTGGCATGTGCTTACAAGTATACACCATTACTAAGGACATTTGGAGACCAAGGCAAAACAAAACTGCATGCAGTTCCTGCCTAGCCCTCTGCAATAAGTTTCGGTTCACCTGGATCAGCTCCTCCTTGGAATTGAAGTCTGACAATATCACGTTTTCTCCATCAGAGACCCGTGTCAGGGAAATACCCAAACGTCCCGCTGCAACCTCGTGCCCATTCTCTGGCACGGTCTTGGACAGGCAGATCCGGATGATCTTCACCAAGTTGAAAGATGGGTGGAGTGGGCCCAAGAACCTCTTCCGGGCTTCTTTTGACACTCGAATAATGCTGGCGCCAGCCTCACCTGCAATGAGAGAAAGAAAAATGTACCATGAAATCCTAGCAAAACCGGCTTTCTCCTTTACAAAATAAGGCACAGAAAAGCCTAATTCACAGCTTTACTCAGAAGTTTCTCCCCACTGGCTGATATATAACTCGAGATGAGAGGCTGTTATGGGCAGTGTTATAGAAGTCATGGAAGTTCGTTGTCTTGGCCCTCATTGCAAAGAGCTACCTTCATCTTACATATGTTTTATAAAGTCAGAGAAGATGACATGCATCCAGCTAAGGCCTCACACTTTTTCAGTAGATCCTGTTTCACTGGCCAGTGCAGGGCTGGTGAAAACACAGACTAACAAAGAAAATGAGGAAGATGCTTTAACAGCTTTGAGCTTATGGCTAAATCCATTTCAAAACACCTTCCACTAAAACTTTTCTAGTAAGCATTTTCTTTTTTCTGATATGAAAAAAAGTCATCTACCTGTAAGCCAAAGTGCCAGTAAACAGGAATATTGGTGTTTCCAGCTAAGCAATCCCAGCTCTGCTGTGAATGTCAGCCACATCTCAGGTGAGCAAGATGGACACTATGCTCCATCAGGGAATCAGTGACTTAGTGCCACATGTAGTGTCTTTGGTGTCCCATCCTTTCCGTGTCCGATTCCACAGCACTAAACTAGGCCCTGATGGCAGGCAGGACTCATGAAGGCATATCTGCTTTACTCTTTCACACAGTGAACCAGCGGGGTTTGGAGGAGAGGAGACATCCCATCTGCACAAAAGGGAAGGCATTATCTCATGGTCGCTAGGAGCCCAATCTGGCAAGAGCATCAGGCTGTGCAGTGGGAAAGGAGGGATGGAAGAAAACAAAACAAAACCATCAACCCAAGCCAAAACCTCAGCACCCAGCCTGCTGCCCTTTGCACACACTGACTGCTGCTTCCGCACACATCTCCTAGCCATGGTGACAATATGAGACAACAGTTCCTCTGAGTACCAGGCAATCACTGCACTCCCAGGGGCATTAGGACTATACATGTGGGAAGAATTAAAGAAATGAGGAGAAGAGAGACATGCTTTCACAACATGAAAGACACAGACATGATTTCGCATCACAAATCAAGACTTCTCTCCAATCAAACTGAAGTTCAGTTCCTGGAGAAAAGAGTTCAAGCCAACTGGAAATCCCTCTGTTTTGCTCTCCCATTCAGTCTTGCAATTGCAGAAAGGAGGCAGCAGAATGAAAGAACACAAGTTAGACCCAGGTTAATAAATATAATGGAGATAAGAGCAACAACACCCTCAATGCTATATTGACACATCCCACTCTTTTGCAATACACATGTGCTAGCAACATGTTTTCCACCAACACAGCCTGAGAATGCGATTCTGTGCTTAGGAAACCCATCAACACCAGTAGCTCAAGCAAGCACAGAACTGGACCCTTGAACATGGCCAGAGACTCTGGGGTCAGGATTTTAGGCACTGTGAGGTAGCAACTTAAGAGAAAATCCAAGTTCCCCCCTCTGAAGCAATTTTTAGCACTATAATCCCAGTCTTTTGCTCTGTCCTAGAGCAATGTTTAGCAGTCTAATTCTGATCTTACTTACTCAATTAGCAGTAAGCCATTGAGCCCAGCCTGTTCCAGATAGTAGCCACATGGTTCAACACCCTTCCCAACATGAAGGAAGTCAGCCTCACATAAATTACACTTTATCAGCACCATGACATTAGCACTCATAACGCTAAGACACCTTCACATCTGACAAGGGGAGGAAAGACACCCAGAGAACCTGCAACAGAGCCAAAAACAGAATGAATCTCAGCTGAGCACCTTGGCTGTGTGACCCCAGGAAACTCCATTGCACTGAGTGCATTGCAGGGAGTCACTGGCTTAGCTGAAAAACCAAATGGGAGGGTGGTGCTGAGCATGCAAGCCATGGGGAGACACCCTGTATGTGAAGGCCATGCTGGGGGGGGCGAGGTGTCACCCAAGAGATGGTGCTTAGCGAATGATGCTTTCAGACTTGGCATCTCAGTGTACAGAAAGATTTGATAGCGATACTGAAAACAACTGCAATTAAATTGAGTTTATGACTGAACTAAAATATGAGCTGCAAGTTGCTTAAGGAAAACAAACCAGCAAAGTCCCAACTATGCCAGGAAACAGACTGAGGGGAGACTTCAGTTGCAGCTGCCTACTCTACCACCATTTCACAGCCAAGTAAGGCAGAGAAGAACAGAGGACAAAATAAGAATTATTGCTAATTAGCAATTTCATTCTTTGACTACTTTCTGGGTGTTTGGGTTTTGGGGGGTTGTTTGTTTGTTTTATACATGTGTGCATACATGCATACACACAGGAGCTTCTGAGGCATTTCAATTTAAGGGCAGCTCTGATTCTGTTGGACTTGCTGGCTCACTTGCACCAAAGCTGAGTGCAGCATGGCTCTGTGGGAAGAGACAGGTACAGCGTGATCTACAGCACCACCAGCTTTCCTGGAAATAAGGCTAGCTGAGAGTTCAGCCAAAGGAGCCAGGTTTACGTAGCTAGATCCATGACAGATGACAAGCCCTCTTGGAAATACATTTGGGAGGAGAGAGAAGAGGTGAGAGTGTTTTAATCCCATTACTACCAGAAGTGCTGTTCCAGGAAAACCAGCTCAAATTCTGCTTGCAGCCTGCCAGAGGGAGCAGCTGAATGAGAGGTGGCCAAGAGAGAGGAGTCCTACATGGGTCAACCACAAGCTGTCAATTATTACTAGGACTAGTCCAGTGCCAATTCCAGTCCACAGAAAAGTTTCCCATGTTTTTTGATAGATCTGGTGTTCAGGACACAGGGTCACGTGAAAAAGCTAAATTAAGTTCCTTACTGAGATACATACCGAGGGGCAGAGACAATCCCTAATAGTTGGTATTGATTGCTGGGAAAACATTTAATTCCTCTCCCACCAACTAATTAATTTAACACTTCTC
This sequence comes from Pelecanus crispus, assembly GCF_030463565.1. NCBI lineage: Eukaryota > Metazoa > Chordata > Aves > Pelecaniformes > Pelecanidae > Pelecanus > Pelecanus crispus. Next base: position 21,233,613 of record NC_134648.1, read on the forward strand.
CCTATACAGATTTACTAAGCCACTATTCCTCTAAAAATTACATTAATACATGGAATATTCCATTTTCATTAGAAAAGCCATATGTCCCTTCTTCCCTGTCCCCACCACTGCCCCAGTGGATGTTGTAATACATGAACCTGAGTACTGCAGGGCCATCATCCTTATCTGCCGTTCAGTTGTGATGACTCAAAGGAGCATCAGACAGTGGTGTCCTGAAACACCCCAATGTGCCCCTTGCAAGACAAGGGAGGCCAGCTGTTCCACTTCTGCTGGTTCATCTTGTGATTTTTCTGCAGCAGCTGCAATGGGCAAATTACTGTTACCCATGGGAAAAGATGTGAAAGCCGCTGCTAGTTTGCATTCCATTTTCAAGCTATGTCAAGTGTCCTGGTTTTGGCTGGGATAGAGTTAATTTTCTTCCTAGTAGCAGGCATAGTGCTGTGTTTTGGATTTAGTAGGAGAAGAATGTTGATAATACACTGATGTTTTTAGTTGTTGCTAGGTACTGCTTATGCTAGTCAAGGACTTTTCAGCTTCCCAGGCTCTGCCAGGTACACAAGGAACTGGGAAGGGGTCACAGCCAGCACAGTTAATCCAAACTGATCAAAGGGCTATTCCATACCATATGACATCATGCTCAGTATATAAACTGGGGGGAGTTGGCCAGGGGGCAGCAATCGCTGCTCAGGAACTGTCGGGGTATCGGTCAGCGGGTTGTGAGCAACTGCATTGTGCATCACTTGCTTTGTATATTATCATTACTATTTTACTTTATTTCAATTATTAAACTGTTCTTATCTCAACCCAGGAGTGTTTCTCACACTTACTCTTCCGATTCTCTCCCCCATCCCACCAGGGCAGGGAGCGTGAGCAAGCAGCTGCGTGGTGCTTAGTTGCTGGCTGAAGTTAAACTACGACACAAGCCAGCTTCACATTAGGTTACTGATATAGCAAGATCATTCCCTTAAAGAACTGGTTTTCACCCCCCACAGTCATGCTTGACTCCAAAATAACCCAGTATCTAAGTCTCTACTGCCTTGTGTTCTTGGGCACAGCTGCTCACCACAATATATAAATAAATGTTCAAAAGCCTAGAACAAGATACAGGTCACCCACTTCCAAGAGAAGCAAGAAGAGAGGAGATAGATAGTTCCTTTGAGCTCTCCTTGCAGTAGCTCTCTAAGGCCCATCACAAGCTTCATCACCTTTTACTCAGAAGGCCCATTTCCCTCAACTACCCTTCTCTGACCTGAAAAGCATTCAAGCAGCATGTGCTATTTATAACTGTATACAAAAACCTCCAGCCACAGCAGCCTGCTACTCCTCTGTCTCTGGCAAAGGAGAAGAGCTGAAGATCAATCACCTAAAACTGGTGTTAGCCAGGCAGCCAGGAAGACCCTCAACCACAGCTAAGAGCTCTGAGGTGAAACACAAAGGATACTTTAAGCCTGTGCAATGCATAAGGATGAGGACCGTCACAAAGGTTAAACACCCCCTGGCAGGAGGGGTGGCAAGTGGGGAAGAAGGGCCTCTTCAGACCTGTATCTTCAGCAGCAGGGCCTTTGCACCAAGGACACTATGATGCTCACCTGTTGACATCAGACCACACTGATATCCATTTGCCAGTCAGCAAAAGGACAGCTGACCTGCAAAGTATTTCAAGTGGGGGAAAAAAAAAAAACCCTAAGACACAAACAAAAATAGGAACACAGCAGGCTGAAGAGGGAGAGTGGCATTCTGGACATTCCACCCAGCAGCTTCTGTGACTGCGGCTCACCCATGACACTGCAGCTCCCTCTGGAAGAGCTCCACATCAGCACAAAGATCACCCTCTGTGCCAGGGACATTCCTGCTCCCTGGCTAGTGCAGCAGTAAACAGGATGCAAGCTTAAAGGAAAGGCTCTCCAACAGGGATGGAGAACAGAGGATGGCACAGACAGTGGGGCAGCATGCAGGGGCAGCATCTCCTGTCCCTGCTGGTAGGAGGCATACACAGAGAGGTCACACCCCAGACTGCAGATGCTGTACCTCACCTGGACTAATGGAGCAGGCAGGGAACTGTGCAGACCCCTGCTAAACCTGCTTCTCATTCAGCACCAACAAGAATTCAAATGGACTCCTCCCTACACATCAGCAATACACCGCTTTTCTCTCCTCAGTCCCATTACCCAACTAAGGCTCCAGACTGGCCAGACACACTGATACCAAAAGCTTTGAAAGGAAGCAAGCTAGCAGAAGGAAGTGCAGGTGCTTTTGACATTCCTCCAGCACCTGGAGAGCCCAATGCCTTGTTAGTTTGGGATGGCATGACCAAGCTACTTTTACTGCAAGATTTTCAGGATAGGAGCCAGCTCCTGGGTACCATAACCAGGGACCACATTCTGGAGCTGCTTAAGTTCTGCTTAGTATCTGTTGGAGCGATGTTTGTGTGATGCTCAACACAGATGCTCCCTGCAAGAGTCCCAAGCTATAATCTTCACACTTTGCTTTCAACTCAGATAGTTGCTGAGCATCATTGGAGTTCCCATGTTTCCCATGATCCAAGTCCAGACTTAAATTTAGGAATAGGATGAGTCAGAAGGAATTTACTAGCATGATCTCCCTCAAGGGTAATTTAGCTTGGTTGCCTACCCCTTGCTATTTCAGCTGTTCCTGTACTTCACCCATGGAAGAGCTAAAAGCCTGTCTCTAATGATGACTGTGGGTTTCCGGAGAGCTGTCCTGCGTTCTTCCTGTGCACAGATCCCCAGGCTGCTCCAGCTCAGCACACACAGCTCCTGCACCTGCCTCTTCTCTGAATACTGAGAGTAATCAATGTGCATACTTTTCCTGCCTGGCCTCTCCCAGGAGATGATACAGTCCTAATTATAACACAGTCCTGTCACCAGCCCAAAAATGTAAAGCTGTAAACAAGAGGCACCAAAACGAAGTTTGCAAGCTGACATCTAGAAAAATAATTAAGAGACCTTTATTGGATGTTTCCTCACAGGAAACATCAGCTCAGACTGGCAGAAAATGCCCATTTATTCACCCCAAAGAGCAGTGCATAGGAATGTGCTGGTGATCCAAGGACAGCCCCAATTCTTTTGGGCAGTGACCTCAGTTTGTGAAGGACCCCACTGCTTGGCTGGACTTCTGTTCCTCTTCCCACACTCATACTGAAGCCACCTGATTTCCACTCACTGTCCCAAGAAAGCAAGAAGCAGGCAGACCTTCAGCTGAGCTAAGCTGAACAAAGGCCAACTTGTGCTGAATGGGAACCTGACCCAAGATATTCTCTGACTGCCTATCAGCGAGGCCAGATGAATGTCAAATTCATGTCAGCAGAAAATAAAGTGAGAGTGATGTCTTATGATCTGCCCTTATAAGACAGTTTCAGGTGACAGGTTTACCCCACAGCTGGTAACAGCTTTTTACTTTCAGTGTGAAATCCTATACAGATGCCTAAAAGCATTTGGTGTGGAAACGATATCTATCCCTCACTTGTCAGAAGTTGTGTAACTCCCACTATTTAACACAAAGAAAAAACTGCCCATTTTAAAATATTTGAGGTTGGGGGATGGCAGCTAGCAGTGGAGCCTCTAAAGGGACCTTTACATAACTGTACACATCTTCCTGTAAGCCAGTAAGATTGAGAAACAACATGTACCAAAACAAGTTGTTCTTCTGGGACTTCCCTAATTTTTGTTGTTCTGAGGTATATTTATTTTATGGTTTTCACTCAATCCTTCTCTCCTACTGTTTTGCCATCAGATAAGAAACAGCTCAGCTGCCTTGGCTCCAGATAAGAGATACAGGAAGGAAGCTTTTCTCTTTTTTTTGGTGATACATAGGTAGCAAACACAACTCCCCTCACAACACACACCCATTCAGTCTGCAGACAGCCCTACTGCTTGACTGGCTGTTCCCTGTGGCAGGTAACCCTTCCCATCAGGGGCCCTGTGCAGGGATTTAACCCAAGCTCAACAAGCAAATTATTTTGCAAAGGAGATTTCTTAAAACGCCTGGCCACCTGCTGTAAATAATGGTCTTTCTCCCACTTTGGTCAAGAGTGAGGGGCACTGATACATACCCTATTGGAGTAACTCCTAGGGATCCCTATCAGACTACGGTAAGCAACACCTATTCTGACCTTACAGGTGGGGCAGTGGAAACACCAAAAGGAAGAGACAGCTTTTCAAGTAGGGCCAGCTCTCACAGCCAGAGGTAGATGCTGAAGGAAGGGCTCAGCCCACAACACTTTCTGGCTCAGATTCTCAGTAGTCAGCATTGCAAAGTTCAGACACAACACAGCCTGTGGCAGGAGGGCTAAGTAAATGCAGATCACCTGCAACTGCTTCAGAGCCAGAAGCCACCCTCTTATTAAAAAGTTTGTCCAAGATGTTTACTTTTCTATTTCAAGTAAAATTTGGGAAAAAAGCAAAAAGCTGTTGGTCACTTTATCTATTCAAATAAAGCCAAAGCAAAAGGAGCCATTTTTCCCCTTTGAGCCAAAAGAGATGGTTATTTTGTGTGCTCTGGATACCAGATAATAGATGAACCAGAACTACTGCCACATCCTGGATGTAGGGAGCATAAGGAGAAGATCTGCTTTTAAGTTGCTCCGTTTTTTTCCTCTTGCACAGAGCATCTCACCAGGCAGCCCACAGTGACTGCTGCCTGCCTATCCACCCACTGGTACATACAGGGTAGGACCCTCGTGCAAGGCAAAGTGCAGATGCACAATTTATACCTCATCTCACATTAAGGCAGGTTGCTCTGCTTTGTACAGAAGCAAAAAGGCTTTGGGAGAACAGGCACAAGAGCTCATTCTCTAAGCTAAACCTTTGCACAGGGCTTACTGTAGTGTTGGCACACCAAAGCCTCACCAGGCAACTGAAGTTCTGCAAGCTGAGGCCTGCTTTCTTTCTGTGGCCAGGACTGGAGCATTTACTCTTGCAACACCAACTGGAAAACAGCACAGTTGGTACTGAGAAACAATCAATAGGAAGGCCAAGAGGCAGCTCAGTTCAGGCAGGCAGCCAGGATAATGCTCTCACAACCACAACAGCAATCCCCATTAGCCTAATCTTTCTCCATTGTATTCCCTAACACGAGGGTTAATGCTGCATTTCTGTTCATTGCATTAGAGAGAAATTAAATGGTATTAACAGCATATGAAAAGGAAAAGTTGCTCAGGACTGCAGACAAACTGTACTGAAAGCCATGTCCTGTCCTCATCCATCCATCAATCCCTGCCAATGCTATAGTGCAACACAATTGCATGGGATGACAAGAAAAGGGGATTCACAGAGTAAGAGAAGGTGCAGCTTAGTCTCAGCTAGAGCAATGCTGGGTTTTGGATCACTTTTTAAAAGCAAGTACACAGTGAGAAAAAGCTAGTGAAGGGGAGAAAAGGACCGGAAAACATGTTGTAATAATGCAAAATTGCCTTTTTCCTCTGCCCTGCATAGAGGCAAAAGCGGAACCACATTGAACTCTTGCTTTATTCATCCACGTGAGAACCACTAACACAAAGCCTCCAGTAGTCATTATTCTGAACAGGAACTGGTGCAGAAGTCTCATCGACACGCACAATGTTACACACACACCCTCCATGCTCATTTCTCAGGGTCAGTTTGCAGGATGGCACCACACACCTAGAGAAAGAGCGCACTGTTTCCACTTCACAGTGGAGGTATCACTAGAGGCAAGATGCTTTGGAAGAAGAGAGAGAGTAGATACCTTTGCCAGGCACCTGCACCACAAACTGGTGAAGATAAAGTGGAGTGAGCAGTCATCATTTACGTTTCCAGAGCCTGAAGAAATAGCTGCCATGCCAACATCACTTCAGCTTTATCACACACTAGCCATTACCCTCAACTGGCTCACCACACCAAAGCAAGGCACACACACAGCTTTTGGTCTAACATCTGCTAAATGCTCTCCTGCATGCTCGCAGGCAGCGATTGTTTTGCGTTCACCAAAGATGTTACCAGCGACATGGCTGGTGCTGTCACGCAGAAAAGGGCAGGCCGTCTTCCTCCTCCCCTGTCCTTTCTCACTGTACACTTGAGTGGCTGCTAAAGCACTGTCTCACCCTGGCAAAGAATGAAAGGAATAGCCCTGCAGTCCTTCACTGGCCCTCAGCCTGCGTCATGCCCAGCTCCCTCATGCTTGCACAGCTAGCCAACTGCTCCAATCCATGCCAAGCACTTTCCATGCACCTGCGAGCACATTGCTTGCTGTGCCCGCTTTGCCCTTCCATCTCATACAGGCATGTTAAGTGTCACTTTACACCCCTGAACTTTTCCCCACTAGCCATGGCATGAGCAGAACCTGCTACCAGCAAGGAAGCGAGAATGAGCAGCTTTGTTCCAAAGCAGTCCTCAGAAGAGGCACAGGCATTTTGTTCTAGAAGGAATCTCATTTTGATGATTAATCTTATTTGGGAAGCATCTTCAGTCAGACCGCAAGGCAGGCTGCATTCCTTGGGAGCCATGACACAAGAATATCTGGAGACTGACATCACCTTTCTTCCATGGACTTCAGCAACAGTTCCCCAACCACAACTCCTGGGCATCAAGATGGTTCTGAAAGCAGCCATGTGAGCCATGTGACAGGAGCTGCTCACAGAGGGCTGCACAGACCCCTGCAAGGGAAGAGCCTCTGCTCAACCCTTCCTGCAAGGCTGCGCAGTGCACAAGCAAGGAGAGCAGCAAGAGAATGAACTCTTCTGTGTGTGGAAGTATGGCTAGTAGGTAAGTGGTTAGTCTGTTACCACAAAGAAGTTTTTACCAATCCCATTATATAAGAACACTGGGCTAGATAAATCAATGTAACTCCCCCTGTGCTGACAGGCCACTCTGAAACAGGGCCGTAACTTTCTCCATGCACAACATAACTATGGCAGCCTGAATCCACACCCTGCCTCCATGACACACCGGAATAACTTTCTTGCCAGGCCCAGCCCTGAATCAGCAGCATTCAATGAAGGTGGCAAGAGCAGCTCTTGCAATTAACATCTGTAAAAGGCTCCCTGATTCACTTACACCCTCAGGTGCCACCTGCTCTATTTCAGGATGCTAAACTAGATAATCCATGGCATGGCAGCTCAGAGACACTGCCAGAGCCTCCAACACTAAAATGGTATTCAATCCTTTAAATCCTAACCCAAAAGGCTTCCAAAACTAGTATCCATCCAAACAAACTGCAGTGTATGAAGAGGAAGAGAGAGGTTAATTCTCAGAAGAAATCTTCCAGGCACAGCATAGCCAAAAGCCTGGGAAACACTTGCAGAAGACAATTCATTAAGCTTGCTGATTCTAGAGGATTTCCTACTGCCCCAGACCCTATCACTTCCAGGATGCATTCTGCCTTTTCCCAAGGGCATAGAATCATTTAGGGCCTTCTACATGGAATCATTTCCTCTATCCCTCCTTTTAACCAGCTCTTGCTCTCTCTGGTGCCTTATGCCTGCTTGACAAGGAAGTCAGCCCAAGGCAAATACACATACCTGGCCTCCCTTGACTCCCAGATTCTTGAAGGCACATCCTGACTTTCACCTCAAGTCCCAGGAACACTTAGCAGAAAGAAAGAGGCCGAGTATTACAGCTGGGCAACAGAAGTGTAGAAGTGCAGAGTATTCAATGGAAAAGCAGTGGCCAGTTTGGAATTCAGCCAGCAGTAGGGTTTGCCTTGTGGAGAGCAAGGTGGACAGGACTCACCTGCTCATGCTGCTCCTTTGAGTAGAAGATTTCTGAGTTTTTGCAAAGGCCCTGGAATTAGGAGGCTTGTCCGTTCCCAGCTCTGGAAAGAAGGAATGCTGACCAACTTACCATTTCTCCACCCCTTGCATGGTCCTCTTCAAGTACAGTACAAAGCATGCACAGCAGAGTTGAAAATCCTCTGCAGCCAAGGTGGTGAACATTTCATCCCTGCTTCATGGAGGGTGCAGAGGGAAACATGGAAAAGCCCAGAGCAAGCAGGGGGCTGGCATCAAAGTATAGTCACTCCCAAGCCCACTGCACTGGAAGGCAGCACAGCCCTCTGACAGACAGGAAACAAACACCATCAGCTACTGGACATGCAGGCAGAGCTGCTGTAACCACTACAGCAGCAGGAGTTTGGAACTGGAAGACAAAGCAAGGAATCCGAGGAAGGTTTTTGATTTATCAGGCCTAAACTTAACTTTCAAACATAATCAATAACTGGACATAGGATCCTGAAGAACACACAACAGCTTCTCATACTTTATAGAGAAGACTTGCAGGTGCCTTGCAGAGGTTTGAGAGACAAGAGGCAGAAAGAAGTGGAACAGCCTGGATATACTACAAGTTCAAGAGAGATGCTGAAATTATGGGTCAGAAGAGTGACCATGAAAGATCACTTGTGTTGTTGCCACTGACACTGCACAGCTGCTGCAGAGGCTGACGGAGCAAGGCTGAGCACCAAGCTGCTCTGCACACCTACTATCTATGTGGGGTGACAACACAATAAAACACATGCATTGCTATGACTGTCTTTTTCACTAAAAGTGGCTGGTTGGCTTCCCTTGCAGTCATCCAACATGATGCCTGTAAGAGCACCCTTCCTCATGGGAACTTCCTTATTAGAGCCATGCAGACAGCAAGAACAAGTTCCTTCCCTCCCAGCAATAGGTATTGCAGGGTGCTCCGGCTGCTTGGCTGTCAGCTTACTCATCTGGACACCCGAGCCTGCAGCCCTGTGACTGCTGATGGCACTGATCCAGGCACAGCAGCTTCTCCACCAAGCCAGTGAACATTTGTGAACATTTCTGCATATGTCAGCACAGAACATCCCCCCATCCACCTCTATTTTCCACCAGTGAAAGAAGCTGGAGCTTTACTGCTTCCAGGGAACGCCAGGAGGTTCCCCATGAATTACATCCATGTCTCTATGTACATACATAAGGGTGCCTCTCCTTCCATTGACTGGGCTGGGGCTGCTGAGCTCAACAACTTTTTCCCCAGCTAGGGCCTTTGCAGGAGATACAAATGACAATCTCCTGTGCAGGGGGCAACTCGAGTTTTGAGAAGCCACAGATGCTATGAAGCTTTCTTTTCGTGTACCTGAGAAGACCTATAGATCTCTTCACACAGCCACACAAGACAGCATCACATATACTTCCCCTAGGATAAGCTTCGTGATTCACGCTTTGGCCAGCATAAACTGGCATTGCTCTGAGGACTCCATAGAGACTAAGCTGATTTATTTCCCTCTCAATCTGGGATTTGGTGTTAGACGCCACACACACAGAGAAAATAACCTCCATGACCAGTCCTTAAGCCTTCGCATGCACATAATCAAATTTCAGGAGCACAACATTTAATATGCTGCTATCATTCATTATCTTAATTTCAAAAGGTAAAAGAGGGTTGGTTGGTTGGTTTGTTTTAACTCCTGCAACCCAATGGAAAAAGTCTCTACAGTTCAGCAGCACATTTCCTGGTGGTCACATGGTGACAACTAACAAGCAAACCTGAATGTCAAATAACTGTTAACTTCATCTCGGCTCAAGCCTGAGACAGAGTCCTGGCTAAGATACTAGTTTTTAAAAAAAAAAAAAAAAAAAAAATTCCTGTAAACAACCCAAGAATTGCTCTCCAAAGAACACCCCAAACAACACTGCTCAATCTAGCAGATATATGGCCTCCTTTCTGTATTCTCAGTACTAGAAGCATCCCACCAGCTTGCTTTATCATTTTCTGCTGACATTATCATGCTTTAGGAGAACAGCTAACTCCCACAGATGGGGGTTTGATAACCAGCTTTGCCTCCGACAGCATAATCCACCTCTTCCCCCAAAAAAGAAGCAATTCAGCAGTTCCAGTCCACCCTCAGATGAGAGCTGTATAGGACAATAGTCACGTGCTACCCAGACAATTGAGATGCTGTTCATTAACTATGAGTCACAAGCACAGTCTAGGACCCCAGCATCAGCTCAAAACCAGCTTTTCAGTGATTACAAGTTTACAAGTTCACATCCCATCATTCATCCAGGCTTCTATGCTTCCAAAGCGGGCACACCAAATCCCATGCAGCTCACTGGAGTGAGATGATTCAAGACCCTTAACAAAAATACATCTCCTACTCTGTATTAAAGATTTAAGAATCTGACAGTGGCTGCATTTTAGCATTACTCGTGACTGAAAAAAGGACAACCTCGTCATGTCACATAAGCCAGTTTTACTCATCCAGGCCCAGTGACTTAAGGATTTATTCAGACAAGTAAGCATCCCAAGAGCTCCAGGCCTAGAGTTTGTGAAAAGCTGCAGGATTTGAGGTACGCGTAAGGAGGAGACTGCAAAGCCAGCACAAAAGGACTTCTCAGTTGCTTGGCATAGAAAGGTGCATTTCCTGGTGTGCTGGACTCCCAACAGCCCCAAGAGAAGACATACGTATGACAGAAGGCCATTTCCCAGAAAACCCTCAGGACAAGAAGTGATTCATGGTACAACACTGCAGTATGCACAATCAAGTAACTTGTAAACATGCAAGACTGCCCGATGCACCTTGACAGCCACACAGATTATTCTAGTGGAAAAATAGCAATGTTTTTTCATGCCAGTGATCAGAAGAGCCTCAAAGCTGGAGAGAGAACTTCAGATGTGGGACAACACCGCTGTTGTAGCCCTGAAGAATAAATCCAAGATCACTACAACTTAATGGTAAAGTGCTTAACAAGAGCTAGGCGAGGTCATATCAGACCATAAATACCTCCTGGCCTCTTATTTAGAAAGAAGGTCCTCTGTCTACCTAATATGAACGCCCAATGTTGTTTTATTTGGTATTCTCAAGTGCGCCTTTTAAGTCCACAGTGAGGCCTCAAGGCTGCAGGTCATTTGGTCAGGGCTTTCAGTTCAGTATTAGCCCATAGCAAAGCCTTACTGCCACATACAGATGATGACAGTGTGGTCTTAATTCAGGGAGATGGCAGAATCAGCTCAGAGGCAAGCTGAACAGATGCAAAGGCCGGAAGGAAAAAGCCAGAAAAGAAACTACTAAGGGGCATCTTACACTCTGAAGGCAAGGAGAATTTCTGTTCTCTCTGATCAGGGTCTCAAAGGATCAGAACCAAAGAAAAACCACAAAGGAAGAGGTTTTTCCACTCCTCCCCAGGAAGTATTTATCTTTGCACAGTAGAGTGTCATTGAGTTCAGAGCCAAGTACAGATGCATGAAGGCACTAACCTTATCTACATACAGCCAAATAAGCAAGGCTTCTGCAAAATTCCTCTCTGCTTGTCATCCATCAAGACACACTGTATAGCATTCCAATTTGAAGGACAGAGCAACAGACAGTGGCGGGTAGCAGTTGCCATAAGCTTCAAAGCCCACAAGCTATTACACCTACTCTCAGACAGAAACCAGCTGCATGGCAAACACATACTCGGAATCCTGCTCGGGATGAACTGCTCTCCTAGTACAGGCTGCAGCTGTACCTTCTGCCCCATCCCTTCTTCCCTATGATTTCATTGCAACCCCTGGACCTCAGCCTGGAATCTGCACCGTCAGGAGGTTTTATGACAGGGACAAAGTACAGCGATACCATGCCCCAACCAAGCACCCCGTTTGCTTTTACTTTCAGAAGTCCGCTCTGTTGCCTTAGAACTGCTCTCTACCTAAGACACATGCCAGCCACACAGGCAGAGTCAAAAGAAAACTATCCCCAGAGATGTCAAACTTAAGACAGGATTCAAACACCCAAGCCTTGGCTGGCTTTAAACAGCATGGTTTGCCCTCTTTCAGGAGGGAGGTTAATGCTACCTAGAAGGTGGCCACTAGTTCAGTCCTCTTTATCATGCTTCCCCTTTTACCTTATGGGGAGTGGGAAAACCTATTCTAATCCTGATTCACAGAAAGCTCTTTACCAGGCTGGGTAACCCCCTGAGGGCAATGCCTAGGCGCACCACGGATGCTCTCAACATATAAATAGCAAGAACAAGGTAGAAATAATAACAGACATGCTGAGCACTATAATGTCATCTGAGCAAGGCAAAGGACTTGGGCACTGCTGTCATCCTGTCTCATGTTCATGCCACACCTCCAAGTAGCACAGGGAGTTCCCAGTTAGGGAACTAATTGGGCAGCCACCGCTTCAACAGAAGCAACAGCAAGTAAAGCAACCAAATCTCTGTCAGCTATCAGCAAATGGATCCCTGCAGGAGAAGGGATTAGAGGAGGCCTTGTCCCTTGTCCACAGTAAAAGCTGGCACCATGGCATGACTACAGCCTTTGAGATCCCAGACCGGGGTTTGAACAGCTTGTAAGAGCTTCCCATCAAGCTCCAGAAACAATGACTACACCTCATCAGGCATTTCTGTAAACAAAATCCTAAGGAAGGGGAAACATCAAACCTAACTACACAGAAAAAGCTAACTTTTGCTGCATGAAGGCTACATCTCAAAACTCTACCTGTCCCCAAAGAACAGGGGGTGCTGTAGAAAGATGCCTGTGATCACAGTGAAAGGAGTTCAAGCAGTAAACAGCTCTGGTTTCACTTGGCTCTAGGAGAGGCTCATAATGCTCTGAGACTAAGTAGATATACCTGATTGTCTCACACCACATTCTCCTTTCAAGTTTAAGATACTTTTCTACATTTGTTATTCTCAAAATAAAAGCTTCCAAGTACAGAGTCTGGCACATGCTTCCTGACTTTTCCCCCCATATGCAAAACAGCTGAACTTCAAAACAGCAAAAAAACAGGAGGCACCACACACCATTCTCTTCAGCTGTTCCCCAGACATGCCCTAAGCAGGGACAGATGACATTGTGTGCCTGTTTCAGAGGTAACTTTTTAAGGTTTCTTCTGTAACTTGAAAACAGAGATAATACCTAGCTAAACTGGAGATCTAGCTCTTGCAGAGGGCAAGAAAATTCCCCAGTGCCCTACACCCCCAGGAATAACTCTCTTCCAGAAATAAAGATACTAAGAAAGAATAAAGAGAGATTTCCTAGTTACTTGGAGATGCTGTTCAACTCTAATCCACACACACAACATGCTGCTTCACGTCTCCGTCTCCAGCTGCTTTGCCCCCTGTTTGCAGCCACTAGCAGCTGGTGCCCACAGGGGCGAGAGGTCGGCTCCTCTCCCCACCAGACCTACATTGAAGCAAGCCAAACCCAAGAACTGAGCCCTTACAAGTCCATGCGACTACGGTGGGGGTCAAAACCAGAACGACTGCGCTGATTTCCTGCCTTCAGGGGTCTCGCCGGTCCCCTCCGCAGACACCTATGCTGCGGAGCGCAGCAGCACGCACCCACCCTCCATCCCACAGGGGCCAGGTGCCCATTTTGGACACGGGCTTCACCGCCTGACGGAGCCGGGGTGCCTCCAGCACCCCCTTGGACCTCAGCTTGAGGCACACAGCCACCCGCGAGGGACCGGGGGCGCGTGTGCGAATACTGAGGCAAAGGCCTTCAAAAGCAAAGCACCGCACGCGTTTAGGAAGAACGAGGAGGAAGGCAGAGCGCTATTTCCACCGGCCCCGCTGCTGCTGTAATTAAGAAGCGCGTAACAACGAAGGGAAGACCTGACTGAGCGCTCGGCTCTGGCAGCCGGCTGGCTGTGACAGCGCCGGCGGCTCAGGCCGGCTTCGCGCCGCCCGCCGGTGCCGAGGGCTCCGCGCCCGCCCCGCGCTTACCGAGGCAGGCGCCGCTGACGAGGGCGGTGGCGGTGAGCGCCCCGGCTGAGGCGCCATAGACCTTCCTGGCGTTGGCGACGAGGAAGGGGGCATGTTCCTGCAGGCAGCTGGCTACCCCGATGTGGTAGACCCCCAGGAAGCCGCAGCCGGCGAAGGAGATATTCCAGGTGGAGTCCGGGGGGAACATGGCCTCCGCGCCCCGCTGAAGGCGGGAGGGGTGGTGGGGAAGAAGCAGCCGCGACGAGGAGGGGAAGCCGCGGGGCTCCTGTCACAGCACACCGCCCCTGGGCGGGCGGAATGGAGGACGAGAGCCGGGAGACGCCACTGCTGAGGCAGGAAGTGGCGAGACCGGAGGTCCTTGCCACGGGCTTACCGGCGCCAGCCGCCGAGCTTATATGAGGCGGACCGGCCCGCGGGCCCGCCCTCGGCCCCTGCCTTGGGCGGGAAGGTCCCGGCCCCTCCTTCCAACCCTTCCTCCGGTGAACCCCTCTCTCAGCCGAGGGAGCCGGCCCCGTGGGCATTGCGGTTATTCGCCGCCTCTTGCGCCGCGGCAGCCGTACCGGAGCCTTCCTTCAGTGGCAGAGGCTAAGCCAGTCCCTTCGATGAGAAGGGGGAAGGGGGAGGATTACGGCTTCTCGCAGCACCCCAAACCTTGCTGTGTACCGGGGCAGCAGCCGGCCTCCGCCCCCCCCCAAAACCACACTGTTTCTTGGAGGCCTCTGCTCCAAGTTCTTGAAGTTTCCTGTAAGTACAGTCCTTTGTCTTTCGGGAGATGGGCAAGAAACACGAGAGGAAGGGAAAAGCTTTCCCTTTTCATAAAAAGCTGAGGAGCCAGAGGGAGGCAAGCTCAGCATCGCCACAGCGCACGAGCAGAGAGAAAGGCAACCCTTCTCTCAACAGCTTTCTCTGCTTCTAAACTCACGAAAACACACACAGTTGCTTACCTTTGCTAACCTTCTCTTAAAAGTTTTCTCTACGTGCCTCTAAGCTCACCAAAATGCTTACCTTTGGTCAGCGCAACTGCAGTTTTCAGTAGTGCTCCTGCACAAGCTTTTAGCACAGGCAAGCCCACGGCATATCAGCTCGCCACAGAGCAGCACTGGGTAAGAGGCCAGCGCTATTAGGAGATCAAAATAGATTTCAGAAGCTGGAAATATCCCTTTGTCATAAACAATACAGACTATAGTCATTCAGACAGGTAGGTAAGTGTGAAAGTTTACAGGAACATCAAAAGCATAGCAAAAGAAGTGGGTGCTCAAAGCAAGGAAGCAAGATCAACAGGAGGGAGGCTTGGGGGATAGAAAACAAAAAGCTTAAGTAGTTTTTTAATAGAATCAACATGGGGCAAAAGCACTACCAAAGTTGTTGTTTTTAAAAAAAAAGTCTTACCTCATTTTGGCATAAATCTATTTGCATTAGTTTTCTTATAACTGGTCAGAAGTTTCTCATTTGGGACACTATTATACCTATCCTTAACAGCTCTCAAACTAAGCAAAGCTAGGCCTTCCTCCCCACAGGAATTTCACCCATTATGTTAATGGCGGTCATCCCAAGTAGGCCCTCTCCTGTTCCTTCCACTCCAAATGTCCTTTCAAAGGGTATGAGGGAGGCTGGTACCCTCCCCATAGAGGGGCCATCCAGGTTGTAAGCAAGCTGTCTACTGCCTCACAGTCAGCTGCTGGAAGCAACCAAACTCAGCAGGTAACCCTTGTATAAATCCAATATTTGAGCTCAATTTAGGCCTCATACTCCAGCCTCTACAGAGTGCTTTTTCACTAAACCTTTGCACTTTCCTTCTGTCAGACAGGCAGGAATCTAGCCTTATCTTTCCTCCAGGTCCTATCCCAGAGCCCACCACCTCACCTAGCTGCCAGGAAGTACCCTTGATACATATTAGCTCCATTCCATCCTGGAGGACCTGAAGAATTACCCGTACTTATCTCAAGTCCTCTGTTTATGCCCTGTATACCCACCCTTCCCTCTCTTCCTCTCATACCTCTACTTGCTTTTGTAATTTATTTCCTCCTTTGCGTTTGATGTGGTTACGTAACCCTTGTCAGCCCTCATCTCCTCCACCTGAAGAGGTGAACACTGGCACGCACCTGAGCCTTGACTCTCTTAAAGGCTCTTAACACCAAGACAATCATAGTGCTTTCCCCCCATGCTTCTGGTGACGTGGAAAGGTATTTCTATGCAGCCAAACCCAAAGAAAACATTGTGTCTTGCATTTTCCAGAACAGGGATTGTGCTGGAGAAGAACTAGTCAATGGGCTGTGACTTTAGCAGAAATCTGTGGCGAAACTAAATACTGAACCTTGTTTGCAGATACCTCCTTGACATTTGTAACCGCAAGAACAGCTTCGTTCTCGAGCCAATGCTGCTTCCTCTTTTTTCAGCATTTCACAAACTTTCCTGTTGTGTCTGGAAAATAGAAACAACAATGCTGTGACAATGCTGGAGGTAGTTTCACTTGATTTCTCAACATTAATCTCATCCTGAGTTATTTATGTCACTCTGCCTTGACCCTCGAGGTTACCTGTTTGAGGAGGTTAATGCTGCCTTGTTAAAACAGGTTAATGAAATAAACCATGCGAACAGTAATCTGTGGAGTTCTGCCTAGGTACTGGCCCTAGCAGGCTGGCAAACAAATGTGTTTTTCTCAAACAAATTATCCCCCCAAACTAATCTTTTTCTCCTCAGTACAGAAGTATTGCCATAATCCTGCAATTGCTCATAATCCTGCAATAAACCAAGTCAGCAAGATTTACATGGCAGCTTTTCACGTGTATCAAACTCCTGTCAGGATGCTGCAAATTCACTCTTGCCCTTAGGATATTGTCATGCCACTGAGACAGCTTCTCATGCAATCTCTTCCTTGCATTTGTTTTCTAGTCTAATGAATTGTCCTGGTTTAGCCCCAGCCAGCAACTAAGCACCACGTAGCTGCTCACTCACTCCCCCTGCCCTGATGGGATGGGGGGAGAGAATTGGAGGAGTAAGAGTGAGAAACACTCCTGGGTTGAGATAAGAACAGTTTAATAATTGAAATAAAGTAAAACAGTAATGATAATAACAATATAATAATGATAATAACAATAATAATATACAAAGCAAGTGATGCACAATGCAATTGCTCACCACCCACCGACCAATACCCAGACAGTTCCCAAGCAGCGATCACTGCTCCCCAGCCAACTCCCCCCAGTTTATATACTAAGCATTACATCGTATGGTATGTAATAGCCCTTTGATCAGTTTGGATTAACTGTTCTGGCTGTGACCCCTTCCCAGTTCCTTGTGTACCTGGCAGAGCCTGGGAAGCTGCAAAGTCCTTGACTAGCATAAGCAGTACTTAGCAACAACTAAAAACATCAGCGTGTTATCAACATTCTTCTCCTACTAAATCCAAAACACAGCACTATGCCAGCTACTAGGAAGAAAATTAACTCTATTCCAGCCAAAACCAGGACATGAATGGTGGGCAGTTAGTACATATGAGATAATACCATACAAGCAAACAATCTGTTTGTTTTTTCAGCTAAGACCTTGGTTGTTGGCGGTCAACAGGAATTAATTTTAAAGGGAAGCTGGGAGGCAATCTGTTATACTGTTGTCTTCAGCATCTTACTTTAGTATTGTTTCCTGTAGTCAGCAAGGCTGGGGCACTGGTCATGAAGCCCAACCCGAGTTCTGTTAACATTGCTGGAAAGCCTGACTTTGGTGTCTTTTTCTTACCTGTGATGTTTGCATATATCAGACAATTCCATGGCAAACACTTGGGACTTGCTTCCTAGGGGCATCTTCTGAGGCAATGGAGCAGTCCCCTTGTCCTGCTGTCTTGGGACTGAATTTTCCTTCTAGGAAAGCTACTACAGATATCTCTGCCCTACGTAAGTCAAACCTACTGAGTTCAGCAGGGCTGCCTGCATGTAGCAGCTTGCAAAATTGGGCCTTAGTAGTAAGAGTGAAACCAGTTAATTTAACAGTGGCCCCAGGGAGCCATTGCTTATTACTTTCCAGTAGTGTCCAGGACATTCTCCCTGCTTTCCAAGTAGTGAAGATGTCATGTCACTCTCCATGTCCCATGGTGTTTGTAAGTAATGATTTTCAATCCAAGCTGATTTGAGATGTTTCAATGTCAGGCCTGTGACTAAATCACTGTCCCCTGTCAATTTAATAATGATCAGTTACCAGTGTAATCTCCAGGCATGAGGCTATCCTTTCCCTTCAATGCCTTTGAGCCTTTCTTTACGAAGGCAGCTGGAAAAATCAGTTCTAGCCAAAATTGATTCAGCAAGGGGACAGACTAGGCCACCACTCCAAGTGTTTGCAGGCACTAGTTTTCTCTGACAGCATCACGGAATACAACGAGTCCACCCCACTGCTACCCTTGCCTTTGGAAATCATTGCTAAGCCTGAAAAATGCATCAGCGACACTTGAGAATTCAGAACAGTGCCCACAGAGCAGGGATCCTAGCTCCTTCATACCTGAAGCTCATTGCAATCAGAACAGAATGGTGAACTCCATCCAGAGCACCAAACAAGTCTGCAACACACTTCCAGGCACATCACTGCTCATATACGAAGCCATCAGGTGACAACTGTTTTACAAATAGGTACAGGGGAAGAAAGCTTAAAATGCTTTGATTTTGCATTCAGAACATTCACTGTGCAGCGGTTTTAGCAAATTCTGTAAAATGTGTGTGAAAACTTGGAGTAGACCTGTCCCCTGACCTTCACAAGGAATACCTACAGGGCAGTTATGTAAAATACAGCAGCTCCCTGTGGCAGTGTAACAAATGCTGTATTTTCAGTGCTTTCTCCGAGAGCTGCCCCTACAAGTTTCTCCTCTAAACAATTTACCAAATGAGATGCCCTTCTCTTTCTCAAAGCAGATTGAGCAACAGGAGTTTTCATCAAAATGATGCACTTTCAGGAAGGAATTTAAAGGTGATAAGAAGATATCCAGCACAGGATCAGGTCCATAACTCAAGGTTTAATAGGTGATAGGGAGAAGGATAGAGAAAAATAGGGAGAAGAAAGAAGTTAGTCTAGATGTAGCTGTAGTCCTCCCCTCATCACAGTAGCCAGCAGCTGGCACCACAAGTTTCAGTCTCGTCCCACAGGCCTGGGCAAAGCAAAACTCATGGAATAGCTCGGTGCCACTGAACCAAATTCCTTTGTGCATGGAAAAACCCCACTGAATGGTATGACAGGGCAGTTCCTTCCTGTGGAAACACTGACTTTGCTTTTGGAGTAGCCAAGCAAGGCGATATTGCAGGGTCAGGGGGTTACCTCGCAGTAAAATCACATCCAAGAACCACTCTTTTTCAGTGATCTGAAATGCAGAAATCAGCAAGGAAATAAACACAGGTATACTTGCACCTCTTCCAGTGCCGAACTGCAGCCATTACAAGTCTGACAGGATTAGAGCAAACAGAGTTTTTGTTACTAACACAAAGACCACCATGCTAGAACTTAAAGTAGATGAAAGGTATTGGCACTGTTACCTCCTGTAACTGTCTTGCAGCAGGCACAGAAGGGCAGCAAAGGTTAGTTGCTTAGATCACAGCCATTTTGAGGTCTGAGGCTCCAACTTTCATCTGCTCTCTCCCTTGGCTGCTGTGAAGTAATGGCATTTTCTCTCAGTACACCACAGGGAGATAAAACAGTTTTTCCTACTTGGATTTCACCCATCTCTCCTCTCAGAAGTACTTGCCATGCTTTGTCCAATGACTCATAACCAACATAGCTGTACCAGCTAGTGTTTTTTTTTTTTTTTTCCAAAACAAGTATGTTAGAAAAGCTTCACAGTATATACTGCTCCAGGATCCCTCTTTGTGACAGCACCTGTGGAGGCTTGACATGGGAAGATCATCACATGTACTACTTGGCCTCTACCTACTTACAGTGACAGCCAAAAACTGTTGTACAAGTCACGGTAAGTTGCCTGCCAGAATCATCACCTAGCAGAAGACACTTTATAAAAGCAAAATTAACTGTCCTCCCAAGCTGATGCATTCTTCTGGGCACACCAGAAATTAGTATTTTTGGAGAACTGAAACTGTTCTCTTCATAAAATAGTTTCTTTTTTTCAGATCAAGGTGATTCATGTCCCAATAGTTCAGCTACCCCCAGAACAGCCATTCAGTATGAAGAGCACCTTTGCATTGATCTCAGTGTCCCATGAAGAGCAGGATGCAGTATTTTTTTTGTTACAGATTCTATGTTAAGCACACAGATGTAACATGAAATCCAAGCATAGTCAAGCATTTTATTGGTGTTGTCCCTTGACCTTGGAAATCTACCAAGCGATGAATTCAGTGCTTTTTAGATGTTTACCAAAACTAATTACTGTAACTACCTCTGAAATGAAAATGTTTCTGGACTAATTCAGACCTGCAGTCCATTCAGTTTCACATGTGCTGGAATAGATTAAACAGATCCTGAAAAATAAAGTCATAGAATCATAGAATCATAGAATCATCTAGGTTGGAAAAGACCTTTAAGATCATCCAGTCCAACCATTAACCTACACTACCAAGCCCACTCTAGACTAATCAAGGGTAGACCAGACTAAACCATATCCCGAAGTGCCACATCTACCCGTTTTTTAAACGCCTCCAGGGATGGTGACTCCACCCACCCCTCTGGGCAGCCTGTTCCAATGCCTGACCACCCTTTCCGTAAAGAAATTTTTCCTAATTTCCAGTCTAAACCTCCCCTGGCGCAGCTTAAGCCCATTTCCTCTTGTCCTATCGCTAGCTACTTGGGAGAAGAGACCAACACCCACCTCACTACAACCTCCTTTCAGGTAGTTGTAGAGAGCGATAAGGTCTCCCCTCAGCCTCCTCTTCTCCAGGCTAAACAACCCCAGTTCCCTCAGCCGCTCCTCATAAGACTTGTTCTCCAGACCCTTCACCAGCTTCGTTGCCCGCCTCTGAACACGCTCCAGCACCTCAATGTCTTTCTTGTAGTGAGGGGCCCAAAACTGGACACAGTATTCCAGGTGCGGCCTCACCAGCGCCGAGTACAGGGGGACAATCACCTCCCTGCTCCTGCTGGCCAAAGTCCTTTTATTGCTGAATAGGTGGGACTCTTTCCTGAGTAACTGGGATGGAAAAGTAGTATGGTAAGTATATACTTATATAAGTAAGTATAACTTAACGTCAGGTAGATTCAGCTTCCACATACCACTTAAGAAACAGGAGTGTCAAAACAAGAATTCAGTTCACACAAGCTTAGCCATTTCCTAAGTACTTTAAGAGAGTTTGAGTCCCATGGCTTGTCATAAAATTCACATACCTGTTTCAGAGATAAAAATCAAAGCTGTCAGAGCTATTTCAAGATCATCTATCTGAATCCAGTAGCACTTGTATGGTTACAATAATAAAATCAAAAAAACCATTTAAAACAAAGGATTTTAATAATTTCTCTATAACAAATAATTAATCAAATAGGCCAAATCCCATGTCATCATCAGATTCTTCAGATTCCTCCTTCTTCTCTTCTTTCTTCTCCTCAGCTGAAGGAAAAAAAAAGACCAAGTCAATGGTCAGTATTTACATTTTTTGCACCACAGATTTTCAAGATACATGTTTTGGTGTTCTCAGCTTCCATATTATTGGTATTTCAGTCTCCATGGTTCATCTCATTCCCTTTTAATAGCCAAATATAAACACCGACAGGACACAGACACTACTATCGAAGGGATGTGCTTTACACAGTGAAGTCTGTCTGATTCTCAGTTCTAAGCCAGACCAATCTTAAGGTGGACAAACAGCAAATACTTCTGATTGCCCAAAGGAAAAGTAACCGTTCAGTTTACACTTCAATCACATAGTGAACTGCCAAAGTGGAAAAGCCTTGAGATTTGCACTTGATTGTTAAGATTTTAACAGAGAAAAACGGAGCTGCCCAGTAACAATGCCTCTCCACCCATACTCACCGGCAGCAGGGGCAGCAGCTGCAGCAGGAGCAGCAGAGCCCCCTCCAGCAGAGACTGCCACAGCTCCCCCAGCTGGCATGCTGGCAAGTTTTCCATTACCTGAGTGGGACAGAAGAGAAGGTATTTAAATGCTCATCGCAAGCACAGAGGTAAGGTAAAAAGGAAGAGGAATGACAGCACAGAAAAAACAGGTACTATGTCTCATGGTCTGAACCTGTCACTATTAGCCAAAAAGAACAAGAGGCTGCACCCATGATAAGAAAGTATAAACCATTCCGTGGAAAAAAAAAACCCAAACCTCAGGAGTTTAAGCTTCACAAAGGCTTATCCTGAGAACACTAACAGCACATTATTAGTAAGTTTTCTTCTGGACACAAAGTCCCCTATTCTTTTTTGCCAAAACCGTCATATAAAAATAGTGGCAAACACATCCAATTTTACACATACAGAAAAACTGTAATACAGCACAATAGCCCAGAAATTGATAATTTCAATATACCTAAAAAGTAACATACAGGCAGCACTGGCTCCCCACCCACCCCCCCTTTTTTTAATGGTGTGGAGAACTGTGAGGGCATGACTGGATCACGCAGGAGAGAAGGGGGTAAGGGTAAAGATGTATTCATGGCAAAGAGTACAGTATTTTAAACAAGTTCTCCAGCACCCTATAAACCCTACTGCATCTCCTTTGATATTAGCAAACTGACTTCTGATTTATGCTCCTGTTTGGAAAGCTAGCTAGTTCTCTGGCATCTGCCTTTCACATACCAAGGCTCCCTTGGCATTCAGAAGTTGCGTACACAGTTCGTTTGCCTGTATTCCAATTTCTGGGAATCAGTTTCTAAATAATTCCCTGTTACTTCAAGCTCTAGTAAACTAGCCAAGTAAACAAACATGTTTCATATGCATGTCAGTATGTTCTAGGAAACAATTTATTTAAAGTATTACAGAAAGAGATAGCGTGTGTTGTAAGCACGTGCATAATGACTCAGGTCTTCAGACCACATGCATAGAAACGTCCAGTTACTGCTCCTAACAGCAAGGCCAGGCAAAGCCCTGGCAATCTTTAAGCAAATATATGCCTGAAAGTTCCGCTGTGCCTATGTACTGGCAAAAAAATAGGTATTAATTAATCAGAAACCTTTGCACTACCTCAGCTTTACTTTATTTCAGCCCTATGATCCAGTCAATTATGTTAAAAGTTCCAGCTTTGGTAAGAGCCAGCAGGTAAAGAGCACAAGCTTCTACACAAGTCCGCGCTCAGAATCCTATCTCAGAGAAAAGGAGATGCCAGACTTAGGGAGCTCTAGAAGAGATGTGTACTGGAGAGGCTTGTATTAATCACAGAGGGTGTAACTGTACCCTTAATGTGAATTGACACTTATTACATTTAACAGTCTGTTCTTCCTAGTTTACATAATAGGTGCATACAAGTGGGTAAATGCAAAGAAAAAATCTCCCAGAGAACTTGGAAGGACAGCTAATCCTTTCTCCGATCAAAATGTCCAGAAAACTACATCATGAGCAGACTACCAGTAAGCTCATACATGCTTAAGTTTTCCAGTTTAATGTTGTCCACAAGCGAAACCCAGCAGGTACTGGCACCAACCTGCAGGGAATCAGAATGGACATGGATTTCAGTCATTTCAGCCAAGATCCAGCTTGGAAGTCCTCAGCTGCAAAGCTAAACTGATGAAGAATCAGGGAGCTGGCAGCAATTCTACATTCTCGGGTCTAAGTTACCAAAGTAGTAGAGGCAATTATCTGTGACACTCAGAGACCGTACTTACCCTGAGCAATGACATCCTCGATGTTTTTTCCATTCAGCTCGCTAATAACCTGTGTAAATTAAGTTTAGAATGTTAGTATTTTCAAACCAGCATAAGCTACATTTAAACAAGTACTGATTAATCATCATGTGCAATGCCTCCATCCTGCTGCTTATACAGCCCTAACATTCCTTATTGCTCAGTGGAAGGAACAGGACATCGAGATGAAAACTTCAGCTAAGTCTTTCATACTTTTCTGTGAAAGCTTTTTCATTAAATCCGTTACAATAAATTCATAATGAATCCAAAGACCTTGCAGAAAGAAGGATATACAGATGTTGTGGAGCCAATTAGGAAACCCCACTGTCTGCTAGTCACTGAGGGACTGTTAACCTATCTTGCTTAATACCCACTGGGAGGCTCTGAAGCACTGGGCCCTAGACCAAAAACCACAGGGTCCTGTTCCTAGCATTACCAAATGTTACAGCCGAGCTGGCTATTGTATCCTTGCACCAGAACAGAGAGTCCCAACTTCAATTTTACTACCATTGTGGTATAACCAGGGATGAGGAAAGCAAAACACAGTAACAAAGATTAATAAAGCAAGCAAATACTTTAAAAAAAAAAAAAGCCACACAACTTACTGGTGAGTCCCTGCTACCAGGAGTCAGTGCTGAACACTGCAAAGCCACCAAAGCTAAAGGACTTTAACCAAGAGCTTTTCAACAGGCACCTCCTGCTACACAAGAGCGTGCAATCTGTGAAATGCCATGCCTGTGTGCTTGCTTCATCCGGAAGGAAGGTGTCTAGACTTCACTAGATTTACACTGCTGTAAGATACAGCAAATGCAAATAGAAAACGATTAATTAATCATGACCAAAACAAATTCCAGAGAAGCTTTCTGGATATTGGAGGATCAGAGAAAACAACTAATTTATGAAGGTATTAAACAAATGTAAACCAAAGCCGAAAGACCTGGCATTTAAACAGGAACACCATGAGTTCAAACCAACATCCCAAACCATAATGATGCTGTCAGCTCAGTCAACCCATCGTTTGGCTAAACACTGTCTCCAGCTGGGAAAGTAACTTGTTCTTCCCTCCACCTCTCTGGAAACACTCTGCATACAAGTATGGGCCAGGTGATAAGACCATTTTTTGGTTCCTTTTTTCCACAGCCATGTATTTTTAAGCCCACAAGGCTGAAAGTCTATTATATCACAGGAAACATTCTAATTAAGATACTTTCTTCTTAAAAAGTCTGTTTTTCAACACAACCATTTCAGCATTAATTTCCAAAATCTTCCTACATGTTATTATTGAATACCTTTAATGTCCATGTTATAATTTGCCTACGTTTCTTGGTGAAGGAACAAATACTTCTTTGCACTACACTAAATAAGAATTTATCACTGAATACCAGGCCTTCAGAAGTGTTAGCTTTGAATCAATACTGACTAAAACCCAAAATTAAACATTAAGTGCAAACTATACATTATGTCAGAACAGACATAATTCTGATTGGTTAATCAGTGTTTTCGAAATCACTCATGCAATCAGCGAACATCTGAACAAAATAGGACTAGATCAACAGCAAAGCAACTAAAGAAACACTGAAGCCAAGGAAACAGCTCCAATGTCCAATGCTGACTAGGACACGACCATCTGGAATTAACAGGCAATGCCACCTTATTCATGCGTTCATCGTCCGTCTCAATGCCAACGCTGTCGAGGATCTTTTTCAAGTCCTTTGACGTGGGAGATTCGTTGCCACCGAGGACCGCCAGAAGGTAAGCTGCAACGTAACGCATCCTGGAAAACAAGAGAACTGGATCTTCAGTGCTAATGATCTAGTTACACATTCGGAGGAAATTCATCTCCTCACTGGGGAAGCAAACCTCAGCCTCCCAGCCACAACTGTTTTGCTCTACTTTTAAACGAAAACCCACAACACGCAAGGCACAACACGGGAGGCCGCGTACCGGTCTCCTGCCAGCACGAGGCCCGGCACAAGGCAGCCCGTTAAACACCGCGAAGCCGCAGCGGCTCCCGCCCTGCGCCGGGCGCTGCTGCCCGAAGGCCCGAGCAGACGGCCTGGCCCAACACTGCTGGCACCGCACACCCCTCCCGGAGGAAAGCGGCACCGCGGCCCCCTGAACACCTGTTCGCCCCCCGGACGGCATCCCCACCCCGGCTCCCCGCAGCGTCCGCCTAAGCCTGTCCCGTTCCTCCGCAGGCCCTGGCCCAGGCCCAGGCCGAGAGAGCACATGGCCGCCATGTCTCCCCACCCTCCCGCTCGCCCGCCCGCCCGAAGTGGTCTCGCCCAAGCCCCGCTGGCGGCCGCGGGCGGGAGCTGGCGCGCCGGGAGGGACCATTCCTGGCGGGGGGGAGGGTGGAAGGGACGGCCGCGCACTTACTTGGGAGGAGGAGGCAGCGCGGGAGACAGGCCTAGAACGTCTGCTCGCGATGGCAGCCCGGCGGCAAAAGGGAAGGGGCGGTGCCTCGGCAACGCCTTCTTCCTGTCACCCCTCAACAACACGCTCTGCCATTGGGCTAGGCCGGCGGGGAGCGGGCAGACCAATAGGGAGTCGCGGGCTTTGCTGCCGCACTAAGGGCTGCCGCGCAGGCGGTGGCGCATGCGCAGAGCGGGGCTGTCAGCACAAGGCCGCGGCAATCAATTTTCCCTCTTCAGGGTTTTTTTTCCCCTAGACTGCGGCCTCCGCGCGAGCCGGGCTACGCCACCCGCCCGGCCCTGCCCCGCCCGGCCCTGCCCGGCCTGGCCTTGCCTCCCGGGAAGCGCAGGCCTCTCCGCTGAGGAAAAGCTCTCCACAGGAGGGAGCGGGCAGCTTGTCCTCTTCGGGGGAGGCCGGGAGTTAGAAACTCAGCGGCAAGGTCTCGTCGTGGGATTATGGAAGTTACTGCCCGCGCCTGGTTTGCTTGATTTCTTCCTGGATTAGGGAAATGAATAAAAGTGAAAAGTTAACATTGCGCCAAAATCCACTGGACCCGAAGAAAGCAGAACTGCTGTGGGAGCAGGGCTGTGAGGAGGCTTTGGCTGTCCCTGCCTTGCTGCCCTGGAGGCTTCCCGGAAACCCCCTGCATGGGTGACAGCACCCTCCACTAATTGGTAACTCCGGTGTCGCCAGAAAACAACCAGGCTCCCAGTTTTATAACTGAGGAAGTGCTTCAGAGAAGCAGTCAGCAGTTAGTGTTTAATCCTTGTGGGAAGAGACATTTCCCCTGGGGAAATTTCCCTTGGCTTGTGCTCAGCTTTGAGCAAGGGGCACTTCTGGGGCATTACTGCAGCAGCACCGCCATGTCACAGCATCGAGGCACCAGCCAGAAACTCGCTGTCACAGAAAAACCCGGCTTTCCCCCTCTGAGCGAAATGGAGAGCAGCACAAATGCCGTGGGGCATTGCCAGGATGCGGTGTTAGACCAAATGGCATCCCTTGCCGCGAGACAGCTATCTGAAGGCAGGCACCCTCCCGGGGCACACAGGGCAGCAAAGGCCCAGCCGTGGCAAAGCCCCATGGCTCTGGGCAGACTGAGGGCTGGCTCTGTGGCCCCCAGCCCTGTGCCCTTCTGGGCGCCCCAGCTCCTGCTACGTTTCTCTCCCTGAATTGGCAGCGAGTGAGCACACCACCAGGAGATGCCTGTGCCTCCCGTTCCCTGCAGGCTGAGCTGGGGTGCCAAGGCCATAGCGGTGTTAGGAAAATCTCATTTTGTGACATTTTCGTGACAGCGGGACGCCTGGGCCTGGCTCCCCAGAGCCGCCTGCCCCTCGTCCCGCTGCGTCTGGCACCTCCTCCAGCTCGTCCCGCCCCGGCAGCCGCAGCTCGCCTGCAAACTTTGCAGGAAGTGCCTGAGCTGAGCCGAGCTGGGCTGGGCTGAGCCGAGCCAAGCCGAGCACGGCCGGGCTTTCGGCACCCAGGTTTTGTGTGCCGGGGACCGGGTGCAGAAGGGGTGAGACAAGCGTGGCCGTGCTCAGCGGGGCACAGTGCCTGTGGCCGGGCTGTTCGGCTGTAGGTCCTGCCGGGGAGGTCTCCGGGGGCTGAGTCTCGGCTCAGTGGCCCTGTGGGGTGTGGGGTAACGGGGGCCTGGGGCTGCCAAAGCTGGCGGCAGGGCAGGTGGGGCCAGCCCGGGGCGAGTGTGTGTGTGTGTGTGTGTGTACGTACGTGCACGCGTGCCTGTGTACAGGGGTGCCTGCCCGTGCCCTGTACGCATGCCAGAGGCTGCGTTTGTGGTCTCCGAGCCTCTCCAGCCTGGCCAGTTCAGAGCTGCTCTCTGGTTCCTTCGCCATCAGTAACTTTACAAAGCTATAGCAGATATTTTTTTGCTTATGCGTATCTGTAAGAGAGCTGCATATGTGTTGCATACAGCCTTTTTGTAAGAAATGCATACCTTTTTACTAAAACAGTAGTTTCCATTTATCTGTTCTTCCTGTCCTTATGTGTCTGTAAGGCTTCTGCTCTTTCAGGGGGCTGGGTGTGCCGCCTCCCCCCAAGACTGCCTTGGGAGCATCAGTGCTGCCGTGTCCCATGAGTTAACAGTAAAAAGCACTGCTCCTCACGGTGTTGCAGGGGCATTAGCTTGCTTCTGCTGGCCTTGGACGGTAAAGCCATTATAAGTTTTCTGTAGTTCTGCATCACTTGAAACTTCTATTTGTCTATTTGATCCATGGGTTTAAAAAGAACTCCTGATATTCACACCGTAAGCTAGTTTAATTGCCAAGCTGAGGAGGAGTTGCAAAAGATAAAGGAAGTGGAAGGAGCAGGAAAAGGGAGGTGTGTGACTACTGGTATAAAGCATGGTGCCTCTGCTTGTCTTTGCACTACCAGTGTGCTGTGATGATAGTGGCTGATTTTGAAAGTCCTAGGTGATGAAGGCTTCTTCACACTAGTAAGGCAGAGGAATAATTAATTTGTTCAAATTTCATACCTCTGCTCCTTTAGGTTTAAATCCTTCTTAGCGTGCACTATGTGATACCTACTTTTCCCCTTTCTCTTTATCTGTGCAGGGTGCTGTGAGGGGAGGAAACAAGGACTAGCTGGTAACTAGCTGGCCATGGCTTTGTGCCTTGTTTGCTGCGTTAGAGCATCCCTGCTGAGGCAAATCTGCAAGAGCCTCAGTCCTGCTGTGCAGTCCAGTGCTCCTGTGCCACAGACGTGCCTTTTCTAACCCTCTCCCTGGCCCTGCCACGTTTGCTCTGCTCCCCTTTGCCTGTTTTCATCTATGCTCACTTTTGTCCCGTTGGCACCCGGTTTCACAGCCAGGTTTGATGAGGACCAGCTTGTGAGCAGCCTCTGGGCTCTACTCCTGGCTTGACTCTCCCTGCCCCGTTTTCCCCCTCCACTTGTAAAGCTTCCCACTAAGGCACTTTGAAATCTGCATAAAGCATAGGCATTTACCTTTATGTCTTTTAAAGTTAATAGTGGTATTTATTCTGATGGTGGGTAATTGCTCCATTCCCTGCCAAGATGTCGGCTGTGAAAACTCAGAGGTTTTCCCTAGGAGGAAGAGCTTCCGTGGCATCTGTCACCCTGCATTTCTGTGCTCTCTGTCCTTAAATCTTTCAGTAACATGCGTGTAATCCCTCCTGCCCTCTTGCTGTGATTATAAACTGTTTCCAGCCACTCTGGGCTGGGGCAGGAGGCCTTCATCATGCACTTGTGTTCTCTTTCAGAGCCATCTTTCCTCCTCCTCCTCCTTGTCCCGGCTGCCTCGTGGTGCCGCCGGTGCCTGCCTGCCTGGCAAGTCAGAGCATGTCCAGACCCCGTGGACGAGATGCAGAAGATGGCAGAGCTGCTGGGGCTCGGGGACGAGTGCAGGGAGGGGGCTTCGGGGGCTCCTGCGCTTGCCAGCTCCTGCCTTGCAGACAACAGGCTGAACCTGGATGTTTATCCTGACGGCTGCCGCCAGTTCCTCCAACTGTTCAAGGGGCGACAGGGAGAGGTGGCACAGGTGGAGTTCCTCCGGCTCAGCAGCAACGATCGCCTCCTTGGCACCACGCTGGGCATCCTTCCTCATCTGAAGCACCTGAAGTCCCTGGTGCTCAAAGGTAAATTCCTGGGCCCATCACCATCCAACTTTTCTAGGCTCAGCTTTTTTTTTACCCTTCTCTCCACATCTGCAGGACAAACTGCCCTTGGAATTGTTTTGTTATAGTGCCCCTTACTACAGCTTTGGCTCTTAGCCTTGCTCAGAGCTGCATGCAGATTTCAACAAGATACAGCTTCTAGACTCTTATTTCCTTCCTTTGTTTCTACAGCTGCCTGGGGACTGGTTTTTGGAGTCTGGTTGGGTTGATGCTGCAACATTTGCTTTAGCCATCCTCTAGAAGAAGAGCATTTTTTGCACATTTATGCAAGGAGAGGGGGATTGAAAGGTGTTGGATTTTTTTGTAAATATTCAGCCCCTCTTTCATTTTTGGGAGTATAATGAGCTGTCTTTGCTGTGTTTCCATCTGATTCAATCCCAGCTTAATCCTTGCTTAGTGTCAGTGAGCGTAGGTTTAGCAGAGTTCAAGACAGAGGCTGCTCAACATTTTATCAAAAGTATGACTCAGGGCGTGCATGTAATTTGGCAAGCTGTAATAATTGTTAGATCTATAAATATTAGATCATTCTTTGACTTTGTTATCTCTTTATTGTAGGAGGATCTCGATACAAATGGTATAATTTCTGTATCAGACTGAATCATTTGCTGTTTGGGAGGTGGAATTTTAAAAAGAAATGAGAGAAAAAAGGGAGAGTTTGTGGCCAGAATTCAGGATTCTAGCTGAAAAGACAGGTTTGTTTCTGTATCTGCCACAGATTTCTCATGTGAATAATTTCATTTGTCTTTTCCTCCTTTAGTAAGGTGAGGATAATGGCAATACCTGTTATCAGGCTTGTTTTGTGACACGTACACACACCCTGACCATCTGAAGAGCAATGAAATAGTTTGCTAAGATTATCTTATGTACAAAGTGCAATGTGTCTGTTTGATTGTTCTCATTTTTTACCATTATGCAGCATAAAAAATGTTTGGTGCCCTCTGCTGTATGTGTGTACAAATAGACAACAGTGGATGGAGAGTAGGAAACAATGAAGAAATTGAGAGTTTTGGAAGTTTCCTTTTGTTTGCTTGACTTATTTTCTGTGGGTGCAGCCCTTCTCCAGTTTGAGTGTCACCAGCTGGGGGACTTGTATCCTTCTGTGCTGTCTGGCCTACACTATACTGAATTACCTGCTTTTTTCCCACATTTTCACTGCTTTCTTCACGTTTGCTCTCCAGTCTTGAAGGGCAGATCTCAGTCCTCAGGCCTGTTCATCCCTCAACAGCCTGGGCAAAACCTGGAGGGGAAGGAATGTCTCCTTAGTCCATAACGGGTTGTGTGTTGGCCGCTGGTGCTGGTGGGGAAGAGATGGGGAAGGAGAGTGGGAGGCTTGGAGGGGTATGGGCCACCCTGCTGAAGGGTGGTAGGTGTGTGGAGCGGCCTGGCTCTTTCTGAGCTTGGACTCCAGATGTGTTTAGCAGTGCTCTACTGGTTGACTGTGGCATCTCTTGATTTCGTAACAGGTCTTCACCATTATACCCCTTTCACTGATCAGGAAACGGAGGCAAGGAGCAGAAAACCCACTTCTTTATGAGTACTTTGGAATCAGTGCTGCTCATTGTGATCAGTAACTCCCCATCTTCTGGGTCTCTGTGCTAAGGAGTCTCATGTGAGGCTGGTGAGGTAACCAACCCTGTAGCGTATTGACCTCTACCTCCACTTCCCTCCACACCCAGGTGGCCATGCCAGGGATGAGTTTGGTTCGTGTCAGCATGGCTCCCTGACAAGCTTGCCGCCAGATGTTGGAAGCCTGAGGTGTCTCACCCACCTGGATCTCAGCTTCAACAGCCTCTCCACCTTGCCCAGCTGCATCCTCCACCTCCCCAGCCTCCGCGTGCTCCTGGTGAGCCACAACAGCCTGGTGGCACTCCCTGAGGGCTTTGGCTCTCTGAGCAAGCTGACTTTCTTCTCTGCTATGAAAAATCAGCTGAAGGACTTACCTCAGAGCATTGGGGAGCTGGCAGTGCTGCAGGACCTGGATCTCTCGGAAAATGCTTTGGAATTCCTCCCTGAAGAAGTTGGGAATCTGCACAACTGCACAGAGCTGGATCTCTCTGGGAATCGCTTATCAAGCATCCCAGACTCCTTAGGTAAGTATTTTCTAGGGGAAAAGAAGGATGGGGGCTTGCTGAGCTTTTGGTACAGTCTAGGACCCCTGAGGTTCTTGGTCTCTGCCCCCAGAGTTGTTAGCACAAGCCATCTGTTACGTTAGAGCCAAATGGAAGGGATATCCAGAAGAAACATGCTTGGTTCAATTGGTCCCTTTGAGCATTAATGGCTCTCTGGACCATGCTTTCTGTTTCTGTGGATCAGCAAGACTGCTAAGATTTCAATACAATTCACAGTAGCCAAGGATCTGGCTGGTTTTGGGTAGCACCCAGGACTGGAAACAGAAGAGCTGGGATTTAATGGGATGCAAATCTGGACTTGAAATCGTGCTGTCTGCTGTGGACCAGTCCACAGAACTGGGCTCTGACTTCTGCTGCCCAGCTTCCTGGCTCTTGGGTCCTGTATTACTTTGTGCCTGGGGTTGTCATTGATGCTGTTACGGAAGCATCTTACATCCATATTCGTAGCTGGGTGCTGAAAAGCAGAGGACAGAGGAGGCTGCATTGCCTCTCAGCTAATTCCCTGGACCCCTTTATTTTGTGAGCTAAAGAGATGTTGGTCGCTTGTGCTTTTCCCTTATTGTGTGTGTGTGTGTACATGTGATGAGGAGAGCGGCAGGGGTTTAGAGCTGATGTGCAATGCAATTAACAGCATGGATGGGGGGTCACTTCTTGTTCTAACCTGCAGCCAATTTGAAGTCTCTGCGGCGGCTGCACCTCCATAGCAATCTCCTGGTGACGGTCCCTGCCTCGCTTGCCAGCCTGCCCAACTTGTCCAGACTTGATCTGCAGAACAATTGCCTCCGTGCCGTCCCCCCTGAGATCCAGACCTCACCATTCGTGCACCTCCGAGGCAATCCCTTAGGAGAAACTGAGCCATCCCCCCAGGCTGGTAATTGCAAGGCTTCTGCTGCTGTGGGTTCTGTCCAGCTGTTCACTCAGTCAGCCCAGCATAGTGTGGATGGGTTTGGATTAGAGAAGACAAGCAGGGGGGAATCAGATCAATGTTTATTTGTCTGGAATAATTATTAGGTTGTAAGGATACAGACAGTACTAGTTGTGGTTTTATAAGCCCAAGCCTGGTCTGAAGGGCTCAGTGGTCCCTGGAATTGGGCTTGCTAGGAAAGGTTTTACAGTGCAAGTGAAAATGGGAAACAGATTAGGAGAGGCAGCCCCTAAAAGGGTTCAGCTTTTTTAGCAGAGGTGAACACCAGTTCTTGGACTTGCTGCATGGCCCTAAGGCTGTGGTGGCTCATGCTAGAAGCACAGAGAGCAATTCTGCTCTGGTCATTCTGCTGTGCGGTTGCCTCCTGCTTTCCTGTGGTTCCCAGGCTGCAGAGGAGCAGCTCTTTGTCCAAGATGAAGGCGATGAATGAGCAGGAATCTGAGCAGGGTTTCCCAATGGTGCTCATGTTCATAAGAGCAAGTGCTGATTCCCAGGGGTGGCCCGAGGCAATCAAACATGGCCCTGAGATCTGCAGGGGTGGTAGATTGAAATATTTTCTAATTCCCCCTGCTTCTGAGTTTTCCTGGGGGACAGTCAGCATTTCCAGTGCGTCTTGGGACCCTTAGGCATCTTCCTGTCCTCCTGCTGCTGCTTGATCTGAAGCCCGCTGCAGTGTGAGCAGGGTTCCATTAGTGACTTCTGTCAGATTAGGATTAAGCCAAAACTGCAAGTTCAGCCTTTCTTGTCTACCCTGATTTAAGTAACCTCTGTCTCCCCCTCCCACCCAAACCTTCTTATTGCCACAGATGAATCCAGTGCCGGAGGGCTACAAAGACTCTTCCTTGCATCAGGGGAGGACAGGTAAGCCTCTGTTATTAAGAACTTATATTACAGTAGTGTAGCAAGGTCCCAGACAAGATTGGTGCATGGCGGGTATTGCATGTGTGTATAGGAGCGCATGGCCTCAGTAGGCCAGTCAAACATAAGGTAGGAGATCTTCTGTTGAGTTTTGGAGGGCTGAAGTCATGGCACGGTGTCATACATTCATGCATTTCTTCTGGAAGCTTTACTGTCACCTCTGAAGGCTGCAAAGTGGTCCTGGCCTGTGGCATCCATTTCTACTTTCCACCGGGGGCTGCCTCTGACCCTCTGCGGATCTACTTCCGAACCCTTGCACCAGACCCTCAGTGGGTAAAGCTGAGACACCATGATGTCCTGCTAAGTGGAGTCCTGGAGCTGCAGCCTCATGGGGTCAAATTCCAGCAGGTGAGGACTCATGCAGGCTACCTCCTGATCAATCTGCCTCTGCAGTAGCTCGGCAGAGACTTCTGAGAGAGTCTTTTGGGACTTCTGAGACAGCTACCCCCATCACTGCTGCTTTTAAGCAGCTGCAGGACTGCCTTTCAAAGAAGCCCCGCTGCAAAGAGTCAGAAAGGACACAGCCAGCTTCTCTGGCGCTGTGCTGGTCTGGCTCCTTTGCCTTCCCCACTGCTTCTGCATGAGCTGAGCTGTAACCTTCCTCACAACCCTCCTCCTGTGCCAGAGGGTAAGTACTGTTCCAGCATTTTGCTTTAGCCTGCAAGGAGAATGGTTTGCATCCTTCCCTAAAAGTCTGATTGTGTGGTTTTCATTCAAGCTGGTGAATATTTACACCACCAGCCCCGTCATGGCTGACAGCAACTCACTGCAAAAGTTGCTTTGCCCTTTCTGCCCACAAGCTGCTGAACTTTTCCTGCCATCACGCTACATAGTGGAACTGACGTTTCCTGTCACCTGCCTGGAGGCTGCAGGATAGAGCAAGTTCCTATCTCCTCCACTCCCTGCCTACAGGCCGTGCTTTGCCCTCCCCCTTCTTGTCTGCACAGGAATCATAGAATCATAGAGTCGTTTAGGTTGGAAAAGACCTTTAAGATCATCCAGTCCAACCGTTAACCTAACATTACCAACTCCACCACTAAATCAGTTAAGGGCAGAGTAGCAATTTCGTGTTTCCTAGCTTGGTGGATGGATTATTTTTAATGAAAGTAAAAACTAGGAATCATTAAGGTTGGAAAGGACCTCTGAGATCATCAGACCAACCATCAACCCAACACCACCATGCCCACTAAGCCATGTCCCAAAGTGCCACGTCTACCCATTTTTTGAACACTTCCAGGGATGGTGACTCCACCACCTCTCTGGGCAGCCTGTTCCAATGCTTGACAACCCTTTACGCAAAGAAATTTTTCCTAATATCCAATCTAAACCTCCCCTGACGCAGTTTGAGCCCATTTCCTCTCGTCCTATCACTAACTACTTGGGAGAAGAGACCAACACCCACCTCACTACAGCCTCCTTTCAGGTAGCTGTGGAGAGCGATAAGGTCTCCCCTCAGCCTCCTCTTCTCTAGGCTAAACAACCCCAGTTCCCTCAGCTGGTCCTCATAAGACTTGTGCTCCAGACCCTTCACCAGCTTCGTTGCCCTTCTCTGATCACGCTCCAGCACCTCAATGTCTTTCTTGTACTGAGGGGCCCAAAACTGGACACAGTATTCCACGTGCAGCCTCACCAGTGCCGAGTACAGGGGGACAATCACCTTGCTGCTCCTGCTGGCCACGCTATTCCTGATACAAGCCAGGATGCTGTTGGCCTTCTTGGCCACCTGGGCACACTGCTGGCTCATGTTCAGCCGGCTGTCAACCAGCACCCCCAGGTCCTTTTCCACCAGGCAGCTTTCCAGCCACTCTACCCAATGCCTGTAGCCTTGCATGGGGTTGTTGTGACCCAAGTGCAAGACCCGGCACTTGGCCTTGTTGAATCTCATACAGTTGGCCTCGGCCTATTGGTCCAGCCTGTCCAGGTCCCTCTGCAGGGCCATCCTACCCTCGAGCAGGTCAACACTCCCACCCAGGTTGGTGTCATTTGCAAACTTACTGAGGGCACACTCAATCCCTTCATCCAGATCGTTGATAAAGATGTTAAACAAGACTGGCCCCAAAACTGAGCCCTGGGGAACACCGCTTGTGACCCGTCGCCAGCTGGACTTAGCTCCATTCGCCACAACTCTCTGGGCTCGGCCAGCCAGCCAGTTTTTTACTCAGCGAAGAGTACGCCCATCCAAGCATGAGCTGCCAGCTTCCTAAGGAGAATGCTGTGGGAGATGGTGTCACAGGCTTTACTGAAGTCCAGGTAGATGACATCCACAGCCTTTCCTTCATCCACCAGGTGGGTCACCAGGTCATAGAAGGAGATGAGGTTGGTCATGCAGGACCTGCCCTTCATGAACCCATGCTGGCTGGGCTCAATCCCCCGGTTGACCTGCACATGCCTGTTGAGCACACTCAAGAGAAACCACTCCATAATCTTTCCCGGCACCGAGGTCAGGCTGACAGGCCTGTAGTTCCCCGGATCCTCTTTCCGGCCCTTCTTGTAGATGGGCGTCACACTGGCAAGCCTCCAGTCATCAGGGACCTCCCCTGTTAACCAGGACTGCTGATAGATGATGGAGAGTGGCTTGGTAAGCTCTTGTGCCAGCTCCCTCAGTACTCTTGGGTGGATCCCATCCAGCCCCATAGACTTGTGAGCATCCAGGTGGCATAGCAGGTTGTTAACTGCTTCCTCCTGGATTATGGGGGCTCCATTCTGCTCTCTGACCCTGTCTTCCAGCTCAGGCGGGCTGAATACCCTGGGGATAACTGGTCTGGCTATTAAAGACAGGCAAAGAAGGCATTAAGTACCTCAGCCTTTTCCTCATCCTTGGTGACAGTGTTCCGCCCCAACATCCAGCAAAGG
Organism: Pelecanus crispus; assembly: GCF_030463565.1. Taxonomy (NCBI): domain Eukaryota; kingdom Metazoa; phylum Chordata; class Aves; order Pelecaniformes; family Pelecanidae; genus Pelecanus; species Pelecanus crispus. The sequence goes on from NC_134648.1 coordinate 21,269,901, forward strand.
ATGGAGATTCTCCTTGGCTCTCTTTTTGTTGTTAATGTACTTGTACAAACATTTTTTAATATCTCTTACAACAGTGGCCAGATTGAGTTCTAGCTGGGCTTTTGCCTTTCTAATTTTCTCCCTGCATGACCTAGCAAGATCCCTGTACTCTTTTTGAGTTGCCTGCCCCTTCTTCCAAAGGTGGTAGACTCTCCTTTTTTCCCTGAGTCCCAGCAAAAGCTCCCTGTTCAGGCAGGCCAGTCGTCTTCCCTGCCAGTTTGTCTTACGGCACATGGGGACAGCCTGCTCCCACGCACTTAAGACTTCCTTCTTGAAGAAAGCCCAGCCTTCCTGGGCCCCTTTGCCCTTCAGGACTGCCTCCCAAGGGACTTTCCCAACCAGCGTCCTGAACAGGCCAAAGTCTGCCCTCCAGAAGTCCATGGTTACAGTTTTGCTGCCCCTCCTCCTTACGTCACCAAGAATCAAAAACTCCATCATATGGTCACTAAGCCCAAGACAGCCTCCAACCATGACATCTCCCATGAGTCCTTCTCTGTTTGTAAACAGCAAGTCAAGTGAGGCACCTCCCCTGGTAGGCTCACTTACCAGCTGTGTCAGGAAGTTATCTTCCAGACACTCTAGGAACCTCTGAGAATGTTTCCTCTCTGCTGTGCTGTATTTCCAGTAGATGTCCAGCAAGTTGAAGTCCGCCACGAGAACAAGGGCTAGCGATTGTGAGACTTCCAGCCGCTTATAGAACACTTCATCTATCTCTACATCTTGGTTGGGTGGTCTATAGCAGACTCCCAGCAGGACGTCTGCCTTGTTGGCCTTCCCCTTCGTCCTTACCCATAAGCACTCGACCTTATCATCACCACTGTTGAGCTCTATACAATCAAAACACTCCCTAACATACAGAGCCACCCCACCACCTCTCCTTCCTTGCCTATCCCTTCTGAAGAACTTATAGCCATCCAATGCAGCACTCCAGTCATGAGAGTCATCCCACCATGTTTCTGTGATGGCGACTAAGTCGTAGCTATCCTGCTGCACAAGGGCTTCCAGCTCCTCCTGTTTGTTGCCCATGCTACGTGCATTGGTGTAGATGCGCTTGAGACGGGCTATTGATTTCACCCCCAACGTTGCCATGGGGTGGCCCTGGGCTCCTCTCTAGCGAGCCTGGTTACATCCCCTTCCCCCTTTGAACCTAGTTTAAAGCCCTCTCAATGAGTCCCGCCAAGTCATGAGCAACAGAAGCAGAGCTAGGCTTGGTTTTATCCTTTCTATTGGTGTCTCATGGGAATGCTTTTTTGCCAGGAGGTGCAGATCTGGATGCCATATGCCTCCCCTCAAACCCTTCACCAGCGTGAGGTGGTAGTTCGGACCTTCAGTGGGCAGAGCTGGAGTGATCTGAGAACAAGAGTGGAGCAGAAGAGAAAATCAAAGGTAAGCAGATTGGAATGACCAGTGACACACATCGTTCCTGTTCCCCTCTTTGGTTTTGCCCAGTCAAGAGTGAGCCTGTTTGAAACATCTTGTGAGCTGTGTTTTGACCAGCTGCTCTAAAATGTAGTGGATTTCAGCACCAGGATTCCTCTCTCATGGAGGTGTGTCTCCTGAAGGTGATGAGTTGCAGCCTGCCATGCTTCATCCCTGTTCTAGTGCTTTCATCTGCTCAGCTGTTACTGGCACTTATTTTCCTGCCTTTATTGTATTATGTTACATGCCTATATGTTTTCTCTTCTTCCATGTCTTCTGTTACAGAAGCATGTGGCTCACTGTAGCGTCCTTCACTTCTCTTGGTTCCTCATTGTGTCTCGACTTGTGCAAAATGAATGCAAAGTGCCAACAGAGGGGACATTGCTCTTCTCCAGTGTGGATCCAAACATCAAAGTGACCTTTCCTCCTGGAGTCACTGAAGAGACTCGCAGTGTCAAGCTGCAGGTATGCATGCTTTAAAAAACAAGCTTTGGTAAGCCCTAGTGCAGCTGTTGTCCCGTGCCAAGGAGAGCCGAAGGTGAGATGTCCACCCTAAGGTAATTCAGGTCTGACATGGATGCTTCATGGGCTGACCCATCTCAGATCACCTTCTGTCTTAGCTTCCCTGCCTGCAAAATGGGCTGTGCTCCAAGCTGCCCTGTGTGGGAAAGGGATCTCCTCGCAGCTCTGCCATTGCTCCCTCCAGCAGATCAGGAGGTAGCTGCTGTGAAGGGAACACAAGGAGATTTTGCCCCTTGTTCCCTTGCAAAACATACTGAGCCTGGCAGAACAGCTCCATGAGTGAGATGGGGGGTGGATTATTTATGCGGATCTAATTCTAAAGCCACTCCACTAAAATTAATTGTTCTGTAGAGTTGCTAGATAGTGTTAAATGCTATTGCAACACCTTGGTCTGTCCCAGCTTGCCAGGTTGACACCAGTATTAGAGCAGACTTCAGCCAAAGTTCACTATGCTTACATTTCTCACTGGGCCCTGGGCTAAGAGCAGCATTTGCCTGCTGGGTGCTGGGGGAACTGAATGAGTCATGCAGGAATTTGGGTGCCTGACAGCTCTGCTTGCTGTGCTGTCTTCCACATCCAGGTGCTGCCGGTGTCTGCAGAAGAGATAGAGGAAATCACAGCCGATGCAAGGTGCAGAGCCAGTCCCCTGCTCTGCCTCTCCCAGGACTCCCTGGTGGATTTTCTCAGGCCAGTGAGAATTCAGCTGCCCCTTCCGCCCGGGGTCACAGGTCAGTTTATTCCCAAAATTGGCAGAGAGAAATGCCATATGTGGAAAACCACAAATGGCAAGCTGGGAATTTTGTTTGCCTCTCCTGTTAATAATAAAGCTTGCTGCTTTTCCTGCAGGAACAGCAAGGTGCATCTGCTGGGTGAGTGGTAGTGCAGGGTGGTGGGAGCTGAAGGTAGTTCAGCTCCAGCAGACCAGCAGCACAAGCTGGGAGAATGGCCTTGGCAAATGGATTTCTCTGCCGAACTGCATGTGTATTTAGACTGCTGGGTGTGCTGTGATGGATTGGAGAGGCACTCCTGCCAGCTGAGGAGATGCTTTGTAAAAGGGCTTTGATTCATGATTGGGAATAGCTTGAAACAGATAATGAAGATGCTGCCTCCGGGGGTCTGCCTTCTCTCTTACTTCCTTGCTCATGAATCAGGTGCTGAGCCACTGCATTTAAAAGTGTATGATCATACACTAAGCCATCTCCCACTCTGAATACTGCTATAAACAGCATCAGCCATGCCAGGGATTCCTCTGTTTGTGTGCTGTGTACCTTTTGTCTCCTGATTCCTATTTTCTTTGACTTTTCCTGGCTTTCTTGTGAAGAAGTAAAATCTTTTTGGGTGCTGCTTGGCTTTCATTGTAACACTGCCTGGTATTTGTACATCTGAAGTGCATCAGGATTGAAAAGTCTGTGGGATGCACGTTCAGAAAGAGATAATTAGTAACCCTAGATATTGGTGATGGGAATTGTCTAATGAATCTGTTAGTGGAAATCAGCACACTATCGGTTTAAGTCTGCGTATTCTGCCAGAATATCCCGGAATCATTGCAGTAGCCTCATCCTTTTATTGCTCCTCTTCTTTGACCGAAGTTCAGTCCTGGATGATAAGCCCATGAGCCTTAATTTAGTGCTTTTAAAAAGTGAATCACCCAAAACTGTGGCTGGGTTTGTAAAGCCATGAATAAAGGCTTCTGCTGTATATAGCATCCCTTGATCGTTACTGTCTTTAGGGCTAAATCTGGATCGGTCAAGGCTGCATCTTCTCCATGGTGACCTGGAGGGCCAAACCTGGGATGACATTACCAGTCAGGTGGTGCTGGAATTCACCCATCTTTATGCAGTATTTGAAGTCACCCACTTCTCCTGGTAAGTGCAGGATTAGTCCTGAGGAAAAGATGGGATGTTCCTCTGCCTTGCTTTTCCCACATTCTGACCAGGGTTCGTGCCATTAACCCTACCTGTTCTCCCTTTTCTCTTCGCAAGTCAGAAGAAGTCTCCATTTTCTCTTTGCTTAGCACTTTGTCTCTACCCATCATTTTTTACAGTCTCGTGGGTGTGGCAGTGGCTTCTCTTCCTAGGGGGGATCTCTCCTTTTCTTAATTCCTTGTCTGCCAGGTACTGGCTGTGGTATACCACCAAGACCTACATTGGAGGCATTGCCAAGAAAGTCTACGAGCGGCTGCGCATGTACCAGGTGAACTTCATTGCTCTGCAGAGGAAGAAGGACCCCGAGCAAGTCCTGCTACAGTGTGTCCCCAAGCACAAGGTCTGATCTGGGTTGCATTGCCTTGCTCCTGAGCTTCCTGGGCCTCCCTTTGTAGGATGTAAGGGCAGCAAATGGTTCTGTTCACTGCCCCAGGGTCATGGCTGGGGTATGCTGTCACCACACTGTGTTGGTAGTGTGATACTGGCTCACTGGGAGCTGGGGGAAGAAGGAAAGCTCATTCTGTACAGTGGTGGATGCCATGCAGTGATTTCCTCCCCTGTGAACCTTGACTGGGCTGCTAAAATCAGCTAAGCCACACTAACTGGTCATGTGTGTGCTGTTGGCGTCCAGCAAACATTAGGCAAAATATGTTGGCTTAAACTTCGGTCAAAGATATTAAAGTTAACATGTCACTTGTCTGACATGGGCTAGTAGTGTGGGCAGAAGCACTGCTTTAGTTTCAGCTGGAGTGGTTAGAAATGGTACTCCTCCTGATGTTCCTTGCTGTTTGTGGTTCAAGCAGTGCAACAGAACATATGAGCCCTCCTTAATCTGCTTCAGTGCAACATCAGGTTAGTTTATGCTATTAGTTTGAGCTAATCTGGTTGACTTTGTATAGAAGGAGATGGGAAGGGCTCACGCATTCTCTTCTGCTGCTTTTGCCCTAGGGGTATCAGCCCTCAGCAGTGTTCCTTCATATGTTAGCAAAGTAAGCGTGCATCTGTGTTTGTAGAGTGTGTACCTTGACAGACAGTGCAGCTCAGTGAGGTGAGGGTTATTTTATCAGACTGCCAGAACTGGGCTGTGTATCCAACTCTCTGCATAATCCTCTGGTCTGGTTGCTCCTTTTTTTTCTTTATTTGTTTTCCTGTATTGAAATGACCTGTGGGCACAAACATCTGTAAGGATTCTTTATATCTTGGATTCTGGGCTAAGATTGTTTCCAGAGGAGGCAGCAATGGCACTCACAGTGAGATTGGGGTTTGGGGGTGTCTGTATTCCTGCCAGGGATGGTCACGGGGTGAGAGAGAAGATTTACTGTTACAAATAGAAGAATAGACACCTCGGCTCTAGGCTGACTCTTGCACTGCCTCTGAGACCCCAGGTCTGACAGTGTGATCACAGGCTGCAAAGCCAAAATGAGCTTTCTGGTGTCCTCAGCTGTGTGCCATTGTAGCACGTGGCTTTTTTCAGAGAAAATGTCTTTTAAGGGCATACTGTGAGGGGGATAAGGTAGCAAGTAAATCCCTTCCTGTCTTTGAAGGTTACTGATCTGCTAAAAAGGTGGAGACATTGCTGAAAATGCTTTTTTCATGGCAGTTTTGGGATGGCCTATCTTTGTTAGTCCACATAGGCTTTTCTGCTTTTTACTTGAGAAGAGAAATAGGGAAGCCACAAAACTCAGAGCACCACTTCCTTGTCTGTAGTGAATGTACCTGGGATAGGAGGGGGTGGGTATTTGTTCATTTGTTTACATCCTTTCCATATAAAATGGACTTTCCCTGTTGAAGGTGAGTGAGAGGAACATCATGGGCGTAGGGACATGGGTCAGGGGATAGACGTGCTTCAGACCAAACATGGGGTCCTGTGTTGTCATCCTTGTCAGGTTGACCCAGTGCTGAAGAAGCTGCAGGACCGCTATCGAGGACCGGAGCCATCCGACATGGTGGAGATGTTTGAGGGAGAGCAATTTTTTGCAGCTTTTGAGCGAGGCATCAGCATCGATATGGGTATGGTAGTACTGGGCTCATTTCTGCTCCTACCTCTTGTGCTTCTCTAGGCCTAGCTGCGTTTCTGCTGGGGGCTGTACTCCTCCATGGCATTCCTCTCTGTCTCCAGCTCGCCCACTACTCACAGCAGCCAGCCCATGGACATTGAACTTGTCACATTCTCTGGTCACCCAACTTTTGTGTCTGCTTTTCCTTACGAAATTGCTGTTTGCAGGCTTTCATTTCCTTTCATGCTGTTGTAGCCTGCAGAGGGCAATAACCAAGTACATGTATTTTATGACTGATCTGCTTCTGCAGCCAGCTATGCCCTTTTCCTAGCATCTTAGACACCACACTGGAATGGCCACGGTGATCTAATTAATGTTGCCCATTTCTGAGAGAACACATATGAAGATTTTTTTTTTGAGAAGGTATTTCTGAAATAATCCAGAGCAAATAATTCTCCCATGGAATGGAGCCATTAGAAGAGAAGGAAGGAGGGAGCAGGACCAAAACTCAAGATAATGTTTTATGCCCCAATGTGTCTGGACCTGTTACAGCTGCAAACAGAGCCATTTTCTGCAATACCTGAATGTACAGCTCAGTTTCATTGGTGTAAATTAAGCACAACTCTATGAAGAATAATAAAGTGCACTGGTCTTTCAGTGGAGTTCATGAGGCCAGAGTCTGTCCCTCTGTCCTGATTTAGGCTGGACTCTAACTTACTGTCTAGATAATTACATACATGAATGTTGTACCTGATTATATTTTTTTCCCTTTAGCTCTATTCCTATTTCTGCACCCACTGCAGAAATGGTGAAGAGATAGGTGACCTATTTTTGTGCATTAAAGAATGCTATTGCAGCTGATTCTACCCACCAAGGGGTAGAATGGACCAAGGATGGGAGGGGAGTGCCAAGGATGGACTTGACTCTATCTGGATGTCTTGCCCTGCCTTGCCTTCCGTTCTTGAACTTGATCTCCACCTTGTGGCCATTCTCCTTTTTCACCTGAAGGACCTGCTTTCTCCACAGTCAGTGTTTTCTCCTTTCCAGCGTCACCCAGGGAGGAAGGAGGAGTTAGAATTCTTTCAGGCATGAATAGAAGGAGTAGATAGTAGCATGGAGGCTGCTAATGGATGATGGGCTGTTGGCCAGGCTTGAAAAGCTGCACAGTTTTCTGCACAAGTTGAGTGTTTGCTGCTTCTCTGCACAGATCGCCCCGACTGCGTGGATGGACGTCTCTCATTTATTTTTTACTCCCACTTGAAGAATATGAAGGAAATCTATGTGACCTCTCCTGTAGACAGGAAAGGCCAAGCTGTAAAAGGCCAGGTAAGCAACCAGTTACACTGACTTTTTGTTTTCACCTTCATCATTTTCATTGCTTTTACAATGCTCCTCATAATAATCTCTGAGTGCCGGGCATGACTCTTTTCCTCCCCTCTTTCCCTTGGCTTTGCATTTCACTGACTAAGCCCTGAATAAACAAGAAGAGTAGCCTGGAAGGATCACTCATCACTTAGCTTTCTGACTTACATTCCTGCCATTAACTCTTGGGGTGTTGGCAGTGAGTCCAGCCTTTATGGCAGAACCTCAGTGTTCCTCCCAGTTTTACTTAATTGGGAGGCCATATTTATAGACTGAGGAGGATAGGTAAGAAATGCTGAATTCATTCTTTCCCACACAGAAAAGACGATGGTGCAAACAGGCTTGGCCAATGTGCTTGAATATGAGCCTCACTGCATGCTTTCTGTTTGCAAAGGTCTCTTTCTACCGAGGGGCAGTTCCCCAGAGCATCCCTGAAGATGCCAGCAGGAGGAGGAAAGGACCAGACTCCCTCTGGCTTGCTACTCTGCCCATCAAACTGCCTGTGAGTTGTTTTGTCTCCTACAGAAAAAATAATCTAGGTGGGGTAAGAGCACGGCCTTCCTGCTCAGCTAATTTTGTCTTCCTCCATGAGAACAGATGCAATGAATGACTGCAAGAAATGGCTGCCCAAGCATGTCATGGTGGAGACGTCCCACTCCCCATGAGCTTTTCTGAAAAGAAACATGAATAGCTGGGAGTGGTCTCCATCTCTGCTGCTCATCTTCCCTGTCAAGCACAGGCTTGTTGGATGGGTGGTCAGAGAGGGTGGATCCTTTAAATGAATGAGGGATGTAGAACAGGAGGAAGCTTGCTGTAATTAAGGGAAGTGTCTGTTTTGTTTATACATTTCTTAGTCACACAGCTCATGCAGCAGGAAGAAAGAAAAATCTAGAATGAGGTAGGTAGGCTGGATTTGAATACAGGCGTTGAATATAAGTATTCTGGTTTGAGCCACTGGCTTTTAAAGGCTAGGCTGTATGTTACAGTGAGAAATGCAACTTTTGCTTATGGAATTTAATTGATTTTTGAGAAGCTTAAAACAATAAATACCTTTGTAGGCTGAATGCTTCCCTTCAGATCATGTGCCATAATCTCACATCCCTTTCTGACACATGCAACCTCAACTACAAAACTAGACTAAGTGCTCTCTTAGGCACTTAGGCAAATATGCTTTGGGGAGATGGTTCATTGAAAAATGCTCCATAAAGACAGGAAAGGAAATTTCCAGTGTGCGCTATGACTGTGTATACTATGATTTGATATTTTTCAGAGGCAGTGAGCATTGCTGGTCATTGCCAGTGTGAGTGCTCCTTGCTTCTTACAGCCTGACTCTTCAGCCCCAAGATCTTCCTTCCTCCCCAGTAGCAGGAAGGAAATTTCAGTGTGGAGACTGAATGGCCAGACACTGTCCTCTACAAAACCAATTTATTTAGCATGTTCTCTCGGTCTCTTCTCTGTGACACAGCGATTGAAACCCCGCTGGGGTGAGAACCCTGGATCCTTGAATGGCTTCTCCTTCCCTCCCTTGAACCTGGGCAACGCTGAGACTGGCTACCTGACTCAGGCAAACCTGCTGAGCATTGCCAGGCGGGTGGGAGCTGACTGGCAGATCATCGGCCTGAACCTGGGCTTGACCTATCAGCAGATTGAGCGCATAGGATACAATAACAGGTAAGATAGGACACAGTGATCAACCATGATGCATTATATCTATCTGTCTATCTATCTGCAGTGTAATAGTATAAATTAATGCTTGGCTGGTGGAAAGTTTTCCCACTGGAACTGTTTCACTGGATAAAAGATGGGTTGGTTCTTCTCAAAACATTACCTTTTTTATAGAAAACTGATTATTTTCTCTTGCCTTTATAAAACAAAGCTTTATGTTTGAAAAGCAAAATGCGGAAATAGCAAACCCAATGAGCTTTGTAGTTCAGATGAGTCGCATTCTTGTTTTGTTCTGTGATCTGGATTCCTGGCCAGACTCCATCTCTGACAATGAGCAGTGGTCTATGGCATTAATTGTGAATATCATCTTTATTCAAAAAGAGCTTGTGGTACGTCATGGGACATGCAGTCTGACCAAAAAGCCAGAGCATTAGGAAAGAATGAGACTTGTTATGACCAAACTACCATTCCTGTGAGGAATTTACATTCAAAAGCAGAATGCTTTAATTTGATATTTCCATTAGGAAAAACCTTTCTAGAGAGATTTTAATGCAGGAAGTGCAACTGTGGGCAGGGAAGAGGGAGGCCCACTGAGTGCTTTGTGTGTCTGGATGGCTTCTTCGGAGCACCAGTCATGGGCTAGGACTCAGGTAAAGCCTCTTTGGGTTGCCAGTCAGGAGAGCGTGTTCATTACTTCTGTGCTTCCCCCTTTCTTCAGAGAGGACCTTGATAAGCAGATCCTGGACATGCTTTTCTCATGGGCTCAGCAAAACTCGGAGGATCCTGACTGCGTGAGCAAGTTGATTGCAGCCATGAAAGAGAGTGGTCGCCAGGACATCGCTGATGAGGTCGAAACCATCATTGAGCTGGGACGGCAGAAATACAGGGAGTCCATCCGCCGGGTGGGCTTGGAGCAGGAGAGCACCACTGAGGACTCTGCAATAGCTATGATGTAGCACCTAGCAGAAGGAACTGGGTTTCGTATGGGGTCCCTCTGCATACCTGGAGTGACAATGTCTTGGGGCTGCTTCCACCTCAAGGGCCAGTCTCTTCCCGAGGAGCTGGACGTTGATTTACTTGTGAGCAGACTACTGAGCTCTCTTGGGTCTATACTCACATGCCACTTCTGCCAATCCCAGGCAGTTTAGAGTGCATTTATGAGCCTTTTTTGTACTTCCACTTCTTGACCCTGAGCTTTAGATTTCAGAAACGTGGAGAAATTCAGAGACTGAAGTGTCTGTCAGTTGAGTAGTGGCTAAAGTAGCCTTTAATTAATTAATACTTATGTTACATATATTTATTTATAACTTATTCCTGAAACTGTGTTCTGCTGGAAACACTGGGTGTGAGCATTTGGGTCTGTTTGTGCTCTAGTGCTTGATGGGAAAGTGGAGATGCAGTCCTGTTATGAAGGCCTGTGGTGCAGTGGGGACTGTTCAGCTATTTCTGTTAATGATGTGTTTTGCTCACATGAAAATACGAACTGTATTCCCCATGAAAATATTTTCTGTTTTCTGCCAAATCTCTTCCAGTTCCCTCAAGTCCAAAACAAAACCTAAGTATTCATGGGGAAAAAAGAAGAAACTAATTTCTAGCAAAATTGCTCTTGTTTTTTGGTTTTGCTCCAAAAGCTACTTTGGAACAAATAAAATTTCACATTGTCCCTAGGTTGCTGCACCTGCCAGGCTTTTTAGGTGAGACCTACATGCTGCTGTTCTTTGACAGAGTTCCAGTTTTATTTTACAAATAAGTAAAAATCCATAACCCTGCTGTTCTGGGAGAGACTCTAAGTGAAAGTAAAATTTCCCTTGCAGTTTCAAAGGGATATTCCTCACATCCTCCCAGTGAAATATGCCCATGTAGTAGTGAAGGTGTGACCCCTTTGTGAAGCTTGGTGAAAAGCAGGACTTAAATTTGCATTTTAAAAACTGGTCTGACCAGCTGTGAAACAGGCATTGTTGTGGGATTGGCATGAACTGTGATGAGCTAACCTCCCAGTTTTGCAGTCTGAACATCTTGTATAAGGCTGGAAGTGTTTACTGCATTTTAACTGCTAAGTCATTGACTACTGAGGTGCCCTTCTCTTCCTGTTCCCCATCTCACAATGGGCCTCAACTAATGACTCACTAATGACAGTGGGAAGTTTCATGTAAGCTTTTTGAAAGACTACTGTCATCTACATAAATTCAACTCTTTCAAGACAGGTTTGGATTCAACATATCCCACTCCCTAAGCAATATTTAAAGGGCTGTTCTCAGTCTGAAAAACAAAAGTCTGTATAAAAACACCAGGTTGCAACACCCAAAGTCAACCTGCAGCTGCAGGTCTGAGAAATCCTGGTGTTTTCTTCCCCCTGTGAGGAATCATGGGTGGTTTCCCTGATGCTGTGTTTCAGACCTGCCATCAGTACTATTGAAAGAGAGTCATAAAATCGTTCTGCCTTTTTTTTTTTAAAGGCCATTCTAACATCTCAGCCCACAGAGTGATTAGTGTCCAGTCCAGAGCAGTGGACAAGGACTTGCAGACTTGAGTTGTTGCCTTGGGCCTAGGGACTTCCTCAGATCTGATGTCTTAGGTCATGCTGCCCCTCAAGTCTCATTTTGGGTTCAAGTCAGCAGTTCTCTTTTGAATGTATGTTTTCTCTGGTAGTTTGTGTCATGTGTTCTTGTCTGTAATTTTGATGTATACCAACAAGGTATTTGTTCTTTCCTCCAGTTTTGGAGAGATGCATTTGGGCATATTGCTCTCACTGGGAATAAAATAAGCACTTAACTGTTTCACAGCATGGTCTGCTAATCCATAAATGCCTCGAGGTGTTAGACAGAGCCAGGTCCCTTTAAACCTGCTGGCAGAAAGACACAGCTGAGTTTGGCCATGCTGCACAGAAATGGGAGAAGAGCTCGTGTTTGGATACTGCTGACTGCAAAGCGCAGGACGGACTGTAGCTAACTCAGGTTAATGGTATCCCTGTAGCTTGGCTTTGCTGCAATGGGACTAAGCCGGGAAACACAACATTCGGGGCATGGGTTTGACTAGCTGCGCATATGACTAGGGCTCAGGTGGAGCGGGTCTAGGGAGCAACAAGGCTAGTCTAGAGGGGACAGCGCGTAGGCTTAGCCTGGCCTCCGATGAAGGTGCAGGAGGCTTTTGGCTAGGCAAAGCTAGGCTAAGGAAGTCTATAGGTAGCATAAAGTAGCATCCACAGCTACAATGGGATCAAGCTATGCTGCACTTAGCTTTCCATTTGTGACAGCCAGGCAAACAGCTGAGTTAGACAATGCCAAAATAAGGGTTGGATAGGCTGGACTCTATGGAGGGCTCATCCAGGCATCAGCAGAGCTACAGCTCTTCCAGATAACAGATAGATTGGGCTAGGAGAGAGGGAGGTTAGTGCTAGGTGTTTAGGTATGGGCTACATGAGGCCAGGTGACAGGAGATACCAAACCCTAGACAGTATCATCAGTAGAACAGCTCTTCAGGATTTGGGCCGATAACTTAAGAAAAGTTAAGTAACTACCCAAGACAAGTATTGTTATCTCCAGTCTTTCAGTGCCAAGTGGCAGCTGCTGGGCTGGGCCGCCTTGCTGGCATCTGGTTTTCTCCTTGCAGTGACACCGAGGCAAGCACCCAGCTGAGGATACAGAGGTGCTCATGGGAAATCAGAGCAAGCATCGACTACTCTTTCCTTCAGTTGACTTGGCAGCAAATATCTGAGCAAATATTTGAGAGTCAGCAGAAAGCATGTTATTTTCAGGTGTGTTATCTTTATCAATAATCTCTCTGAGGCACAGTAACTTCTTCATGAGCCTGTAGTTGCTATGGCCAGGAAATGCTGTTTACAGTTGCAGTAGATGGTTGAAGCAGAAGAAAAACCCCAATGTGGCATTTATCTTTTGAATCAGAAGATTGCTTTCCTTTCTGGCTTGTTTCATGAATTCATCACATACTGGAGTAATCTCTTTCCCTTTCCAGCTATCTGGCTTTTCCTGGTGCCTATTAGGCACTGTACAGTGTCCTACTGATGATCTGGCAGATTTTGTGGGTTTTACTGCGCACGATTCTGATGTGTCCAAAATTCCCCCAAATAAATTTCAACCAGGAAAAGCTTCCTTACAAAAAAATTTAAAAATAAAGGGAGAAGTTGTTCAGGAGTGGGAACATTTTTTCTCCTTCTTTTTTGACTGTAACATCTATACCTCTTTAGTCTCATAATTAAACCCTTTTCTACTTCATAAACTTGCATATGTCCAGCAGAATGACCAAGTGGCCCTGGGAGGTGAAAGTGTGTTTCCCATATACCATCCCTCCACTTCCAGGTTCTGCTAACCACGACAGTCCTCTGGCTGTCAGGAGACAGATTCAGGTAAGATGCTTCCAGCCCCTGCAAAAATTAATAAAAGAAATTGCTGAGAAGTAAAAGCCCAGGCAAAGCTCAAATCAGTTTATTAATTCTATAAAAAACACAGGGCAAAGCATGACTATATCCTGCAGGGAGTTAAACTGTTTACACGGTCCCAGCAGTAAAATGCTCTATAATTCCCAGTAAAAGACCTGAAGGAAATACGAAGGTGGGTGGGAGCCTGCAAGGGCTGTGTTCAGTTTGTCCGTTTACTGTGGCCAGACAGCAACACTGTAATTCAGCACATCCATAGGATTTCTCTGATAAGGGAAAAGAGATACCTGTGGTATGTTGAGGACTGGATGGTTCAGCCATGAACCTACCGAGCTTGATACAAAACTGAGGGAGTGTTAGAAGATACCCTGCCAATTGACAAGATTTCCTGTTTGGTACCCTACAGTGTCCATACTTGACAGTGTCATGCTGCTGTTGCTTTTTAAAAGGGAAGGGAAATCTTATGGTCCTTAAATTCACTGTTTTCCCCCAAAAGGAGGATCACAGCATGTTTTCAGCCTTTAAAGCCAAGAGTAGCTTTCACTGGGAAAGGTGTGGGGCTGGTTTTCAGACACTGGTGTATCAGACCCCAGCCCAGGGCTGCCTCGAAGTGAGCCTACCATGCTTATCAGTTGTATATTGTTAAGATGAAGAAAATAGCCTTCGCTACAGTTAAGCCTGTGGCCATTTCCTGAACTCCACAGAAATAAACTGTATGTTCTTAAAGCACTGTTTTTCTGTAAATCTGTGTGGCTTGAAAATCCACGAGGAGAGTTTGATGCTTGTTCCAGTTCTCAGCTACCTTGAAGGAACTTGGTGACTGGGAAATGTAGAAACCAGGTAGGTACCATGACAATGGAAAATCTAGCCTCTACCCTTCCTGCCTCACAGTAGGTCTGTAAGTTGAACCCACGTAGAAGGTTGCTTTGGGGGACTGGGACTAAGATCCTTCCACTTGGTTTGCTCATTGAACACCAGTGCAGTTCTTGTCTTTTCCAGAGAGGAGATAGCGGAAATGGAAAATGTTCAAGGTGCAGGAAGGATGCTCAGAGATGAGTACTACAGAGTATTTTTAATTCTTTTTACAGCAGAGTATTACATCTCCGGGGAAAGGATGAAGACTGTGAATAGATGGTTGCCTTCCACTGTTTCTCAACTAGGTGGCACCAAATGAAATAATCCAACGTTACCTGCAAATAAGCAAAAGGAGGTACTTTTTTCCCCGCTGTGCATAGTTCTAACACTGACTCCTTGCTGTGAGATGTTTGAGGCCAAAATATAAATTTTGTGTTCAGAAAGTAATTGGTTAAATTGGTGGGAAAAAGATCCTCTGAAAAGAAAACAAATGTGGAAAGCTGAATGCGTTCCCACATGGAAAGAGTGAGAGATTTGGACTGCCTTTCTCAGGCAAGAGATGAATAAGAGAGCAGCAACAGAGTATGTGGAGAGACAAAGCAAGTAGAGGAGGCAGATCAGGCATCTCTACTTGCTTTCTCTAGAAAGGCAGGATGGTTATAAGTCTTGCTTCTGCTGAAGCTGAAGCTGCCCTGTGGATAAGGGGAGACCATGCTTGCATGGGTTGGAGGCAGCTGTTACCTGGACCCCTCTTTGGAGCCATGTGGCTGAGCTTTGCTCCTGGATTGAGAATTTCAATGGTCACCCATAACAAACCGGGCAGCAATGCCCAAAGGGAGAGATGGGATTTCTACCCTGGACATGTTAAGCTTGAAAACATCCACTCTGCCTTGTTTTCATTGTGTCTCAGCAGAGAGCTGCAGCTGGAGGTATCGGGCATCTCCTGGCCGGGCACACAAAGTCCCATGCGCTGGGTCACTGCTCCCACGCGCTGGGTCACCGGGTGGAGCCACATCTTGGGGCAGGCCCTGTGCAGCCATCAGATGCTGGGTCGCAGGAGGCCACCAGGCCACAGGGGATACAGGAGAGCCTCACACGTCACGGAGAAGTTGGGCAGCTCTGATTTAGCTAACGGGACATGAGAGCTTGAGGGATGCTGTCTGCAGACATTTAGTGAGTGACTTGGGAAAACAGCAAGCTAATATTCCTCATCTTTTAGTTGCTCAAGCTGCTGTAAGTTTCCAGGCTTTCACCATCCTGTCAGCCCTCTGCTTGAACCCGCAAGGGTAAACCTTGGTATTTCTAATAAAAACACAAATAGCTTGAGAAATTTTTGAGTTTTCTTCCTTCCTAATGCAGAAAACCTTTTTTCCTGATAAAAAAAGGTACCAGGGTGCTGCAAGTCCACCCATGGGATAGCTCCAAGGAACCACCAGGAGCTCAAAGCTTTGGGTATGAGCAGGAGGTGGCAATACACAGTGATCTGAGTGACCCCAGATATACCCCAGCCACGCCGGCTCTGCCAGGTCTCTGCCATGGCCCAAACCTGGTCTTCTGGAGGCATTTAACATCACCAGGCTTAGAAAGAGCAAATCTGTGTGTCCAGGAGAGAGTGGGACTCATGCAGGGGATGGCTGCAGCTACTATGGAGATGCCCATCTCTCCACACTGTGTGAAGAAGGACCTGGCTGATGAACCTGGGTGTTAGGCTTCTAATTATGCTTTGTTGGGCTGATGATGAGAAGCTTTAGATTACAGTGAGAAGTAGGACAGGAGAGCTAGCTGAGGGAGGTGGTAACAGGATAGCTGGGGGAGGACATGAGCTTAGGTATGAATCTTCTTCAGCCCAATCCTTGGAGGATTCCACTCCCTGTGGAAGCAGCCTGGGACAAATGTTTTCAGTTTTCTTCCCTCCAGGTTGGAGAAAAAGGAAATCCTTGTGATTCTTAGCTTCTCCCCAAGGCCAGAGCTGAGAACAAGCACAGGTTGTGATGCTGGTTGTAGCTGCTCCCTCACAAGACTGCAGGTTACTGGCTTCTGGGGCCTGGCACATCCTTCATGCATTGCAGGAGCATCAGGCTGAGTGACAATCCTGGTGAGGCTTTCATCCTGGTGCAGTGAGAGGAGCAAGAAAACACAGTGTCTCCCCCTAAAAAATCCCTTACAACAGATGATTTGGTCACAGCCTGGGCAAGGAAAAGAAGATCCTGCTGCTTAAACAGGCTATTTTGTGACAACTGCTGTGCACCAATGATGGCTGGAGGGCAGAGGCAGTCACAAATGGATCCATCAGCTTTTTGGGGTCCCAAAATAACATGGCCCTGAAGGAGCTGGTGGCAATTCTTGGCAAGGCAGCGAGCCCGGGAAGCTGTGACTCTGCCTGTGCGTCAGGCCCTTTCATTTTCACCCACAGCAGGATGGCAACATCCTCGGTGTCCACTTCACCCTCCAGCCTGGCAACATGGAGCCATCTCACCTTTCTGCCCCTGAGAAACAGCAAAGCAGATTAATGCAGCCGCAGACTTCTCTTAGTTGTTTGCCGGTGCTGGAAGGGCAGATGAACAAACAAGCTGTGGAGAGTGGGGAACACCATAAAATCCCAGACCAAATGGCACTATTTGGCATTGCTCAGCCGCACACCCCAAGGAAAGAGAGTGATGCTCGCTACCCTGCAACGCCCCATAAATCCAACAGCACCTCTGCACCGGGGCAGATGTGGATGGTGGGACGCTGTGGGGCAATTTCTCCCTGGGATGAGGGGGTAAGCCCTGCCGAAAGGCTCCTGTGGCAATGGGCGGCTGCAGCTGCGGGCTCCCCACCAGCAGCTGTGCCCGGAGTGGGATCTGGAGGCTGATCTTGCAGCCAAGACAGTGCCATTCGTCAGCACTCAATAAACAGAAGTGCCTCGCTGTTTTATCCAGGAGATAAGCACACAGGGCATGAGATTGCTTTCCCTTGCGCTCTTTGTGCTGAGTGTGGTAGCCTGCATTGGCCGCCAAAGGAGCCAGGGTGCTGCTGCTGTGGGACATGCTGCGGACAGGCGCACAGGAACGGGGGCTGCTGGGTGTCAGGCAGCCCTGAGGCCAGAGCCCCACGAGTGCTAGGCATGGCAAGAAGTTGGTGCTTACTGGAGGTTGGCAGCCCTGTGGGGTATGTTGCAGGAGCTGGGCCGTTTCGCAAGCCAGCTCATGACACATTACTCATTAGCACTCCAGGGTCAACCCTGTGGCTCTAAAAGTCACTTACAAAGGGAAGAAAGTTCTACTTTTATGCCTTTTTGGCTTCTTGATGATCAATGATGGAAGCCTGAAAGCTTTTTGCCTGTTTTTTTTTGGTTTTTTTCAGAGACTGACATTGCCAAGCCTTGATTTCCCTGCTGTTGCTGGAGAAAAGTGGCTGGAGAGTTTGCTGGTAGGAATCAATGAACGCTCGAGTGCGTCGAGCATCAAGGACTTTCCTCCCACTATTTGTTAGGCATTTGAATCAAATAGCTACTAAGAAGATGTCTGCAGCCTCCTTTCAAGGAGTGATGGCCAGAGGGGACAGACAGACCATGTATGCTGGTTCACCTGCATGGTCTTGCAGCCTTGAGCTCTCAGGGACAACATAGCCGGGCTTGGGGTAGAGCTGTCCCCTTCCCGTACCCCCTTCACTCTCTGCCTGCATCCACACCCTCTCTTACTTCTGTAATGTCAAGTGTTTGCACAGAGGATGAAACCAGACCTGCTGGGTCAGTGGTTTGTGGGTGATTCCCAGCATCCAAGCCAATGGCCAGCTCTGAATCTGTTCGTTTTATTCATACCGTTTGGCTGTTACTCTCAGCAGTCGGATGCTGGATGCCTCCGCTATCACCTCTGTGCTGTTACCTTTGGCAACTCATCCTGTGGTCCCAATGGAGAATGAGATCAGGCTCGGTTGAGATTGATTTTTGCAGGAAATTATGTTGACCGGTGCTAATTGTATGTTCCTGCCTCTTCAATCTTTATCAGTTAAATTGTCTGCCAGCGCTCTGATAATCATATCCAGGAGAGCCACCGGGCTAAGGGAGCAGTGACCAAGCTCACCCAATTTGTTTTTTTTAAGCATTGGTTTAATACCCATAGTCATCAGGTGCTTGGGGATTTCAATGGCACTCCACAATTTATTAAAACAGAAAGCAATGCAAATGGGGAAGGAGGCTGAAAAACACAACCTCGTGAAAGCCTCTTTCTTTGCCAGCAGACTGAACTTGACCCATGTCCTTGGCAGGGCTAAACCAGCCCACGGCCTCTCTGGCAGCCAGGCTGAAAGCAGGGCAGGAGTTTAGACTCATGCAAGGGGGAGCTTTGTGACAAGCCTGATACAATGCTCCCACGTGTGCCATGATAACGACAATGTTGCCTCATACAGGAGGTCCTGAGGTCTGCTCTTCACCTTGTATCAGACACAGATATTGCTGCTTTTGAAGTTCCACTTTGTACCGAATGGTTTTAAATCTCTCTTGTGCCTGTCAGAAGAAAAAATTTATGTCTGAGACCAGAGGAAACCTTGACAACCTGGCACTTGCTGAATGCGAGCTTTCTTCCTCTGTTTTTTTTTATCCCCTCTCTTAAAGGCTGCCGGAAGAAATGGATCCTTTGCGCCATGCAGGTTACAAAGAGCATTGTTTTTATGCAGCAGAACCAAAAATAAAAATTGGTGATTGCAGTCCTCTTAAAACTCAGCTCAAAGCCAGACAGCGTTAACCTCTTCTTTGTCAGGGGATGGTACTGTCCTACCAGTGCATCTATGGGATGGCATGTTATGATAAACAGAAAAATCTATCCCCCTCAATCCATTCTGAGTTCAGTTCAGCTTTTGTCTGAGTTGGTACAGCACAATGAAACCAACCAAAGCCTTCGCAAACAGGGCAGAGTGGGGACCTGCCACCACCAAGGAAGGGGGTGGGAAGGAGTTTTGCAGCTGGGGAGTGGGAAGGGGTGACCACAGCTCCCCTGTGCTCTGTTTCCCTGTTCCCCAAACTGGGGGATCCCTGTGTCAGTGCCCGCCAGTGCTTTCCCAAGGATGTGGTGGAGACAAGGCTGCGGGGTTGGACAGACTATGCCAGTAGCTCCTTGCCCACAGCACTTGCATTTGTCTCCTGTGGTGGATGCCCAACTAATACACACCAAAAAAATGACCATGGTGCACAAGTCTCCTTCCTTGGTCAGGTACCACCTTTCTGTGGTGGTACCATGAAGGTGAACCAGAGTGAGCTTTGTCACCTCCTGTGCTGTATCTTCCCATGCTTTGACCAACCCATGTTGAAAAGTGCACAAGCTGCTCCCTTTTTCACCTACATCCAACTCACCGGCATTGGCTTCTGGTGCTTCACCGACCTCTGGTTTACATCTTGTTCTCACCTTTGGTTACAGGTCTCTGACTGTGATAGCAAGCTCCTCTCATTTTCAGGTGTGTGCACAACTCTGATGTTTCTGGGCTGTTCATCATGACTCCATATAATTGTTGCTTCTCCCGTGTACACAATGTCCTCATTAGCCTGACGTGCTGCACCATCCTTGTAGCTGCTCTTCTCTAATCACCTCCGATTCATTGCACAGCCGTGTATTCGTGCTCTGCTGGCTCCGGTGAGCCTTTGGTGCAGAGCTGGTAACCCCACGCTTGCTGCGTCTGTTATAGCGTAGTGCCTGGTGCACGTGAGTGGTGAGGGATGCTCTTACAGAGGTATTCCCCTGGAGATCTTTCCCTCTTTCCTTGGTGGTGTCACACCTGTGGGCATCATCCCAAGAAGCGCAGAGATCTGGCTGGCTCCTGCTTGTCCTCCATGCTTTCTTGCTTAGTTTCCAAAGCCCACTGAAACAGTCTCCGTGGATTTTTTTGTGCAAGGACTCGGGCCCCGTTACGCTCCTGACACCACGACAGAGGCTATTAAACCCAAAAGCGATTGCCCGCCTGTGGCCTGGAGGCTTTGCAGTGGGGCAGCAGGCGGTACAGCACAGTGACCCAACAGACCACAACCAGCTTGGTCTTTATTTTGAAGGGAATGACTGATTTATCATTTCCCACCACCCCCCATTTTCACTTGTCCCGTTGTTCCACCCGTGTGCCGCCTCGCCAGGTGGCCGCAAGATGGCTGACGGGTGGGGTGAGGGGGAGCGCACCTCGCCCTGCGGTGGAGCGAGGGGTGTTCGCTGTCGGATGGGAGAGCAGGGCTACGGGCACGGCGGGACACCTCCTTCCCCCCGTGGCTCTCATCGCCTGGGGACGCTGCGCCGCGGGGAGGGCCCAGACCGGGGGAGGCCGCGGCGAGGCCCGGCCGCCCCGGCCCGCGTTGCTATGGCGACGCGGCGGCCGCCCCGGCGGGGCGGGCCCGGCGGCGGCGGTGGCGGCGGTGGTTTTTCCTGCGCCAGGCGCGGCCAGAGGGGGCAGAGCTGAGCCGGGCCGGGCCGGGCCGGGCCGCGCCGCGCCGTGCCGCGCCGAGCCGTGCCGTGCCGTGCCGAGCCGAGCCGAGCCGAGGAGCTCCGCACCCCGCGCCGCACCGGCCTCCGGCCCCGGCGGGGACCCACCGCCGCCCCGGACCGGTAAGTGCGGGCGCGGCCCCTCCCCGGCCCTCGGGAGGCGCCGCCGGGGGTCCCGGCACTCCTGCCGCCGGGCTGCGGTTCGCCTCCCCCGGCCTGGCCCCTGCTGCACCGGCCCCTTCGTCTTCGCCCCGGCCCCTCAGGGTGTGCCGGGCCCCCTTCCTGCACCCTGGTCCTTGGGGGGCCGGCCCCTCGCCCCGGAGGCTGCGGGCTCCCGTGGCCCCCCATGTATCCCCCCCAGCCCGGGGGCTGCGGGCTCCCCTGGTCCCCCACTTCCCCTGGGTTGCCCTTGCCGGGCGTTGGGGGCTGTAGCGGCATCGCCCTTCCTCTCCTTGCCCGCGCCGGGGAAATTGCGGGTGACACGTGTGTGGTTTCAGCCGTGCCCTTTAGTGCCCCGGAGCTGCTGCTTTTTATATCGAAAGCGATTTGCACGTTTCTCCAGCGCTTCTGATTTCTGGGGTGATTTGTAGGATTGTAGCCTCTGGCCACCCCAGTTGCAGGGCAGGGTCCTGCATCTAAACACCTCTGAGCTCCTTCCAGGCTCTCTTAAGCCAGATCTGTGCCTTTTTGAGGTAGGTCAAGGTTATTGTGCTCTTCCCTCCCGTGGATGGGGAACGTTGAAATGTGGATAGGCTGTGGGATTTCCTCAAGGTTACCCTGGGAACTGGACCCCGAGCATCCTCTGCTGTACCCTCCGGAGCTGCTGGGCTCCTGCTGGGCGAGGGCACAGTTGTGGAAACTGGATTTTCCAGTGCCCCGGGCCACTTTCCTGCAGGGCTTCTCATCTTTTAGTTTCTACACCTTACCAGGCTGTCAGAATAACAAATGTCAGAGCAGGATCCCAGCTATGTTTATTTGGCCTAATATCTTTTAGATATTAGGTGTTTACAGTTAAAGCCTTGGTGTTTTTACCATAGCATGTTCATCTTTGAGGGTCTTGCTGCCATTAGGATCTGACCTCTCGTGGCATGGCTGCTGCTGTTGGGATTGTATCTGCAGTGATTTTGATCGCTGCAAGTCACTGTGGCTTTCCCTCTGAAGAACTCGCTTCTTGGCAATGGCAAGCAAAAGGCAGTCGAACTAGACTGGTACTCGGCTGATAACAATGTAGCGTGCGGGACTCGGATGGCGGCTGTCGTCTTGTCCTCAGCTTGTGTTTTGCTTTCCAGGCTGTTACAAATAAAGGTATAGATGAGGTCTAATAGGAAGAGTTACTCTAACCTCTTCACCAGAAATAAAACACCAGTATTTAATGAGGATTTACCCCTTTGAATGTCTTGCCTGTAGGATTTTTAACTGTGCGCTACTACTTCTTGTCATTCACACAGGTACAATTTTTCTCCTGGTGCTGTGCCCTTGGGCTCATTTGTTCACTGAGTGCCTGTTGTAGTAAGGAGTGTTATATTTTGAGGGCGATGGTGATCGGTGGCAGAGATGGATGGCCGAGTTGGAACAGGGAGCAAATATGTGTCAGAAATTGAGCCCAGTACTGCTCTGAAGGAAAGTCTGCAGTCTCGTTTGATGCCCAGCAATCTTGTTAATGTCTTACTAAGATGCCAAGGCCCTAGAAGATCCTCCTGCTGCCGTTTTAAGAAGGGGTAGTGTGCTGTATTAAGTTACTGGGAGGTAGAAGTCACTGACAGCCTGTCGGGGCCATTTGCTCCTCGTTTCCTGCCAAGATTTAAATTAGTGGGCCAGACAGGGGGAAATACCTACCTGGCTGGCCAAGGTGACAGCAGCACATACATGTGGAAGCCGGTCCCCTGCTCACTTGTGCGTCACATTTTGTGTTGTAGGTCTCTATCAGGGCAAAGGTGTGATGGAGAGAAGGGGCGAAGATGCAGTGGCTGGGGCTCGGTGTACCTCGAAGCCTGGGAGCTGTGAGGATTTGGAGCTCTGCTCTGATGTTATAATTGGGAAAGTCTCGCTTAGGAGCTGGAAGCATTTCAGGTGCCTATACAGTTGTTCTTGCGTAACTGTTGTCATGCTGAGTATTGTGAAATAGTAGGAGGGAGAGATTTTCTGGAGTAGGGTAGCAGCGTTTTTAGGTGGGAAAACATTGTGCTTTGTTTAGCTAGAGTAAAACACATCTAGATCTAGCATCCCTGACCGGCGGCCCAGTTTCCCTAAGAACAGCTTTTCTGTGAGGGGTGAAGCGTGATCTACAGAATGCCCTTGTTGATGCGTATGTGATGACTGTGCAGTGCTGTGAAAATAGTTCATTATCCCTGGCACTCTGGGTTTTATCTGAATAATCTGCAGCCAGGAGGCTGTAAGAGGAGTGACTGAGGAGTTGCTCCTTCTCCCTCGGCAAGGAGCACCTAGGTGTGGTGTAGGGTTGTGTGGTCTCCGTCTCCTGTCATCCAAAGGGCTGGGCTTTGAGTTTGCTGCTGGGCTGGGAGTTATTTGGTTTACAGTTGTTGGCAAACCTCTGGATTCTCTCTCACCCCACTGTGGAAATAAAATGTTCTTGGAGGGCAATTGCCAAATTCACAGTAGCTGTCTTTGTGAAATCTGGGAGGTGAAAGGCTTGTGTGGCGAGAAGAAAGCAGCCTTAAACATAGCCATGGAAGGACTCCTGTCCCTTGGTACTGTCTTGCAGCATGATCTGCCTTGTTCCAGCAGGATGCTTTCTTTTGTCACTTGATCCCTGGGCTCACTTAGGGGCAGGGAGCTGCAAATGTTTTGCATTGCCAACTTTCCAGTGCCAGCAAGATGCCCTGTGTGGGATGTATCTCTTAACTGGCTGTTTCTATGTGCCTAAAATCATATTGTGATGCCAGAATGACAAAAAAAAGTTTTGAACTATGCCCCGAGAGGGAAGGAAAAGGGGTGGAAAAATGCAAAATACTTTTGTTCGGTTGGTACAAGATCCTGCACTGGAGAGAGGATGTGTGACCAAACCGGGTTTGGAATGGCTGGGACAAATGAGTTTCCTTGTGATCCTGAGTGCTGCAGTTCATGTGTATTATGGTAGGATCCTGATGCCCTGTAAAGGGAGTTTCTGCAGTTTCCCCTTTTCTAGGTTGTTTCAGAACAGAGAGGCAATTCTCCTAGGCCTGCCTTGTTCCTGGCTGTCCTTTTTTTTGTTTTATTTCCCTGTTGTTTTTTCTTTGTTTGTTTTGTTTAGTTTTTCCCCAGAATGAAGTTTCTACGCAGATGCTGGCAGGTCAGTGGTGTCTCAGAGCTGTGCACCTTACTGGAGTAAGTTGATGTAGCCTCCTGGCAGAGGCAGTGGAGCAAATTTGGTTTGCACCAGCTGAGGTTGGGCCATCATGTGGGAGCCCTCAAGCTACAGGAAGAGCCTGGGCACACAGCCTCTTTAGGCTTTCACAAGTTTGTTAACATCCTGTTAGGCTTCCAGTTGGACACACCTATCTCCCAGCTGCCTCTGCTCCTCTGTTTAAATCTGCAATACTGTGTAAGGACAAGTGCCTGCACTGCTTCTTCAACAGCAGCAGTGCAGGGTGGGTAAGGATGTGCCCAGTCACAGCATCCTGCCTTCTGCTACTGCAGGTACATAAGGACCAGTTATTATTCCTTTTACATCTGTGTATGTGTTCACCTAAATCATTAACTGCTTTCAGGAAATGCAAAAGCCTGCTTTGATGCCCATATTTGTATATTTGGGCTTTCTTAGAAGTACCCAAATATCTGCACTACCAGAAAGTTAGGAGACTTGGAATTATCAATTACTTATCATGGCAAATGAGCTACGGATGCTGCCTATGCAAGCCAGTGCTTTGTTTTTATTTTTTTACTCTTGAAGGTATCCTATGCACTGCGTATGTTTCATTGTGTGTTTCTCACAAATGGCTGCATGGGCTCTACCCTTGCTGGAGCCAGTTGCCTTGACTGTCTGCAGTGAGACAGTGGGATGTGACTGCAAGCCTCTTTTTGTCTGCTGAAGAGGTGCCTGAGGTCTAACAGGACAGCGTGTTTTGGCTTCCCTGACGTTTTGATTTGATGAAGCCTTCCTTCTTCTGCAAGGCTGAGTCCTCTGGCCTGTGCCTGATGGGAGCGGGGACTGTCATTCCTCCATATCCACCTAACAGCGCAGAGGGTTGCTAGAGCTAACGCTGTGTTGCTTCAGCTAATCCTAACAGCAGATAAATAACTTTTTCCTGTCCTCTTCCATTTGCCTTCCAACACAAAGATAGCAGGAAGGAGGAGGTGGATTGAGCTGTCCAATGCAAAGCTGGATGTTGCTTTAACCTTGCAGTATTGATTGCCGGGTAGTTCCAATTGTTGTGAAGATAAAGTAACAGGGGGTACAAAAGCTTTCGAAAACAAGGTGAAACCCCAGACAAACCCAATAAAAAGACCTTGTCACTCTGGGTGGTTTGGATTTCTGTCTGGCAGTTTCCTCTTACACATCTGCAAATATAAAAGCTTTCAATACTTGCTGTCTTAGGAGGGCTGCCCACATGGAGATTATTTGCTTGGGGAAGGGAAAGGCACCCAGGCAGCAATGCTTGTTCTGTGTCAGGAGAAATGTTTACTGAATTTGTGGGGTCTCTGTTGATCTTGATTTAATGCAGCCTGTGGTGAGCTGCTCACAGGAATGCAGTCTTATGTTTATTTTGTTAAACTTTTTCATAACCAGTTCTTGTTCTCATCTTGGTGGTGCTGTTGTGGGTGGGTGGCTCTGCCTTGTCAAACCTTGCTGTGCCCTGCTCCTTCCTTTGGTGCTGATGCTGGTGTGTGGCTTATCAGGAGAGCTGTCTGGATTTTTTTCTTCTAATTTCCTGGGTCTGCAGCATTTATCCAGAGGCCAGGAGGAGAGAGGTTGATTTTGATCCATCTGAGTTTCCCAGAATGGCATGAATTTGAGCAGCTGCAGATGACTCAAGTCCTATCAAAGACTGTGCCTGTCCCACCTGGAGATTGGCTTTATGGTTGGAGCTCATGCTCTTGATTTAAAGGCTGTCCCAGCTATAAGGAGCTTTGGGAACAAAATGGGGAGAGGGAAGGAGAAGAAAACTTACCCTCTTATACAGGACAGCAGTGCTGCTGCACTGAGTGACTGTCTTGGAGGAGGCCTTTGGGAACAGAGTCCTTTTTTAATTAGAGCACAAAGGTGTGGGACTTTTAGCAAGTCATTTTAGTAGGAGAGAGATGCTGTGCATGTGAGTTCTTAGTTTGGATCAAGCCAGAAGCCAGTCCAGTACCTGTGTCCTTCATTTCTGAATTCCACTGCAGCTTCCAGTGAATCCTTTTTGCTTTGACAAGGGGCTGTGCTGTGTGGTGTGAAAGCTCCAAGCCAGGGCGAGCACTGGCTTTATGTGGATAAATGCATGGAAGGAGGCGGTAGCATGTGGTGTGCTTAGTCTGGACCAGTGCATCTGTCATTTCTGTTGCTGCTGAGTACTGTGTCCTTGTTGCTGCAGTGTCTGACCCCTTACTGCCTTTAATGTGTGTGCTGCTTGCACACCTTGGCAGAGACAAGGGCATTTCCCTGTTGCCTGCTGGGTAGGGTGGGATGGAAACATCTTCTCTAAGGCCATGTGCAGACTGGGAGGTTTTTTGGTGCCCTGTTCAGTGCTGTGCTCTTTGCTCTGTGATAGTTAGGGATTTATAAAAAAAAGAAAAAAGAAGGAAGCATGTTTTAGGGACAGGATATGTCAGGGGCTAACTGTGAATTTGGGTACTGCTTTCTCCTTTGCCGCAGGTTCAGAGCACAACCTTGGATAAGCAGTAAAATGTCTGTCTCTGACCCTGTCCCCTACAATCAAATAGGGACAGCAGCACTTCCAGGGTTTTGCCGCTTGTATGCAATAGCAATGGCAGCTGTTGCAGAAGGTGTGATCTGATGTAGTAAATGGTCTCTCCTTCTGGGTACTTCATTGTGCCTTTTCCTTTTGTGTTGACTTTCTCAAGAATGGGGGTGGCTTCCTTTTCTGTGCCCTGGGTAAGCTGAGCTCTTCTCTGTAAGGCAACAGGAGCACTTGTTGGTTCATCTCATCCTTTGGGAGCAGCTGTTGTTTATGAAGGCTATTTTCTAAGAGTTGTAGTTCTTTTAAAGGACATAAAACACATTGTGTTGGCCCGACCCTCTTCCCCTGAACTGTCCTCCTTCCTTTGTTAGCAGCTAAATGTGTACATGACCTGAGCAGCTGTTGTCTTTTTGATGCCCCTTTTTTTTTTTTTCAGAAACTTACAATGAAGATGCACTGGTACCCCACTCTGTTTCTTCAAAACTAATGGAGAGCTTGGAGGAAATAGCTTGGATACTGAAGCGATAAATGCTACAGAAATGCCAGACACGATATAAACAACTAAACTTGGCTCCCGGGCCTTCCTGAAAGGGGGATGATTTGCAGAAATACTTCAACAGATGGTCTGAATTTGGCTTTGGAGAGGGGAGAAGGAATGCCAGGCCGCTGCTGAGCTGTGTGTGGGTGCGTGCCCGAGTGTGCCGTGCGGTGTGCTGCCTGCTAGCACGCTCCGGGGGAGGCTGAGCAGGCTGCTCCTGCAGCCTCTATGTGCTCAGGAGGCATCTGCGCACTGCTGAATCAGTCTCTGCGGCTCTGCCAGGTCCCTGGCGTGGAGCGAGCTCCTGCTTCCCCCGTGGTGAGGTTCGGCTGTGCTGGTGGAGGTGAGCTGTGGCCGGCTTGCAGAGGCTCAGGGTCAGCTCGTGGGAGAGAGGCTGCAGAGCTGCCTTGCAGATCATGAGATGTTGCTTGGCACGCGGGTAAGATTGTGGGAAGGCCGCAGAGTGATCTGATGCCAGGTTGTCTCTCGCCCTGGCACGGTTACCTGGACCTGTGGCAGTGCAAATTGAGGTGGTCTGGAGATGGAAGCAAACAAATCAGACATGGCAAAGGGCACGTGCTGTTTGGACACACCTGTGTATATACGTGAGCTGACAAACTTGCCCATAGCCTGAAAGAACACGGGATGGGAGAGGGTTTATATGTCACAGCCAGGGACCCTGACGAACTCTGGCAGAGCTTGCTGCTGTGGCCAACCTCCTTTCTCTCCCTGCTGAGGTTACTGCTCTTGCAGGGGAAGGAGAATATGGTTTCCCCAGATGGGGTCCTGACACCAACTGTGGGAGCAGCAGAGTGCTGTGCCACCTCTTGTGTGGGCTCTGCCACAGGGCAGGCAGGTTCCCATGTCAGTAGCCACAGCTAGCTCCAATGGGGATCATGGATTGGAACCCAGAAGTCCTTATCCAAGGACATCTGGAGCACAGCAGTGTGTCTGGTTCCTGCATTGTCAAACTGTTGTTAGTGTCCCAACGCAACACGCCTGTTACACTGCTCACTGGCATGACAATTCACTGTGTCTAATGCTATTTGCCATTCCTGCCATGCACTCTTTGGTGAGACAGTGTTGGTTGGTAGTTAGAGCAGGGCTGTGAGGTGCGCTTCAGGGGTGATTTTTTTTTTTTTTTAAACTTTCTGAAAACAGGTCTAATTCTTAAGCAATGCAAGATGAATCACTTTACTGAGAATGCTTAATGTGTCAGGTGAATTCTTATGGATACATCTGGCAGGTAGCGGCATTGCACTAGTGGCACATGTGGAGTAGCCAGGTAAGACGTATAATGTCCAGAGAATGACTTTCCAAGTTAGACTTACTGCACTTTTTTCCTCTCACTCTTTTTCCTTTCTTGTGTTATCCATCTCCTCCTGCTCTGTTTAGGTGAACAGGACTGCAATGTGTTTTCATTTGCCTGTAGCCTCCTAAATATATTGTCTCCCTGCTGGGAACGCCTTGCCTGCCTTGCAGCCTGCAGATTCACAGCACTCTGGGTGAGCAGGGAGCTGGTGGATGGATTATGCCACAGCCTCCCAAACTGTCAGGCAGCGGTTGCAGTCCCCTTGACAATTTCCCTGCTTGTCATAGACCACACATGAGTTTCCCTGGAGGAGCTGCTAACCTCTTTAGGAGCAACATGACCTGTGTGGGGCTGCTGACCTGTGTTTAGCAAAGAACATTTTGCTGCAATCTGAACAGCTTTGGTGTAAGCAAACAGCTGAGGTGGGAGGAGAGAAATGCGGTTTGTGATGCAGGAGCGGAGCAGGTACGTTCATGTATCCCCACAGCAAAGGGACTGGCAGCAGCAGTGTCCTGTATCACCATTCCTGTGGCTGAGAAGCAAGGAATATCGATTAACATGACATTTAACTGGCTTTTCTTCTAGCGTGCTGGGAGCATTAGTCAAATTCTGCCTTCAGCAGTGGGTAACGAGATAAGCTACCTTCCTCGGAAAGGTCTCTGCCTGCTACTGCAAAGCGTTTGGGAGGTTGGGAACGTCCTTTTATTATCCTGTCTACTTTCTGTGTCTGGTCTCTTGTACAAAAGGCACCTGAAATAACAGTCTTGGCTCTAGTGAGCTTGCAGCCTGTACGCCAGTGTTTGCATGCTTGCATGGTGGCTCCTGCTTGATCCTTTTCTGTCACCTTGCCTTAGGTGGAGCCCAGCTCCTAACTCCAGAGAGTGACACAGGAGGGTTTATGTTCTTTCAGACCCTGGGGTCCTGTTTCATTAACCTACGATATTTTAGCATTGGCACCCACGTTGGCAGCTGGCTCTCTTGGGACACTGTGACTTTGCTACAGGGGCAGGATGTGGGGTTTGCTGGATGCATTGCTGTTCCAGCCAGGCTCGCTCAGTCCCTATTGGGGACTCCAAGTGACAGCTATCAGCTGATGTATAGCCCTGCAGGGCTCTGGATTCTAGCTCTTTTAAAGCATTTTGTTCAGGGCCCAGAAGCCCTTATCTCCTAGGCTTCCCTGGAGGGATTCTTGTTCTATTTTATTGTTGTTTATTGGTTTGTTTTTTTTTTTTTTTTTTTTCCCAGTGCCCACAGCAGTCAGGCTGCTGCTGAGAGGGGCAGCCCTGCTTCTCCCTCCTGCCTCTCTCTTTTTGTGCTGGCACAAGCATTTATGTGTTCACAGCTATGCATTGACCTGGGAATAAGCCTGGTCCAAAATGAGTTCCTCTAGTTGCTGGGGGAAGGAAGAGTTCCGTCCTTGTTGGCAGTAGCATGAAGTTATGCTGGACTAGTGGTTGAGTAACTGCAGCCTCTGCTGGGAAAGAGAATCACATGGCTCAAGAGAGGTGCACTTTCCAGGGGCTAAAAATCTCTAGTATGCTTTCCGTCATGAAAATATTTGCATCTTCTCTGCCAGCCCACTGTCAGACTGCATTGAGCCTGTACCAGTGCCTCTTTGTGCGGGACAAACTGCATTGTACTACCCTTCCACAGCCCTGGGTCTTGCCTGGTGCCTGACTGTAGATCTTTCTCTTTGAGGGTGAGAGTCAGCATCGTGTCTTTAAAACACCCTGCAGTTCACATGGCATAGTCCTTGCTGCCAGAGAAAGGTGGTTGCTTTTCAGGCCTCCTGGGGATGGCCCTGTGTACTGCCAGATGCACATGGTATAGGAAGAAGTGGGAACAGAGGAGAAAAAACCCCACGCATTTGGTTTGTTCTGGCACAGTCCCCTAGTGTTCACAGGAACAAACGTGTGCTAGAAAGTGCTCTGTGAGCACGTGGCCTTGGAGATGCAAAGAAATACGACTTCCTCTCCTCTTTCTCTTCCTCTCCGTCCCTTGCATGCCAGGAGGTGGTGGCAGTGCCTAGCAGACACCCTTAGTGTGAGCACAACTGATGCTGAGGAAGGTTCCTCGCCAGGGATGGCAGAGGTGAGGGATCTGTTTACCCTTGGGCTGGGGAGGCAGGAGGCTCCTCTCTGAGTGTATCTGAATCTTGCTGGGATTGTGTGTCTCTCTTTTCTGCTGTCCTTTTGCTTCTCCCTGCCACAGTCTGTCCCTTCCCCTTCCCATTTCTGAAGGCTCTGTTCCTGTTTTGACATGGGAGGTGAACATGGTCCTGCCTGCTGGCCCCCATTGCCAGATAGGTTTAGGGAGCTCGTTGGGATTGCCTCACTTGGTCAAGCTCATGCTGCAGCGTGAGTACAGCTTCTGTGCGCTGCCTGTCTGGCCGAGCTGTCCCTGGCTGACGTTGGGGACGTGGAGGAGACAGGTCTGTGTGAGGAGCGCTGCGTGGCAGGATGCTGGGTCACTTGCAGCCCCTGGTGCTGCTCTGTGGCTGGAAGCTGCCGGTGCCACGTGGTCCCTACAGAGGAAAGGGGCTGCCTGCAGGGTCCCAGGCTCACTGTCCCAAAGCAGCAGGGTGCCATCCCGAGGCTTACAATGTGCTCTCAGCCGTGGAGGTAGGAAGGGACAAGCCAGCTGGCCCTTTGGAGAGGGGATCCTGTGTCACCAACCAAGGGCTGGGTGAACAAGCAAGGTTTTTTGCATGTTAACCAGGCAGCTGGGTTGAGGGAGCCGTAGGGTGCAAGCCGCAGTGCTCCTATGCTTCTCCGCTGAAAGCCGTGTCAAGGCAAGTACTTTCCGCTCTCGCGCAGCTATTATGGAAGAGCCTGGGTTTGCTGTGCCCTTCTCTCCCTTTGCCCTCAGGGCACGCTGGGCTTGTTTGAATTAATGTAATTAGCACATGCCTTATTAGCTCACTAAGGCATAAAGAACTCATGTATATTTGTAGCCAGGTTAAGCAGCCCCTATTAATTTAATAACCGTGTCCTCCTCAGTGCGTGGCAACAGTTAATCGCTGGTGGTGACTCAGGATCAGCCAGTATGGAGGGAATTTGGGCAAGGTGTATGTGTGTGTGGTTCTCTTTTACTGTGTTGTATTTTTATTAATGAGCAGAGGTGTCAAGGGAATTAGCAGCAGACACAGTAGACGGAAGGAAGCTTTCAGTGGAGGTTTGCTAAACAGCCAGTCCTGGATATTTCCTATGCTCTACGCTGTCTGTAGAAAAGGATCTATAGGATGAATCAGTGTGATATGACACAGACCAGGAAGTGGAACACGCAGAAATAAACTTTAGCAACCCATGCTTGAACTCTGCTCCAATCGGGTTATGAACTAGGTACTGATAGTAATTTTGCTTCGTTGTCTACCCTGTTTCCCCTCTGTGAATCCTGGGGCAGAGGAAGTGGCTGTTGTATTCTGGTGCTGCTCATAACTGAGACTGCAAAAGGGCAAGGTTCTCGTGAAAGGGCAAAAAATAGTTGCAAGCAATTCTCTGCAGTGCTATGGTCCTCAGTTCCTTTTGCTGGTCTGGGTCTTGCCATGCACAGAGCTTAGCTAGGTCCCGTGGGACGCTGCCAGGATGCTTGCCACCAGGTTGGTTTGTTTTTTTTTTTTTTTCAGAAGATGCAGTTTATGGGGGTGAATGCCAGTTTGCGCTCCGCCACCCTGGAATGATGCAGCCTGTGAGTCCAGGATGGTGGCGTATGTCTCTGTTCCTGTAGTTCTGCACGTGGGATAGTAAGGTCCTGCACTGCTTCTGAAACCAGTGACTTAAGCATTTTTGGGGCTTCTTTCAGCCAAGATCACTATGTGTGCAAAGGAGGCTTCCTGCATTTCTTCTCTTCTTCACCTTCCTGCAGTAATCGCAGGTCATGCTCTTTGTGGTGAGCATAAGCTGGAAGGAGGAGCAGGAAGAGTGGTGCTGGAAAGCAGCTGATGTGCTTGCCCAATCCTGGTCAGGTTTTCAGTAAGCAGTGTTGGAGTGAGATGCAGGAATCCTGGCTGCTCCCCCTCCCTCTTTTTACTTTTCGCATTTGCTGTTTCTCCCATTTGCCAAGTAAGCTTGGGCTGTCAAGGCCTAAACTGTTCCTGGTCATCATGAGCTTGTGCAGGAGCATCATCGAGAAGATGAGGCTGTTACAGGCAGACGGGTAAGGAAACCCCGTGAAATTGGACAGAAGTGTGTATGTGCTTGTAATAATGTGCCCTCTCACTACAGCTGGCGGGGGACCAAGTCCCTAGGCTCCAGCAGAGACAATGACCTCTTCTGGCTTGCATCTGCTGAGGACCTGGCCCTCCTAGGAGGCACAGTAGGAAAATAAAAGTCTCTCTAAGATCTCTGTAGAGTGACAGGGGATGCACACGAGTCTGTCTGCAGCAGGTTGGAGCAGATAAATCTATTCCTCCTTCCTGTTCTCAGGACAGCCCAATGCTTGGATGAAGGTACTGCAAGTGGGTAGCGGAGTGAAGAGCTGCGATGGTGTATGTTGTACTGGTGCTACAGAGGTACCCATATGCAGCTCCTAATGGGTGCATTGCAGGGGAAAAAAAAAAAAGTGCAAAAGTCTGCAGGAAGAGAAATGGTTGCTCGGGTACCTCAAATGCTGGCTGGAGATGGTGATTTTTTTTTTTTTCTCTCTTTTCTCTGTTTCAGGGGCAGGAAGGGGCACTGCTTGGCTTGGTGAGTAGGTGGATATGTGGAGGATCAGAGCAGCCCGCTGGCTCATAGCTGTGGGCTGCTTGGCATGCACTGAGACAGGGGGCATTTTCTGGGCCAGCTTTCTAGCCAGTGAAGATTTTTTTTCCTCCTCTCTCTTCCCTCTGTCTGTTCACTGGCTTGGATGAATTTGGAGAAGGAAGGAGCAGCCTTGACTTGGTGAAGTTTAACCCAATGGCTTCATTGGTCTTCCCTCGTGCTGTGCTGTGGGAGCAGCTCAGCAGCAGGTCCCTTGTGGGCTGCTGGGCTGGAAGGGGTGGAGCTTAATTTATAGCCGTGGAGTAGCAGAAGTTGGGGCTATTTCTGGCATGCGTCCTGTTCAACGTCTGCCTGAAGGAACTCAATGTAGGGGAAACAAACTGGGATTTGTGGGTTGTTTTTCTTTCTTCTCAAAAGAAGAAGAGTTTGTATTCCCCCCTTCCCCCCCCCCCCCCCTTTCAAGGAGAAAAAGCCTTTTGTAGGGCTGCATGCAGTGTTCTGAGGAAAAACATACTCATCTTGTGACATGAAGGTGGTAGTCATCCATAATAGTTGGTCCTTGACACAGCTGCTGCCAGGCTCTCCGACTTGTGGGCCGTCATCAGGGTCCTGGAGGCCTTGAATAGCATCACACCCATCCTGTGCGCGCCACGCTAGCCCAAGGCAGGACCGTCAGCTCTCAGCAGGGTGTCTGCAGTGGGCACAGCACTGTGCTGTCAGTCCTTCCTCTCTGCAGCCTCAGGTTTGGCCGCAGTGAGCTAGCACCGTTCCAGGAGGATGCACTTCAAGGCATCAAACAGGCACGGCCCTGCAGGTTCTTGGGTGTTGCTCTGATGAGGTACTGCTGCGGTTTGGCCTGAAAAGATGTTTATTCCTCCCAGCAGGGCCACTGGTGCCCCTTTCTTCCAGAGGAGATCAGTCTGCTGAGCGCCAGGAGCACTGGTTTTGTTGCTGGTGGGGAATGAATGCTCCCTTTCATGCTCCAGGACCTCAGCTCAGTGCTCTGCCTCATTCCTACTGAGTGAGCTAGAATCCAGCCCCCGCTTTCCTTTGGGCTTCTTGATTGGTTGTTTTTAATTACTGCTTTGTACATGGTGATTATTTTAAATTGGGAGGGGGGAACCTTTTTTCTACACTGCCAGTCTCTTGGCAGAGCACCCAAGTGAGGGATTTGCACCATTTAGTTTCTCAGTAGCAAGTCCTTCCAGATAAAAGGATTGATTGGTCTGTCACTGGCAGTTGGCTCTGCCCTTTCTTGACCACCACAGATTATTGAAGAGGAAATCCTGTATGTAAGTTCTTGTTTGTTTTCCCAGCTCTGTCTCCCATCTGTCA
This sequence comes from Pelecanus crispus, assembly GCF_030463565.1. NCBI lineage: Eukaryota > Metazoa > Chordata > Aves > Pelecaniformes > Pelecanidae > Pelecanus > Pelecanus crispus. Next base: position 21,304,237 of record NC_134648.1, read on the forward strand.
GACTCCAGCTTCTCAGCAAAGCTGTCCTCTTTCTCCAGCTAATGCTGCATGTCTCTGAAGCTGTAATTCCATAAAAACTGGTATGGAGAACTGATCCAGAGGAAGATGGGTTTAAAAATAGTTAGAATCACACCAGTTCAATGTGTGACTACATGATTTCTCAAGTGGCACTTGGAAGGGAGTATCACTGGCAATAAGCACCCACTTATGTCGTCCAAAGATGTCCGAGCTGCAAACTTGCTTGTACACCAGCATGATCATGTGTGGGCAATTCTACTATCTGTAAGTTAGCTTGTGCTTCCACTGTTGGCTCTTCAGCTGCAAAATAATGTAGGCCATTATAAACTTAATTTAATTTAAATAATGATTTTCTCTAGAAGTTGCCACATGTATGTAGTTCATTGTGTTTGCATATGAATTAGTTGTTCTGTAGCTACTTTTTACAGATCTGCTTGAACTGGTGCAGGGACTTGCAGGTCTATACAGACCAAAGGCTGGAGCCCACCACTGTTTTCAAGCAAAATGTTGGGCCTGAATTTCTACTATGGCAATTTCTGCTATGGCCGTGCTCTGACCTCATATCACCACATCACTGAAGATTTTACGATAAGAGGCGCATGGAAAGGGTTTTTGGCCCTCTGACTCCTACACCTCTTGGTCCATGTTTCTGTAGAAGCCAGGGAGAGCCAAGACTAGGTTTGCCTTTGAGCATGATTAATTGTCCATAATTTAGAGGCTTCTTGCTTGTGTTATAAGTGTTCAGAGGAATGAGAGGGGAGCAGGGCTGTAGCATGCTTGATGTGGCATTTGTGCAGAGCAGAGGAGCCAGGTCTCTTAAGACTCATCCGCTAGACCCAATTACCTTTCTGAGAACTTGGAGAGGAGACAGGTTGAGATGGAAAGAGCGCCAACAGCTCTCATGCGTTTCCTTTGCTCCCCTCAGTCTTGCCAGGGGTGCTGTGAGCACTTTTGGACCTGTTGTCTCTCCCTCCTGTGAAGGAAGGCACTGCAGTTACTGCCGTATGAGAGCGTTTTAATGCGTTGCCCTCCTATGGAGCAGGACTCTGATATGTGTTCACAGTGAGATGACTGCAAGCTCATTTGTCCTGCTGAAACCTTCCCTCTGGTTCCCTCAGCTTTGCAGCCCCAATGTCTTGGACAGCAAGACTTGCCGTGTGAGCCCTGGGTGAGTCACTTCTCCTTCTAATGGCTGTCCTCACTCATCATGTCTTGCAGTTCAGCTGCAAAAACTCCAGGACAGGGGCTGTCCTTGCCTAAAGGTCTGTGCAGTCCCAGATCTGCACTGGGGCCTCTTGGCGTGCTACAGTGCTGATACCCAAGCCCAGCTTCAAGATGAGCCTCAGCTTTCAGGCTCTCAATCTGGGGCAGTTTCCCAACACATGCGAAGTTGAAGGGTGAATCTGGCTTTTGTTCCAGGTTGGCACAGGGCTGCTCCTCAAGTCTTTCTGTCTGACTTGAAATGCAGATGGCTTGGCATTGAGCGGTTGCCCTTTCCAAACCTTTCTGTCCAGCCAAAGTGCAATGTGCTCTGGTAACTGGAGTGTGATCTGGTGTTAGGACCTATGAACTGGACTCCGTTTCCTGAGCTGTCCTGCAGTAGAGCTGAGGGGTAGGAGACTCATCTGGGAGAGAGATTGTGTTGATGCAAGGAGAAGCCTCCATGGGACTCCCCCTGTTAAGGGGGGTGAACAGCTTCTGCACTAATCTAAGCAAGTTGCTGGTTGTTTGGCCTGGAAAAGCTCTCCAGGTTAGGAAGGCACTTCTCTTGCTGCTCACAGTGCCTTTTGGAGGCCTTTCTCCAAGCCTTACCTCTCACAGAGGTAACAGAAGATGCTTGTTGTCTTGACTTACTGCTTAATGTTTCTCAGCAAAGCAGGCAAAGTTGCATGATGTACTGGGAGTAGGCAGCCAGCCTGTCGCTTCCAGCAGGATGGAGAGCCCAGAGGGGAGAGTGTGGGAAAACTGAGTGTGTTCCTCCTGCTCTTACTGCCTGGAGGCAGGAGGATCCCCACCTCCTTTCCTGTGCTTTTGTCGCCTTCCTTTCCAGTAATATCTGCTGCTCTGCTCTGATCTTTGCTTTGCTTTGGAGTTGGCAGCTAGGTTGGCTTTTCCCAGCGTGGCAGAGGCCAGGCAGACAGAGGGACTGTTGCTAGGTGCAGTAAAGTGTCTGTCTGATATCTTCAGTAACTCTTTGCTTTGCATTGAGGTAGCCTTGGTGACTGAGGCCAGCAGGCAAATCTGGAGGGTGGGGCAGGGAGAGGAGAGCGAGCCGCCTCCATCACATGGTGGGACTTTTGTCCCTGAGAGAGGAGGGTTGGCTGGACCAGCTCAAAAGAAGTTCTTGGGTGCTGAGCCCTTTCCCTCCTTGGAGAGTGGTGGAGGTGGCTGTGTTTCCAAGGTCAGTCTCTGCTGTTTCTGTTTTGTCTGTTGACTGCCGTGTGAACATAAATGAGGTCTCTGAATTTCCTGTAATCTCCAATAAGTCCCGGGGGACAGGATGGTTGTGACACTGTGCATGCAGTATCAGAATATAGGACATTGCTGTAGTCCCAGGGGCTTGCAGGATTGTCCCCTGTGACACTTCCACCATGGCCCTGTTGTGGCTCCTTTCCTGTCGCAACATTATGGGCAGCTACACTGGTCTGGATGGGTAAAGGATGTGGTGGGCAAGTGCCTCTGCTAAGATGTTGGACTATTTTTGTTCATGGCTTGTTTTTTCCTAAGCTGGAATGTTGTCATGGGACAGGGTGTTCCTCAGGCTGCCTGTTGTAGTTGTAAATCCTGTCTGAAGGTAAAGGACAAGTCAGCAATGGAGCTGGAATGAGAGCTCAGGAGCCTTTGCTGCTAATCAGGAGTTTTGGTCCTCTTTTTCCCCTCTGTGGGCATCCAGGTAAATCTGGATGCCACCACCTGTGTTTGCAAAGCCAAACACCTCTGTAAGATGCCCTCAGCCTGGGGACCGTCCTGGACCGCCAGAGAACTTACCTATTTCTTTGTGGCGTGGGGGAGATGTTTTGAGGCATTCTTCTGTCATCACAAGGTCTTGCAGCATGGAGAAGTTAAGGCTCCCCAGACTGAGCCCAGTTTGCAAGGAGTGTGGAGGCCAGATACAGGGGCAAAGTTTGCCTGCTGTTTTGCAAGGGTGCCAGCCTGACTGTTTTCACTGCGAATGTGCTCTGGCATTTTTGGCTGTAGATAGGAGGGCGTTGAGGGAAAGACGCACAAGGCAGAGGTAAGTCGTGGAGGACGGAAGCAGCTGCAGGAGCTGAGGGCTCTTGTGGGGGGCTGTCGGGAAGAAGGAGCAAGCACCCTGCGTGCTGGCGCTCAGCATCCACGCCTTCATGCAAGCTGAGCGGGCGCTGTGCCACTGAGCCTGTCCCCACAGGGGTGCGAGCAGCCAATGGTGCAGGCAGGTGGCGTGGCACCTCCCCACTGGGACTTTGGCCTTTTTTCACCTGAGGCAAGGAGGGGACCTGCCTTGGGCTTGGCGTTTTCAAAGCCCAGCATCATATGGGGACAGTCAGCTGCTGACTATGAGGCAGGTGAGTTTGCGTCTGTGGCGCCAGGGTTTCTGCCTGGTGGCAGAAGAGTATGAAGGGGCCGCGGTGTCCCACTGTGCAGCTGGAGAGGTGACAGTCTGCAACAGTGGGGGAGCATCCACCAGCGTGTTTGAGAGCTGCTTTGTTTAATTGAGGACTAATGCCCTGTCTGGTGGTGCAAGGAAATTCATGGCAGTCTCTGCTTTTTGAGAGCCTAAGGGCAAGCGAGCAGCAGAGGTGGAACTGCCACCGATTCCCTTCATGCCCTCTATCCCAAAATGTCCTGAGCAGGCAAGAGCCAAGTCGACAGCTTCCCCACAGGTGAGATTTCCTGGTGCTGACCCCCGTGTGCGCTTTGTGCCTGGCACACATCTAGAAACCAGCTTCTCTCAGGAAATATTTGTTCAGTTTACACTCTTTAAACCTTATCGTTGTGACGGCAGCTTTGCTTCAGTCACTAGCAAAACTTGGCAGGGCGTCTGCACCTTTGAACGTGTTTCCTCTGTGAAGGAAAGTGGTGTGCTGATCCCAGGGGGTTTCTCCTCTCCCAGCAGGTGTTAGTTGCCAATTGCTTCCCCCTCCCGCCCCTTCTCTGACTGTGATCAATCACATGGCTGTATCCTCTTGACACAGTGGATGCTAGCACGGCTTTGCTCCCTCCTCTCACCCCCCCAAGCCCTGCTTCTTGATGTTGGCTTCTCTGGCTGGGGCACTGAGTTTGTTTGCTTTCAAGACAAATGGAAATATGTGGAAGGGAGTCCTGTCTTCACCTTCTGCTGTTTATTTTCAAGTCAAGGTTGTAGTTTGAATGTTTGCTTTCATTGACAGCTCCAGCATGTGCTGGCCTCCAGTTCTGTCTTATCCCTGCCTGACCGCTCTGCACAAATGTTTGTGCTGGCACAAAAGCAGGAATGGGAACACATGTTTGGGTGTAGGGAGAGGAATGGGATTGCTTCTTTCGGCCAAAGTGCCAGCTGACGTTGGCTAAAGGTCTTCTGTCAAAACGACAGCCTGCATGCGCTCAGATAAATTGGCACATCCGAGAGGCTGCGCTCGGCTGTGGAGTGGGGCTGCTGGGGAGGGGAGGGCTGGCGGATGGCAGAAGTGAAGAGCTGGCCTCTGGGGGTGGGCTGCTGGCAGGACTGGGGGAGCTGGTGGACTGGGAGCCTGTGGCTGGCTTGGAGGATGCCAGCAGTGGCTCTGGCCTGGCAGAGGGAGAGCAGGAGAAGAAGGAGGGTGCTGAGCTGTGGGGACCTCCAAGGTCAGACTGTGGGCAGAGTGGCAGCATCTGGGGGTAGAGGTGGCAACCCACAGCCATAGGGCAGTGCAGTGGCAATAAACACGATGAGCATGGTCAAAGGGGTGTGGATAAGCTTAACGTGTTCCTTCTCCCATGATGTCATGGCTTGTGGAGATGTTAGGTGCCTGTATCTCCATCCAGACTTGCCAACGGCACACACGGCATGTGATGAGAATGTGTGCTGCCCTCCATGCCCCAGGCTGGGCTGTGATTCTCTGGTAAGCACTTTTCTTTCAGGTGATAAGGTTTGAAATGAAGGTTAAGAGTCCAGCTGTGTGCCCCAGGATGGTTAGGAGTGCAGCAGGTCCACAGTACGCAAAGGTTGGCCATCCTGGAGAAAACTTTACGGTCTGGGTAGCATAGGTGTATGAGAGTGTGTGGTGCGTGGCAAGGCAGGGGAGCAAATTAGGACCATTTTGCCAGTGGCCAAGGCTGTAAGGACCAGATACATCCAAAGCTGATTACATTTGCTTTATAGTGCTGTCGCTCTCTGGAGCTGGGTTTTGGGAGCTGGGAAAAAGGGAGAGGCTGAGTTGAGGAGGCTTTTTGGGCTATCTACACGCTGCAGCGTGGGCTTTGGGCCGTTTGCACTGCTTCTCCATCTAGCATGGAGGCGATTCCCTGCGCTGCAGCGTGTGCATCGCTCTGAAACTAATTTGCTTGATCATTTCAATAAACGTAGAAGGGACGTCCCGGTGTGTGAGTAATGGGGCATTAATCCATGCCTAGCTGTGTTAACGGCACTCTAGGAAGGAATTAACGCAACGTAATTCATAGCCCATGCAGCTCTCTCTCTCTTAATTATGGGATATATGATTTAGGTCCCCCCTTCCGTGAGGGCTGCTCAGCCTCTTTGGCCTTGAGGTAGGTCTCTGGCAGATCTCGCTTCCCCTGCCCACCTGCTACCAGTTTCCTCCTGGCTCCTCTGCTCTTTGTGCTATGCAGGTTCCCAGTTCCAGCAGTGCCGTTGTCTGCCTGGCCATGAATTTTAGCCGTACAGAGACTTCCTGAGGCATCAGCACCTTTTTGGTGCTTCTGGCTTGTCTTCTGCCCCAATGCAGGTGCTGATGGGAGGTTTCCTGGGCAGATGCAAGCCCTGCTCCCATAGGAAGCCCTGGAGCTACACACCTGCTTGGCTGCAGAAGCTTTGCCTGCCTGCTTTTGTTTGATTTTTTTGGCTCCTGAGAGCACCACATTGCTGGGGAGATATACTTAGGTCTCTACTTAATGTCTTTCCTTTCTGGGTTAAATGCATAATGTTGTTCTGGATTTGTTTTTTAAATATCCTATAAAATTAGCACCATTCTCTTCCCAGCCTGTGTTTTTCCTCCTCTCAGACTGCAGCACTGTAGCAGCCATTTTCCTGCCCTGAGAGGGACCGGCGTCCAGCTCTCCCCAGGAGCTCCCTGGCCAGGGTGCCAGAGGCTTCATCATTCACCATCTTTTAAGGGACTCGAGGAGTTCCCTAGATTACAGCAAAGTGCTCAGATAGAGTTTGCCATGATTTTGGGTTTGTTTTGCAAATGGTTGTTCGCTGGAGCTCTGTTTAAACAAACGGAGCTCAAATAAGCTTTCCACTTCAGTGCATTAAAATCCCTTAATGCATTAAAATCCCCTTACCGTGGACATTTGGGCCTTGGCTGTGCCAGGTGCTGTATAAACAGTTATGAAGTGCTGGTGTGTGCCGTAAAATGATCACATCGCTTGCTTCCCCTCGTTTGTCTGTGAGTTGAGTAGCTTTTGTTAGGGGAGATGATTTGCTTGACGTACAGCCTGTTGCCTGGATGGGTCTTTGTGCACTAAGGAAGCCTGTAACTTTGCCCAGTTTTAAACCCAGGAAGATTGTTTTTACCCCTTCCTGCTGTGCAGTTGCTGCAGGAGCTTCCATTCCCTGGTGGGATGGAGTAGCAGTTTTCCAGCTGGGTTGGACAGTCAGGGAGGGCTCTGCAGTTACCGGGCAGGTGGAGAGCTGAAGCCAAAAGTGGTGCACAGGTTGTGCAGAAAAAAAGGGAGGAGAGAGCTAAGCCCAGTTGTCCCAAGTTCCTCTCAGTGCAGTACAATCTTCTCCCACTCCCATCACCTAACTTGTGTCAACGGGTAAGAAACAGCCCTGCGATACATTTGTGTGTCCATCTTGGTCTCTCTCACTCTTTGGGCTACCGATCAGTGGTGAATATTAGCAGCTTTGCTGTCTTCTCTTGCATTGCCCTTTGCGATGGGTGCCTGGCCTCCTGGATGCCCCTCTGCAGGGAAGGGTGCAGCAAGGGCAACAAGGGGGGAGTTTGCCAGAGCTTGGACCGTGGCAGGACCACTCAGTGCATGTATTTTGTCAGAGCTGCTGCCTCAATAAACACAAATATTATGGAGGGTATAGGCGTTATCAAGTGAGTTTTTATGGTTCAGGGCTTGTTTATGCCAGGGTTACAGGCTTTCAGCAGCTGGTCTCCCTATGTTTTTATATTTTGGTCTTCTTATGGTTGAATTGATAGAGTATTAGATTAACCTGAAATAAACTACTCTTGTGGACATGCATATGAAGGCACATGCAGCGAAAGGTGTGATTTTCAGTCAGAAAGTGCAGACTTAGCTGATCTGGAGATTTTTAAGGTCTGCTTCCGTGGATTAGTGGAGATCAAGTAAACTGTCTGAAGAGGGGTCATGGGAGGGATGGAAGGTGTAATATGGTAGTGGGTGAGGTTCATGCGCAGTATTTTCGAGAGGAGCCCCTTTCCTTAGTGAGCTCCATGTGGTGGTCTATCACGGCTTTGGCTGAATGTGGGACTCCAGAAAAGTTAGTTTTAGTCTCATGTCATCCAAGTGTGGGACTGTGCAAATGCTTTCATGTTGCCCTGTGCTTGGCACTTAATTTAACAGGGAGGAGAGCAGTTAGCGCTGAACTGTGTGTAACCTCACTCCCTCTTCTTCCTGTACCTGTTTGCACCATCACCAGGCTCTTTAGACTTTCAGGGACCTTTTATTCTTGGGAACGCCTCTGGCCATCAAGTTGTGTCTCCAGAGCAGAAGTGTAAGCCTGAAAGCCACCTCGTTGGAAGTGAGATTGTGTGGCTTAAGAAATCTGCAGTTAAGGGGCAAATTTCATTCCAGAGGCAAAGGGCAAAGATATCTCCTCTGTTTCTGGCTCGCCACCCAGGTGGCAGCTGGAAGGGGAAAGGGAGAAGAGTAGCTGAGTGCTGCTGAGATGTCTCATGAAACCATGGGGCACCTGATTCCCAGGCTGGAGGTGAGGAGGAGAAAAGGACACCTCCAGAAAGCTAAACATTGTGGCAGCTTCTGAAATTTTCTCCAGTGTCCAAATTTCTTTGTGTGGCGACTTCTACCAGCTCTCATTAAACAGTAGCAATTAGGAGTCTTAGAGTGAACAGTTTCCTGCAGACTTGGAGCTTCAGTGCTGTGCCAATAGGCACTGAGCTGAAAGGATGGTCCAAAGGGCAAGGTCACATCAGTAGCTGAGGGAGGGAGAGGCACTACTTAAAGGACAATGTTGGCACAAGACTGAGCATGGGCTGTCTGTTTAGGCTGGGAAACAGAGGAAGGATTGTAACCACTGGAAGAGCAGGTTTTTGAAGACTGTCCTTAAGAACAGCAGGTATGTGTTGGAGGGAAGTGCTGAACGGGTCTTGTGGTGGCACGTGATTGTCTTGGGTGGACCTGCAGAAGTTTGGAGGTCCACATGATGTGGCGTGAAACGCTCCCAGGAGTTCAAGAGAACTGTGATGGGTACTGCTGTCCTGGATGCTGGGCAGAGCTTGTGCACTGCCTGGCTGCTACTCTTCCTCACGTGCTGCTGGAGCCTGATGACTCTGGCAGCTCTTCCCTCCATATGTGCTTGTATATTTATATACACAGACACATTTGTAAGGCTCCCTCTGGATCTCAGTCTCCTCTCTGAGGAGACCAGGTGCTCCGTTAAGTCACTTGTTCCTTTGCTGGCCTCACCCTGCAGCCTGCTCAGTAGGACCTGAGCTTCAGGAACAGTGTAAGTGTCTCAAATTTGTCTCCTTGGTGTCTTTCTCTCCTTTCCCAGGAAGAAACTGAAGTGAAAAAGAAGTGACTGAAAAAGAAATTAAGGAACGATTTGAAGGAACAGATTCATTTCTTAACAAGATCAAGTTTGAATTAAATGGCTGATAAACAGATCAGGTAACTTTTTAAAAAATTTTTGAGTTGTTGGTTGTGCTTTAGATTTCTCTTTTAAAGTCTTTCAAACTTAATCCCTTTTGTGATACAGGAGGTTGGAGGAAATCACCTGATCATCTCTTCTGGCCTTAAACAGTTCTGATTCCTTTTCGGCTCCCTTCTTACCTGCTTTTTTTTCAACCTTCTCTTATTTTCTGTCTTTGCTATGTCACATCTCTGCTTTCTTCATTTCTTTTTTTCTCACTGCCTTTTTCTTTCTGCCCTCTGCTTTTTACCCTGCATGAATCTGTTTCTTTTTGCTTCCTCTTTCAAAGGTCAGCTTGACCTGCTGACTTCAGCTTGCTGACACCAAGGGAGCAAAGCCAGCTCCTTGACCATCTGAGGATGCAGTGCTTGTAATTACAAAGTCCACGTAGATGCAGCCTTGTGCCCTTCTTCTAAAGCCAGTCAATACTTGAGTGATTGCAGGAACATGAACTACCAATGATAATTAGTGACACTTAAGTGCGCAGCAGGAACTTAGGAGCACTGGTCGTGGCATATGCAAAGGCTGGATGTGAGTCTTCCCTGGAAATTAATTGGGATGCGTTTTCTGGATAGATACAGTTGTACCCTTAGCTTCCTAAGAGCTGTGTCAGGTGGATCTGCACAGTCCTGCACGTGGGTTTAACTTTCTGCTGCTTGTAAAGTTGCCCCAGATAAATGACTCCTACATACTGTGGGATTCCTGTGGGGTTTTTTGTGGTCCTCTTCTAACATCTACTTTTCCAGGTTACCAGCTCAGGACAGGAAGGGTCAGTGGGTGAATGAAACCTGGTGACAGAGAGCCAGGACTTGGCAATGCGTGAATGCTACAGGCAAGAGGGCTGCCCGTTCTTAGTGTTTGCCATGATTAGGATATCTTCCTGCGTGCCTACCTTCTGCAAATGAAAACAGTCCTGAGCTGCACTGATAACAAGACAGCATTGTGCAGTGTTTATGTGCCTAAATTTGCCCGTCATCAGTTACCCAATTTGGAGAGCACTTGGCACTCTTCTCTTACACCCATGAAGGGGTGTAAGAATCTCAGGGCATGATGAGATTCACCTCCTTGGAGCCTGACGGGTGTATGTCCCTGATAGCCTCAGCAGAGCAAAAGGACCAGATGTCTGTGGCCATTTGAAGCTTGGTATTTTGAAGGAAGGAGAGACGCGTCCTCCAAGATCTCCCCCAGCCCCTCTGATATGCTCTTGGCAGTGTGAACAGGAGCTTGCTGGCTACAGGGACTAGTTAAAAGGGCTGAGGAGGAGCACTAGGAGAACTGGGGTGCCTTTCTGTCCCTCCTCATGTTAAACTGAGCAAATGGCTTTATTTGTATGCTAGCCTGCATTGTCCCCATTTCACTAAGCCCTGCACACCTAGGTAGTGAGAGGCAGTAGCTGTGCAGAAGCTAAGTAGGACAGAGAGACCAGACACAGTGGATTCTCATCCCATGAGGGAGCAGAGAGCACTGAGGTGAAAAGTGGGATGACTTAGTCATAAAGGAAAAAGCTTTTGATTCAGGGTGCTGTGCCCTCTGTCTCAGGTTCTCCTCTGTGCCCCAAATGCCTCACCTCTCCTGCTTAGGTCATCTCTCCCATCTATGTGACCACAAGTCTGCAGTGGTTGCAGGCAGCCAAGCCAAGGTCTGTTTAAGCTTGGAGCATCTACCAAACCCCTCTTCCCTTGCAGCGTGTATCTGTCATCCCTTAGCAAAATGAGATTGATACTAAAAGACTAAAATCCACAGTAGCAGTTTGCTGCAAGGTGAGATCAAGGGCATTGCATTTCTGCAGCAGTGCATGTGGAACTTGGTCGCAGCATCTCGCCAGATATTGCTGCATAGTCCATCTGTACTAGTCTCCCTCTGCAGTTCACATGGGTGAACCTGCATGGTTGGATTCAGGTGTGATGGGGGTGTTGAGCAAGGGCTTCTCACCCACAGAGTGAGAGGCTCTCTGCAGGCCACGTTGCCCAAATTTTTGGCTTGCCCAGGCACATCAGACTATTCCCCTTTATTGCTGGGGTCTGTGCTGAAATTGGGGAATCTTTTGCACTTAGAGTGCCAGCAGGCAAGATGTTTGCCATGTGTCTGTGTCTCACTCCCACCTGATATAAACCCTGTGATGATTTCACTGTTGGAACAGGTTGAGAGAGGCAAGTGTCTGCCTGCCCCAGGTGTTTCAGGGACATTTAGAGAAGTGATAACAGTGCTGAGGCTGGAAAGGGGCACTGGTTGTGCCTTGCAGTCTGTGACCTCCCAGCAGTGACTTTGGAGCTGAATTTGGGGAGGCTGATGTGACCCTATCTTGAAACACTCTCCTTCCCAGTGGTGCCTTTATCAGGTCTCTAACCTCCTCCTTCAGTGTGGCTATGGGTTAAATAAGGAGAGCCCCATGATGTGAAGCTTACTGTTTGAAATTTTCCCATGTCCTGAGAACAAGTTGAGTGTAGGAGTTTGCAGGCAAACTTCGCAGACTGGTGCAAAGATCCCCGAGGCAACAGTCTTGAACTGGTGAGATCTTGCAGTCTGGCCCTGCGCTGAGCTCATGCACTGATTTGGGCCTGCCTTCCTAACATGCTGTGCTTGATTTAATCTCAGTCAGTACTATCTTGTTTGAGGATATGGGCTGAGCGCAGGTCTGTCTGCCTGTCTTTGGCATCTCATCTTGCAGCTGTGCCAGCCCTGGGGCTGCTTGTGTGTGTCGTATCCGTGCAGGTATTGAGGAGGTAGGAGCTCTGGCTGCGGAGAGCGAAGTCTGAAAGGAGTTTCTTGGAGTGTCAAGGTCATGCTTAGAACTTGTGAGCAAAGACCTTTTTTTTCCCCACCCTTCTTTTGCCTGCTTCCCTCAAGTTGAAACCCTGAGTCTCCATATCCTGCCTTTCCCTTGAGCCTGGAGCTGAGAGGCAGCTCTTTAAGCATGGCCATTTATTGATCCTCTCTGCAATTGCCCTTCGATGCGATGGAACGTGTTTGCAGAGCCTCACCCCACCATGCCATGGCCAGCCTCACCGCTGCTGCTTCCAGTGGCTAATGCAGTCTGTGCCCCCGTCCAGAGCATCATGTCACCGTGATGAAAGCCAGTGTGCCTGTTCCCCCTGTGGGAGGACTCAGCCTTGCCAGCTCACCCAGCTGCAATCTAGGACTGCTGTCAGCTGTCAGTTTAATATCTGACACATCCTGTGTTCAGGGAGCCATATCCTGTGCTTTATTGGAGGGAGCTGACTCAGACAGGATTCCTTTGTCTCTGTGTGTAGTGGTTTATTGAGCATCTAAGTGCTGTACGTTTTTCGTAATTGAATTTGCTGGGAACACACATTTAGCTGATCTGGCTTTCACTCAATGCCACTTGCAAGAATTCCCTGTGGAAACACAAAGGCGAGCGGAAAAAGCCCTGCGTTTTGGAAGCACGTGCAGCCAGCCAGGTTCTGATTTCCCCGAGAGGTATGAGCTCACATCTCTGCATCTGCGGCTGTGCAGGCTGCCAGTCCGGTGGTTTCACCAGACTATTGGTTTGTGTGTGTTCCCCTCGCCCTGGGCGGTGGGTCTGGAAACAATTTCCTGGAGCTGCAGCTGTCTGCTCCTTGTCTGCCAGCTGGGTGCTTCTGCTGGGCTCGTTCCCACATGATGGTAGCAGCTGACATGTCACGAACATCTCGTTAGATGCGTATCTGATTGCGGTGCTGAAAAGCATTTGCCAGTAAACCTGCTGGCTTGGATGCCATCAGGCCCTAACTGAAGTCTGTCCACGTGGTAGACAGTCCAGCACTGTCTTTCCTCCTCTAGGGACAACAGAAACCCTTGGGTCCTGGGGAACAGGGATTTTTGTTGCTCTTAGCGATGTGTGGCTTAGCTGTTTGTCTCCACTCCAGTCATCAGTGGTTTGTCCTGATGCTTTGTTCTGCTTTCCCCTCCTCCCCTGTATGTACAGCAAGGGCCAAGCTTTGCCTTGAGGCAGAGCTCTCTTCGTGCTGGGGGAAGGATAGCCTTGTCACGCAGCAATGTGTTAATTCTGGTCATGCAGAAGAGCTCCATTCTTGCCTCTTTCCCTCCCCTGATGTTATCCCAGTGCTAAGACATCTGTTTCTCTGCATCTTGTCCCCTTACAGTTTACCTGCCAAGCTGATCAATGGAGGGATAGCTGGGCTGATTGGAGTCACCTGTGTGTTTCCCATTGACCTGGCAAAAACTCGCCTGCAGAACCAGCAGAATGGCCAGCGGATGTACACCAGCATGTGAGTACCGCCCACACAGGCAGCATTCCCTGGGGCTTTTGGTGGGGACTCCCTCCACTTTGTTAAGTCTTCCAGGTGAGCTCAGCATTTCTAGGAACTGGGCTGTCCCTAGGAAAGCCAGGGGACAATCTCCAACCAAGCTGTGCTAGAGCAGATAAAGCAAAGAAAGCAGCTCTTCAGGCTGCTGAGCACAGCAGGTGAGATCTCTGCAGAGGGCACATCTGTTTGCATCCCATGCTTGGGAGCAGCGCCTTCACTGCTGTCAGGGCTCAGGGCCAAAATGCAAGGAGCCCGTTCAGTTCTCTGCTGGGCCACAATCAGGTGCATGAAGGAATTTCTGCTTCTCTTCTGTTTCCATGACTCTCATATTGGAGGTTACTATCCCCTTCTTTGCTGTGTCAGTTTTAAAAAGAGGAAGCAGTCACCCATTCCCAGTCTAGAGCACTGCATGCAGACCTTTTGAAGGATCACAGGTTGACACATGCTACAGTTACCCTGGCAGCTCTATGTCCAAAAAAATCAAGTGCTGCAGGCTGTAAGAAAGGAAGGCATGAATATCTCCAGCCCATCAAATTTACCTGGGATTTGTGTGGGATGCTTAGGGCTGTGTATCTGCTGTAGGAATGTGCACCACACACAGCACAAGGTGCTTTATCCTAGGAACCAGAGTCAGGCCTTAGTTTTCCAAAAGTACTGGTGTCATTGAGGGGGGAGAAGGGACTGGGACTGATGATGTGTGTCCTGTTCTCCTGCCACTTTGTTCAGAAGTAGTGCTACCTGCTCCCTGCACCACCACACCAATATTTGTCTCTTTTCCTGCCCAGAATAATTTGAGGCAGAGTGGGAATAGGAAGGAAATGCTCTGTATGTTAATGGTTTTAGACTCCAGGCCTCCTTGCTCTAGCTGACAACATGTAATTATGCATGAGCTTAGGTTGTAGGCTCTGGTATGCCATGGCAGAATGGTGCTTCCCTTGGCAGTTACAGCACACTCTGCTCCCTGCATTGTTTGTGTGCCCAGGTGTGCTGGCAGGACGTGGTCTCCTGTCTTACCTTGCCTTTTTGTTGTGTCCTGCTCCTGCTGCTGTGGATTGCTTCTCCTCTCTGAGGATCGCTTCTCCCCCTGACCTGATAGGCAACAGCAACAGGAGTTCAGGCAGGATGGAGGATTTGTAGGCTCCCCTTGGGAGCGCATGCCAGGATGCCTTATCTTTGGAGGCTTTTAACCTCCAGCAGTTGAGGACAGATCTGCTCTGTAGCCAGGAGCTGTTGTGGGATGAGGTGCCATTAAGGAATACACAGGATTTACCCTGTATATTTGAGCTGGCTCCTCCTAAGAGTCTGCGACAAAGCGTGGATGTGAATGAGTAATGCTGGAGGTGTTCGTCTGGCATTGGCATTAGCTGTAGGGAAAGTGAGCTTGGGCTAGTAGGGATAAGTGAAAGGGTCTTTTGGGGGCTGAGGGACCAGCAGGGACAAGGAAGTAATGGGGATAACATGTCCTCTAGATAACATCAGACCATCCTGTGTCCTACGTAAGCAAGCAAGGGAAAGGCACTAAAAGGATGCTGTTACTATGCATGGAACATGTCTTCAGAGATACCCTTATGCTAGCTAGGGATTTGGGAGGGCTTGTCTGAGCTCCCCAGTTACAGAGGCTTATTTTTCGGGAAATACTGTATGCCCATCAATACCAGATCTCAAAGGTGTCAGCTGAACACCCAGGTAGGGAGTAAGTTCATTTAAAATTTTGGCTGTCTTGCTTTAAGGTAGTGTGCCTTGCTTCTGCTTAGCTTGAGAGACCTTTGGCATCAGGGTAGCCTTTCCCTTGAAAGAGCCAAAGACACTTTGGGGCATCCCTTGGGGCTGGAGAGAGCTGGGCTTTTGGGCTGCGCTGCCCCAGGTATGTTATGTATAATTTTATTTGGCTGTTGGCTCCCTTTTTCCAGGGAGAGAAGGGAGCTGGGAGAAAGGAGCCTTTGCTCCATCTCACTCTGCTGCAGCTCAAAGGGCTGGGAGTGACATGCAAGCCTTGCAGTGTGAGACAGCAGGGCTGCATGAGCATGGTGGGGAGCAGCTCTTCCTGCTCCCCCCTCCACCACAGCTTGTTCAAAGCAGCACTGCTGGCTCAGGGAAAATGCCTTGCCTCCAGCATTGCAGTGGAAGAGCTTGATGGGGGGGATAGGAGAAAGGTGCCCCGAGATTTCTGGGGCTTGCAAATGTGTTGGGGGGGCTGCTCCCAAAAACAAGATGGGTGCGTGCAAGCTGCAGAAGCTGGGGTGGGGTGTGTGAAAGATGGGGTCCCAAAGAGTGCAGGGAGTCCCAGCAGAGAGGGGAAACTCATTGCTGTGACTGGCAGCAATGCAGGATGGGCTTTTCACAAATAACACGGGGTACCCTAGAACAGTGTTGACCCAAGTAGGGCCATAAAGCCCTCGAGGGAACTCTGTATTTCCTTCTCTCCCACCTCAGCACTACTACAGAGCGGAGATGAAGTTTACTCCTTGTGTTGCCAAATCTCTTAGAAACGTATTCTTGTTTTCATCAGCTATGCTTCCCTTGTTACTACTTGAAAGAGCCTTTTGTTCCTTAATTATGTATGCATGTGCACCTCTCCCTTCCCCTATGGCCACTGCAAGTACCTGTCCCTTCCCAAAGACCCCAAAGCAACCTTCAGCCAGCACCCAGGCTTCATACAGCTGTGGTCCAGAGAGGGAAACTCTGCCAGGGGATCTGCGCTGCCTTCCTGCACTGCACCTCTGGATTTGTTAGGGGTGTGTCTATGCCCTTGAAAGGCTTTGAGCCATTCCAGCACTCTGCACAGTTTTCCCATTTGCAGTAAATGTAGTTGAAACAAAGAAGGTGACAGTTTTCCCCTTGGAGTGGGCATTCGCGGCACCCTGACGCGCTCTCCCCAGGGCTAGAGCCTGAGTGCTTGCTGCCTGCTGTGGGACCTGATATGCTAAAAGTAAGTGCTTTAGCCTGCATGGGAGGTCACAGATGACTGAGTGTTCAGGTCATCTAGTGTTTGTGTGCCTTGTGTCGAATTTTATGGAGTAAGTCAAGCAAGTCAGCATTGGGGGTTTTGGCCCCCCCTTACCTCCCTTCCAGAGCTGGATTTAAAAACATGTGCATGGGGATCTGCTTGTTAGAGCATCTCATGTGTGTTTGCCACAGGGGACCCTGGATAAACAGCCCTTGCAGTGACATTTTTCCCTTTTGTGTTTCTAGAAAGCAGACAGCGTGTGCAGGGTGAGCTGGGGGTTTCAAAGCCCCTGTGAATTAGGGGCTGAAATCGGACTCAGGCCTGAACAATGGCGCATTCAGCAGCTGACGTGGTTCACTTGGCTCAGGGTTTTGCTGATGGATTGTAAATGGGATCACTCCAAGAGATTTGTTTTGTTTTTCTCTGCTCTCACCCACCTTTGAGCTCCTGTAGTTTATCTCTCTCTGTTTTGTTTGCAGGTCTGACTGCCTCATTAAAACAATTCGGTCAGAAGGCTACTTTGGCATGTACAGAGGTAAGTAAAGCTGAGTCAGGCACAGCGCAGCTTTTGCGTTGGAAGCACCAGTGCATAAGTGGGAGGAAAAGCCCATATTCTGTGGTTTATAAAGCAATAACCTGGCAATATCCTAAGATGCTGAAAGGTGCAGCTGTTTCTGAAAATAAACTCCTCCACTCCAGGTGTCTGTTCAGCTCTCCACCACTGAGGGCTCGAGTCCTCCCTGTGGCTGTTTTGGTGTTAAACCTTACCGTTTGCTGAAGTTCATCTTTGCTAGCAGTTTAAGTGAAGCTGCTGGACTTTGTTTCAGGACTGTATGTGTGTGTTTCCCAGCTTGGGCACAGTAACTTTTGTCAGAGAGGCAGTAGCAAACCTTCTAGAGTGTCTTACTTTGTGGTTGATGATTGCATTTATGTCAAAGCCCGCCACCAGTGTCGTCAGACCTGCTGTCCCATCTAGTTGGTAGCTTGTCCCCCAAACTGGCTGTCTCTCAAGCATGTCTGAGTGTTTTGTTCAAGTATTAAGACAAGCTGCAATTAAAAAGAAAATTTAAAAATAACCTGCCCCCAGAAAAAACTTCTCTTGGGGTGGTAAGAAAATCAGAGGTTGGCTCATGGTGGAGCTTCAGCTGTTTGGTCGTGTGCTAACCTGCTAGAAATCTCCTGGCTACTTGGCTTTGGCTGTCTATTGCAGCAGTTAGTTCCTCAGTTGACATTATGCCTTTTCCAGTTCAAACACAAAATCCTTGAAAGGTTTTAAAGATTTTGAGGAAAGACCAACAACAGGCCAAATTCTGACTTTACTCGTAGCAGAGGAAAATGTGGAATACCTTCTTGGCTTTCAGCACAGTCCAACTGGCTTAGCTGACACTGAACTCTGGTTCCTTTTATATACTGGCATTAAGTTGCTTGAATATGCAGTTTTTATCTCTCAGGCATTCAGATAGCATTCTTTGTAGCACTCATTCACTGATAAAGCCTGATTAAAGTACTGCTTTGATTAAGTGAGTCCTTGCTCTTTGTCTTTTTAAGCCAGAGTCTGGAGATGCTGGCGCCTTGCTGTTGGCAGCAGTAGCGTCTCTTGCCACTTCTTCCATAGCTCCTAAGGAAACAGACACTGTGGCCGGCAGTCCTGGGAGCAGGCACTGGCTGTTGAGGCAGCATGTCTTGCCCAACTTTCTGGTGGGCGTTTCAGGGGAGTGGGGTGGATGCTGGGGATGGATTGGCTGCTTTGTGCCAGCTTTCCTGGGACTGGGCAACAAGACAAATAACACTGAGGAACCCTGGCAAGCTCCATCTTCAATGCTAGCAGTGACGCGTTCCCCCTTGATTTTTCCCAGAAGCTGGCTGCTTCTATGTTCCTAGCCAGGAACGGAGCCTGCATTAACTTTGGCTGTAAATATGCAGTGGCAGACTGCTTGCTGGGGAGCAGAAGGGAAGAAGCTGTTCCTGGAAACTTACAGGGGAGACTGTAGGACTCATCAGGGCTTTTGGGAGAGATAGCTCAGTCCTGTAAGGTGTAGGGTGGTAGAGGGGATGTGCATCTCCAGGCCACTTTTCCCTCCCAAGCAGAAATCTCAAAGGATGTGGAGGGTTTTGCATAGTTCTTGCTTTTCCTAGCCATAATGAGTCTGGTCAGCTTGGTCCATGTCCCACTACCTTTGTACCCCCTCTGTTCAGGGAGCTGGTAGCGGCTTAAATTGACTTGTCACCTCTGACTATTAAATGGGGAGCTGGGTTTGGAGAGGGCTTTTGTGAATAGCTCCAGAGCTCCTTCCAGAAATTCATAGATATTTTGGCATGCCCAGGGTGCAAAGGTGATTCCTCCAAGCACAGCAATCCTGGTCTCTGTGCCTGAGTTCTGTGAGCTGACATTAGCAGCCTTTCCCTCCCTCTCAGGGAGAGGATGGGGGTAAAATACATCCAAGATTTGTGAAGAAAGTGAGTACTTTTCTGGGAGGAAGGTAAAGAGACAGCTCAGCCTCGCAGACAGGGGAAGATGGAAATCAGATGGTGGGATTGGTTCCTGCTCCCTCCATCTGTCCCAGTTGCCCAGCAGAAGTTGCTGTATGACTCACAGGCTCTTATTTTCAGCCTTTAAGCTGAAATTGGGAGGATTATATGTTAATGTCGCAGCTGCTGTGCCCCATGGAGGAGTCACAGGCACGTCAGTTGTCCCTGTAGGGCACTTGGCCTCTCTTGGAAGACAGAAAGGGTCTGCTTCGGCACAGCTATTCCCACTGTGTGACTTCAGGTCTCCTTCATGTGTGAATCAAAGCTGCTCAGTGCAGACAGGAGAGAGGCTTGAGCTTGTAGGATGCTTTTCTGCAAATCATCTCTTAAGGGGTGTGTGTGAGCAGACAGTCCTTGCTCGGTATGAGTAGCCCATAGTGAATTGTGTGATGTATAAAGCAATCCCAAGATTTCTCTCAAGTTCTTCCCCAAAAGTTAGAGGGATTCTTGGGTTTGTTTGGGGGAGGAAGAAGAAGAGCTTTTTTCCCTCGTGTTTTTTCCTTAACATCTAGGTAGCAGCAATGCCTCAAAGCTGGGTGGTGCCGTCTAGCCCTGTCTGTGCTTAAGGGATGATGGTGTGCTGCCTTCAGATGTGATGCCAAATGAATGAATCCATGGTGCCTGTGGGCTCCTGGACCATGTGGACACCAGTGGAGGGGGACTTTGGAGAGGTGCTTTCTCTGCTCCCTGCTACAGTCTGTCCAGAAGCCACCTACAGATCCCAGCACATGTCCTGGAAAGTCCCACTGCTATTTGCAGACCGGCTGTTTAGCCTAGCTGGCGGGAGCTAAAGGCCTGGACCAGGCTGGGAAAGTGCCCTTTGCTGTTGATGGCATTCGGAGGTTAGCTGCAGTTTAGCTACAGTAGTGTGGCAGCCTTCCCTGGCCTCTGCTAATAATACCTCCCACATGCACCAGTGCTGCTCTGGGGATGACTCAATCCCCCTGTTATGTAGGTTGCTGGCGGTATATAAGGGCTTCTATAAGATATGTGTTTTAATAACAAAACCCAAGGCTCGGTGAGAAGAGGGCACTTACAAGTTCAGTTGGCAAACAACTGGTTTCGCCTCTACTTGATTTTGTTCTTTGTAGTGCTTCCGTACTTCTTTTCAAAATACTTTTTATTTTTTAATGATTGCAATTCATTTTTGCATTCTGTTTGTCCGTTACTGCTTTTGGTACATGTAACATTGCCTATAGGCCAAGGTTAGCTTTAATTAAGGAATAGAGTCATTGGCATAGCTAGAATTGAAGAACTATGAGATTTTGTAAAAAGGTAGAAAATACCATGGAAAGCATACAGCCAGCAGCTCAAGTACCTAATTTCTCCTCCTCCAGTGAATTGAAGCTATTATGGATTATTGAGGACAGGGATTATCCATTCTCTGCTAAGCAGCTTTACTGAAAATATCAAAGATGTAGGAGAAAACCCAGGTTCATTAACTTTTCTCTGTATATTGTGTGTTTTTACCCTCTACTTTATTTGCAATTGAAGGAGAAATTGCTGTGAAAGCCTCTTGGTCCCTGGAGGAGCTCAGCACATGGAAGCGTACTTCTCGCTTACCTTTCTTGCTTGATGGTTTGGAATTTGTTTTCTTTCTTTCAATGAACCATTTGCACTGGCATTAGAGTAGTGGGTTTATTCTTTTTTCTTTCTCTCCTTGTTTTTCCAAGGAAATAGTTATTCATGCTGCATGTCAGTAATATAGAGGTGTTTTACTTTCTAGCCATTAGGAGTGGGGTCAAAGCTGTCTTCAACTTGGCATTTGAGGAAATGCTTCACGGGTAGCTGCTTCCACTTAAAAATCAGGCTGTGCAGATTTTCTTTGTAGAACCTGATATGATTGACATTAAAAGATGGAGGTAGAGCATGAGAGTCATTCGTATCTCTGTGGCTTCTCATCACATGTGAGAGCCATGATGGGGGGACACGATGTGTAGGAAGCATATCAAACTGAAGCAGCACAATCACTGGTAGACTTAAAAGTTTGCAAAAACCCAGGAGTGTGAGAGGGCTGCCCCTCTCCCTGGGTAGTTAATTTGGCTCCTGAAGAAGATGATGGCATTTGTTGGATGTCATGGCCAGTGTGGAATGAATGCATTGGCTTAGCTTGCTACAAGACAGCATTACTCTGTATTTTCTGCAGGGGGGGAAATGTGTTGGGCTGCCCAGCTCTGCCCAGCAAAGGCTGCCTGTTTTCTTGCTGCGATTTTCCACATGATGGAGATGTGTCCTCTGAGCAGAGGATGTGGAGCCAAGGATTCCCATGTCCTGGTCCCCGTTGTACTGGTCCCAGATGTCCCAGTTGCGACTTTGCTTCCTAATCTGAGGAAGGTCCCCCTAAACCTATGTCTTTCCATGTCTAATTTAGGAGTTCTTTAATAATTTTTTGGAGGGACAGGAGTCTATCCTGAGGAACAGAGGACTGAGTTGCCTTTCTTTAGGTGTGGTGAGCCCTTAAACTCCTGTCAACTTGTGTTCAAACCTCCTGAAAATGAACACTGCTAGGTCTTCGGAGCCTAGTGGGAGTGCAGGCTTCTGTGTCTGCATCTCTTTGGAAAACAGAGCTTTGAGACAAGTTGTTTAAATCTCTACAGCAAGCATAAATGCAAAAGGTATAGCCTAGTATTTGTGTTTGTCCTTGCAAAGGTGTTCATAGGCCATTAGTAAGTCTCAAGCAAAGCTCTTCCAGAGGGCTTGAAGCTTAGTATGCTTCAGTGCAGGCAGGGAGTGCTTGCGGCCATCCACTGGAGGACTTTTTGAGCCATAAGATTTAAAGGGAGGAGAATATTCTGGAGCATTAATGTAATGGTGCAAAACCCAGTATGCTTAGAAGGGACTGCCCCTCCCCTCACCCCATTTTCCCCAGGGCAGCTTGAAAGCTGCCTCCCAGCCACTGTGTTGCCCTAAATGCCAGCGTCCATGGCCCACAGCAGCTGGCCAGGCCGTGCAGACCTTTCATTGTGGCAGGCACAATACAGGGATTTGCTGTTTGTTGCTCCTAATAAAAGGGCACTCCAGCGGGTGGTGGAGGAGCCAAAGCTTGTTTACACCCCAGGTCCCCCGGCAAGCCTTGCCCTGATGCTGGGAGGGGAATTTCTGCATGCTGCAGCTTGTGGGGGACAAAAAACCACTTCAGCGGTGGCTGTTCTGAGGGTGACACCCAGCGGTGATATACAAGGGAAGCTGCTTAACTCCAGTGGTTGGTCTAGAGCTGGCTGACTTCTGTGCAGATGAGCCAGTTTTACTTCAACCAGCCTCCAGGTCTCTCAATGGCTCTGCCTTTTCTGGGCTGCCTGGTAAGCAAGCTGTTCTGGTTTTGGTGGTGGTGGGGCAGGGACACTAGCAAGAAGGTGGGGTGAGGGGGCTTTTGCTTCTCAGCATCACAAATATTTGCAAAGGAGTTGGGACGGGTTATTAATCCAACTGGTACTCCTTTCTTGAAGGTCTGATCTGCATCCTTCTGGATTCATAGGAATGCATCCTTGGATGAGAGAAGAGGATGCATGTATGTGTGTAGGGAGGTAGTAGTGAAGCTAAAGAAATTACAAAAAACATGTTGCAAATGGAGTAGAAACACATCAGGGGATGTTTTCAAAAACCTGAGGTGTTGGGAGGCAGAAATCCTATTAATTTCCATCGGTGTTTCATGTTTCTAAACCCGTTTGGTGCATTGGGAGTTCTCCTTCATCAGTCCTTGGTTTTGAGTAGGAGTTACAACACATTCCTGAAAGATCCAGTTAATGGTTCCTTTATTCTCATTCTCCAATGGCCTTTTCCTCTTCTCCTTGCCCAGGGGCTGCAGTGAACCTGACTCTAGTGACACCAGAAAAGGCTATCAAACTGGCAGCCAATGACTTCTTCCGGCATCACCTCTCCAAAGATGGGTGAGTAGGGGGTGCAGACCTTTTGCATTCAACTTAAAAGACACCAGCTCTTGGGACAAGTCTGGTGAGACATGAGGGCAAAGGTGGAATGGGGTGATGTGATGACTGAAATACGAGTTGACCTTGAACAGCTCACCTGGTGATTACATTTGGGCTAAGTATGTAATGTCTAAAATGGGAAGTGAAAAGCACTCCACTGGATGACTGCTTTTTATTCAAGCTTCTAAAGATAGTCCCAGGTCTAAGCCAAGGTTAGGAGATCCAGTATTTATAGGCAAAATATTTGAGAGGAACCCAATGGCACTGATCAAAGCTCAAACAGCTGCTGGGAGGACCCTTGTCCTCAGCATCCTATTGGATGCTGTTGTGCTCTTTCTGGCTTGAACAGATGGCAAGTCAAGTTCTGTAGACCCCAAACTTAGCATCCCTCTTGTCCTTTTGTAGCTTGAAAATAGTTTCAGAGAGGTGGTGGATCTGAATTGACAAAGGGCACTTGCAGCATTGCCCAGCAGCTAACCTGCAAATAAATGCTGAAGGAATAAAATTATCTGCTTAGCTTGCAAGTGGGGGTTGGTTCATGTGAGTTAAACGTGAGCAAAAGATGCTAGCTGAGCAGTTGAGAGGGGCTGGACCTTGAATATTTAATGCTGTTTTCACCAAGATACTTCTCTTGCAATTTGGAGGACACTTGTGTCTCCCTTCAGACCGAGACCTCTCTCCAGAGACAGCCAGTGAAGGGCACTGTCTCCAGTCCTCAGTGACAGCAGTTAGAAAACAGCCTGCTTGGGATATGATCCTGACTCTTCCCTTTAGCAGTGATGGGGTGGAACCTCACTGAAAATGCAAAGCTCTGCAGTGATTACTTGGTTTAACAACTTCCCATAACATACCATGTCAGTCTTGGCTGCTGCAGATCAGTGACTCAACAACTTCAGTGGAGGATGTGGACTGACGCAGGTTGAGGATCTAATTTTTTCATGTACCTTTTTTTTTTGTTCTGGAGTCTCTTAAAGTAGCAGCTAACATATGTCTGTTTGACTCATCGGCTCGCAGCTGTTTGTGATTTTCTGTTTCTTCAAATAGTGTCTCTTCTGTGCTCTGCTCAGACAGTGGGAGGTAACGATGTCCTCATTGCTCCTTGCTTCTGTCAAGCAGTGGGTCTGATCCCTGCAGTAGACAACATGGTGGGCCCTGGTGTACTGCAGTAGACAGGAGCACAGCTAGCTCTTTGCCACCACGTACAAAGTGAGGGCTTAGTAGGTTGTACAGGGAAGATGAAAAGGTGCCAAGCTGCCATGCCTTGCACCACCACTGAGAGAGTGGCCCATGGAAGAAATCAGACCAGCATTGCAACATATTTGGTGTTCTGTGTAAGCAATTACTGCTGTGATGTTTCAACCATTAAAACATGACACGCCTGTGAGTAGGTGTCCTGCACCATGAGAGGTAAAGGCTTCCTTACAGGACAAATGTGTGTGTCTGCCTCTCAGTGCTGAGGCAGGCTTTGAGCAGGTGTTTGGGTAAGTGGGATGCAGCACTTTCCACGAGCAGCTGTCTTCACCCAGACCTCCTCCAGTTTGACTTCTGGGTTCCTGGCTGGTCCACATGTGACGTGGGTGATGTGCTGTGCTTGATTCAGAATAAAGGGGCTAAAGAGTTTTGCCAAGAGTAAGACACCCTGTTCTCCTAAAACATATGCACTCATGGGACTGGCATCACAGTGACCTGGAGCAGGAGCGTGATACCACTCAGGTAGTGGGGAGTCTTTGTGTCTCAACACAAAGCATTTTTAACTCCTTTAGAGAAAAGAAAAGTTGGGCCACAGTTAGGTGACAAGAGCTAGGCAGCATGTGGAGTTGGGATCACTCATCTCATTCAATGACCATGGAGGGCTTGGATGAATGATATCTGGTCAGCTCTGCTCGTGAGGATAGCCAGCATGAGCTGGACAGAGAGGCAGAGCCTTGGTACTGCTGTGATAGATGGTTTAAGGTGTTTCTAACTAGAAATGTCACTCCAAGATGTGATGGGAAAGAAAACGCCTTGCAGGTTGGCTGTGGCTGGTATAGGCCAGGAACTCGGGATCTAGCTGGAAGGTGTGGTGCATGCTGTAACCTTGCTTGGTGCATGGGGAGCAGGGGGTGATAGAAAAGGCTATGACATTACCAGTGAGGATAAGGGCCCTTAGAAACTGCAGGGCAGCTGCTTATTGTGGGATCCTTTTCCTCCATGCTAGAGAAATCCCAGGCCTGGGGATGGAGTATGTAACCTGCCAGAGGGGTTGTGCCTAGCCATGCACCAGATATCATGCAGCCTTGCCTTTGGCAGTTCACAGGATCTTTTCCCATGCGTAGCGCATGTGGCAAATAGGAGTGATGGCAAGGGGCTGTTTCACTGAGTCACAAAGCTGTGTCCCCCCCCAAGGGTTTGCCTTGCAATTGCTTCCTCTTTCCAACCTGTTTGCATTCTGCAGGTTTCTCCCTTGAGATGCTTCTGTCCCCTCCTCCCCAGTTGTCTTTGTAAGACAGGGCAGGATTAGCAGTGCTGGAATACAAACGCCTCTCCTCCTACCCAGGGCAAAACAGGGTACATAACTGCTAGCACATTGCAAGGCTGGGCCTCCTATTTCACAACTGCAGTCAAAACCTAGGTATGAACAACAAAATAGCCTGGGGTTAGAAAGATGAAGATTTAAGCTGCCTGGCATGTTAATGTGGTTTCATTTCTGGATATGTAGTTGCAACAGTCAAGGTGTTATATGGTGTAAAGCACAGCTGAGGGAGTTAGGCTCAGGGTAGGGCTGGGGCTGCTTTTTCATGGTGAGCCACCAAGATCTTGGTTCAGCTCCACCAAAGTCCTTTTTGCACAAGCCAGTATGCCATGCTCTTAGACGCCAGCATCCCAAAGGATGCTCTGGTGCTTTTCTGACTCAGAGCTGCAAAAGCCTTCTAGGCCTGTTTGACATTGAATGCCTTTGTTGCTAAGGTTCTAGCACTTGTCTTGCTTGAAATGTGTTGCATGAATTGGAGATCCTTGTCTGATAAAATGTGCATGTTCTGTCAGTATTTGCTGCTTAAAGTATGCTGAGTGTGTCCTCCACATGTAAGTGGAATAAGCATGTGTGGACCAGAGTGAGTGTGGCAAATCCATCATAACCCAAAATAGCCTCAAGTTACACAACAACTTTTAGTGTGCATTAATTTTTTTTTTTTTAATCCTTTGAAAAACTTAGTGTTGAAATGAACTTGCTTTTAAACTGCTAGGAAAAAAAGTGGCACAAAGCCTGTTTTTGAAAGGCCAGACTGAAAACAACAAGTGTGGTGTAGGAAGCTCCTTGGCTGCAAATTGCTGGAAGAGTGTTTTGGGGATGTATCACTGCAGGTTTGTGCTAGACTTCCTTTGCCCTGGCCATGCTCTTGGATGCTGCTGGAGGTAGAGTATCAGGGCAGCAGGACCTCACGTGCAACCCCGTGCCCTTGTTGGTGCACCCATCTCCCTGACCCTGGAGATTTCTGTTCCTGCAGCCGTCTCCACCCTGGGACCAGCTCAGGGCAGGGCACTCCTGCCCATGCAATGCTTTTCCCCTCCTTTTGGTGCAGGAAGGATGTGTGCTCACAGGCTAGGGAAGGAGAGTCTTCAGAGACATTCTTGTTCCTGTGGCGCTCTGTGCTGGCTAGACCATGTGGCAGGCAGTATGCAAGAGAAGGGGGAAACTTCCAACCTTCAGGTTGCTGAAAAC
The DNA here is from genome assembly GCF_030463565.1 of Pelecanus crispus. NCBI lineage: Eukaryota > Metazoa > Chordata > Aves > Pelecaniformes > Pelecanidae > Pelecanus > Pelecanus crispus. The sequence goes on from NC_134648.1 coordinate 21,330,650, forward strand.
AGATGCGATTTTTTTTCCTCTGGATTTCTGAAGCTGGATGTGTTGAGAGACCCATAATCTCACACCTGCTGTTAAAATAGCAGCAGCTTCTTTGTCCAGAGCAGAGGATATGAGAAGAGAAGTCACTAGGGCTAAGTGAAGCACTTGAATGTGAAGCACTTGGGTATGAAGCTAAGAAAGCAACTGAAATCAGTAGTACATCAGCATGCATTTAAAGTACATTGTTGATTTTTTGGGTGCTCAGTCTATGAGGCCTCTTTGATAGATATAAGTATTGCCTACAACTTTTTATGTTCTCTCTGAATTTGGGTGTTAAGCACTTCATAAAAAACAGTTCCTTTAAAGTGTCCTACAAGGTTTCATGTTTATCTCCAAAGTGTTGAGTGCCAGATAGCTGTTGTGTTTGGCATATGTTTGCCTGGTTCTGTTGTTCTTTTTTCAAGCTCTTGGTTAAATACTCTGCCTTTGCTGCGCTAAAAAGTGTCTCATGGCTTCTTATATAAGTGATTTCTTGCTCATAAAAACTCTCCAGTGTCCCTGGATGAGTTGCTGCTGCTCTTTTCCAAGGTGTGTTATTCCTTTACTTCTCCTGTCCTCTTTAATCTTGACCTTCATTTTGTTTGCTGTTCTGGAGCAAAGGCTGGGAATCTGCTGACTTAGCAGCTCAGATTCCTAGGAAGACCAGCACAATTATGTTGTGTCTTTGCTAATGCCAGCAAATTTTCTTCCTTTCTGCTTCCCCCTGCCTTGTAGCTTTGCTCAGAGAAGAGAAATAGCCAACTGTAATCCTGAGACAAGCAAGGCACTTTTGCTTCCCTCCCATGCAGATGGGGAGACTGGAGCTTGTTCTCCATTACCTTCCCAGCTGATATGTCTCCTGCACTCCTTCCTTCATCTGCTCCTCTTTCAGGCTCTCCTAAAATACTGGGACCATCTCTTCTGTGGCATCTGTATAAGTACCCATTGCATGGCCTGGTTGATCCTTGAGCTGCAAAATGCTCATAGACAGGCTGTAAAGTGAGGCTCTTGATTTAGGAAGGAGGGATGCTGCTGCTAGTCCTGCTGCTGAGCTGCTGTGTCACCTTGCACACGCTGTGTTTTGGTCTTTCTCTGGGCAGGAACTCTTGTGGTCCAAGGTGGCCTCTCCTGTAGTGATCCACTGGATGTCCAGACACTTCTTGAATGCAGATAACGCTCATCCAACCCACCAGGACTTGTAGGTAGGGGATTCTAGCCCTTCCTCTAGAGAAAGAGCCAGTTAAGAGCTGATAATACAACTGTGCCTATTCAGGGATAGCTATCTGGGGCAGGGGGGCTTTTTTATTTAGCACACAGAGGCTCAGGGAATTAGAGTGGGTAGAATTTGTAGACATTGAAGGTCAGCCAGAAAGTAAATGCACCTTCAACTGTTAATCTAGAGGGAGCTAGAGATGGGCTGTTTAATCACAGAATACACCCATGAGAGGAGCATTGCCCTTGTCTCCATTCCAGGTGCACGTCTTGGGGCAAAACACGGGTTGTGTCCGTGCTCAACATGCCCAGATGTGTTGCCCTCCCCATTGTTCACTTCACAGACATTTGTATTGGAACAAAACTCTTGGGACCTCCCGCCAGGGCAAACCTGATGTAATGGATGCAGGCACAGAGTCACCTTCCTCTTGACTTAGTCCAAACACACAACGCAGAGCTTCCACGGCTAGAGGTAGGTTGTGCCATACATGGAGTAATGCCTGCCAGAGCCAGATTTAATCTGGTGGCGTTACTTTGAGCAGTTACTAGGGTGGATCTGTCCCACATCAGTGCTTTGTTTTGCTTGTCTGAGGCATTTCTGAGCTGACACTAGGACTGGGAGGGAGCTTGTAATGGGAACTTTCTTGTGTTTACATTTCCCCACATCACAGCTCCAGCTTTTCTGAAGGGCGGTTGCAATAGCTTGTTGTCCCCTCTTGGGAGATCAGGTGTTGGGTTGAAGGGACTCACTGGCAGTTCGTGTGCGTGTCCCCATGTGGCTGTGGCAGACAGGCTGCCCTCCCTTTGAAGGACAACTCCTGTGTGTTGGTCCCCTAATCCATATCAAAGGCCCACTATTTAAATTGTGTAAAAGCAGCTGACTTTCTCTGGTTTGAAACTCTTGGGGAGCTTTCTATAATCTGTTGGGTTGACAGACCAGAGGCAGAGGTTATTTTATGAGTGAGGAAGGGGATGTACAACCTGGGGACAGTAACCTCTTGGGTAGCGAATAGAAACATATGGCTTTGTATGGATGTTCCCTTAAGTCAAAGATCTCCTGCCTTTGGAAATCTTGTCATCCTTATTCCAGAATGGCTGGTTTGGGTCCCTCCCCAAGCACAGTCAACTCCTACACAGTCAAGATTTTTCAGAAGCTTGAAAAAAATCCTACTCTGCTCCCCTGTGACATCAATATATCAATGCTTTCAGAGATCCTAACTTTGAACTGATGCGTTGCTCTTGAAAAGCCTTCCATAAACCTCTAGTTCCTGCTTTTTGACTTTCTTATTTTTCAGCTCTAGTTTGAAACTCTAATTTAGATGGAGCGTGAATCTTCTCCCCTTCCTGTTTGACGTTGTTGATTTGTCACTATGTCAGTTAAAAAAGTGGAACAACTGATTTCTGCCAGTGCAGAACTTGGGGCTATTGTGTATGTGTTACATTAAACACCCTCTTGCTGTAATAAAAGATGGTTTCTGCATTTGTAGGACCAGATGGTTGCTGGTGTTGCAGCTTGTGACGGTAGTTGAGATGCGCCAGTTTTTAAACCACTGAGGATAAGGCCTGTGGTGCCTTAAATGTTTAAACCCCTTTGTCATCTAGAGATGAACTGTTTTCAAACTCCTTTTATGCTCAGGCTGGTGAAGTTTTGCAAAGGAAGTTTGACTGCTGTATGGCAAATTTTAAACCTCCTGACAAAAGATTTGCTTATCTTAAGCTACTTTTTTTCTTGGACTGCGCCTAGTTCCCAGGATATGCAAACCAAAAGCTGAAAGCCCTTGTTCTAGATGCTTTTGATGTACCTGTTTGACATCTCTAAAATACACCCACGCACATAAATCCTTTGCTGGGTCACACTGGCATAGCTCCATGGAGTTCAGTCAAGCCAGGATGGCTTTTGTTGGCTGGTATAACAGTCCACAGATGAACACGCAGGGCAAATCTTCCTGATCTTTTGAACTGGGTATCAAAGTGGTTGCGCTGGATGAAAGCCAGGGGACGTGTACTCCAGGGATGCTCCAGGGCTCTTGCTGAAGTGGGAGATGCTCTGCTGTGCTGTAGAGAGGGACTGGCAGCCAGTTCCTTTGGGTAGTTTGCTTCCTCCCACAGCTGGGCTAGAGGTTGTACAGCCTTGCTGCTGACTGTATTGAGCAATGCAGAGACTGGCAGTGTGCTTCAGGCCACCTGAGAGGCACAAGTTGGCCGCCTCCATGTGTCAGTGCCAGGGGGACCTCTGGATTTGCACACCCTGATACCTGCGTACCTCCAGGAAAGCTTGCTGCGCACGCTTCAGTGCCCATGTGGGTAACTCTGCAGGAGGGTTTGTGTTTTGCAGCTTCTCATCTATGGGGGAATTTTGAAAGGGGAGTGAAATGTTCCTCCCTTCAGCCTCACAGGAGAGCTCTATATTTAGTCACTGGTAATCTCCGTTGTGGCTCTGTGCCTCTAATCCCCTGCTCCAATACCCTCCCTGGAGAAGATGAGAGGTGGAGAAATCAGCACGGCTGAACATGGTGGGCCAGCAGGATTATGACGCATCTCCCCTCCCTTTCCTATAGGCTTGGCATTGAAAATTATTTGCTGGCCTACAGTGCCACAGCTGTGCTGTGTGTCCGTGCATATGAAACTCCCAGTAAGGGAGTGTGGCTTGGCTTTGCAAGGGAATAGGGTATATCATTGTGGGACTGCTTTTGCCATAGCGTGGGGACTCGCCTTGATTAGGTTAAGACAAGGTATTGCTGGGCTGGGGGGAGTAAAAATAGTACTTGCATTTAAAATGGAGAAAAAGGAGGCTGTTTCCCTCTGGCTGTGTGATTTACATGTGTGCTTTTTTTTCCCCCTTTTAGAAAAGAGCAGATCAGAGGCACCTTTTTTTTTTTTTTTTTTTTTTTTAATCAAGTCAGTGTTTTCTGGTGCCAAGGGGTGAGATTTTTTTACTGGGCAAAAACTCATCAGTTTCTGAAAATTGAGGCTTTCTGAGCATTTGCATCCTGAGTTCCTCTTTTTAGTCTCAGCTGGGCTGTTTCGTGGCTTTGGGATGGAGTGAGCTACGAAATGCTGCATTTTGTTAGGCAAGAACTTGTTGCTGATAATCCCTGCTCTCTAGTGCAGTGCTGGGGGTCCATCCCATGCCTTGTTCCTCAGGCAGGACCAGTTTAGTGCAAAGGCTACTTTTTCAGGTTTGGAAAGGCTGGTGAGGTGAAGAAGCTCCTAACCACAGGGGAACTGACTCCCTGACTCTCATGTTCGCTGTTTATTTATTTTACTTTTGTCATGGAACTCCAAAGTGGCAACTGGAATGTTTTCCCCCCTTGCTCCTTGCCCTGTGGTCTCTGTTTGTTTGTGGGGATGTTGACAGTGTTTAAAGGACTAGGCTGGCAGAAGGAAAGCTGCTTATCCCCCTTAATGCTCAGGTCCTCTGCTGCCCTCTTGAAGCAGTACTCTTTCCGAGGGCTGTGTCCTGCGAGGGCAACACCAGGGTGGAAGAGAGCTGCAGCTCTTTGCCTGGGGATGGAGAGGGTTGTGTGCTCCTGTCTGGGGCTGGTCTGGCTGGGATTTTGGCTCTTTCTGAATGTTCTGTTTCTGGGGCCAAAATGGGCCTCTTCCTCCAGATCAGGTGATGCCGGCAGAGATGCCAAGCCTGGGCCGTGCTGAACTGTCAAGCCTAGAAGGTTCCCTCATCCCCTGGGCTGCCTCTCCTGTAACCCCCAGGGTCAGAGGTGTGCCCTGAGCCCCTGTACCCAGCGGCCCTGGTGTTACTGCAGGCCACCTCCTCCGACTGACTCTTTCTCTCTTTTCTTCGGGCAGGAAAAAGCTGACACTGCTGAGGGAGATGCTGGCGGGCTGCGGTGCAGGTACCTGTCAGGTGATTGTCACCACTCCCATGGAGATGCTCAAAATCCAGCTGCAGGATGCGGGGCGAATTGGTATGTGGACTTCTCTTCCCTGTGCACTGAGCAGGCAGGGAGGAAGGGATTAGCATCCTCCAGTGCTTTTCCTGTGGTGCTTCCTCCATCTCCATGTTTTCTGGTGTCTATTCTCTCTCTTCTACCCTGCTGTAATACCTCCCTAACAGCTTCCCAAGGAGAGGTGTCCTTTCCAAATGACTTGTCTCCCCTCTTACTCCCTCTTCTTTTCGCCCTGACAAAAGCAGCAGTTGTCTCAGCTGAAACAGTAAATAAAATTCTCCTGGTGTGCTGGATTTGGAAGAGGTTTGGGGTCAGGCTGTCAGGGCTGTGGGCAGGAGCTGGCAGGCAGAGGCAGGAGGGAGTGCAAGCCTTTTGGCTGAAACACTGTGGGGTGTTTCTGGTGAGAATGGACACCAGAGTCTGGCACAGAGGATCTGGGTGAAAGAGCTGTTTACTATCACCTTAATCTCTTCCAGAGGTCAGCCTGGGGTATGGCCTTGTTCCCCAGGAGCCCTGCATGACAACGTTAAATACCATGTTTGTGGCCCTTCCCAGAAAATGAGCCAGTTTGTCCTTTAATCTCTCCTTTGATGTGGCATTCCTGAATAATCACAGATTTACTTTGTCTTTCCTCTCTTCACTGTTTTTAATGCAGACCTTTGTCTGTATTATTTTTAAATGTTTGAAGGAATTAAGCCATGGTTTGAGGGTTTAGAAGAGGTTTTCACTGCTGTGAACAGCTTATTCTCTGTGTGGCAAGAGACGTGTGGTGTGCTGGTGGCAGCCAGAGGATTGCCTACAGGTTGATGTGCTCTCTGTCTTCTGGCAAAGAGCAGAAATGCATCAGTTTGAAAAGGCTGCATGTATAAATGTGCAGCTGAGGAACTCCCCATGTTAATGATTGCTTTCAAGGGAAGAGAACAGAAATGTTGAACCTCCCTCATTCATTAATATCTTTCGTTTGTCCTACCGGGAGCTCAGGGACGTAGCTGGAAGCAGGTACCATCATCTGCCTGCTCATGGCAACTCCTTTTCTCTGTACTGTGGAGGTCATGTGTGACGGGCTCCTTCTGCTTAGGTAAAACCAGTCGGTAGGAGAGTGCAGCGGACAGCATTGTGGTGTGGCAGCAGCCAGCTCTGACACTGGGACAAACTGGGTTGCCTCAGGCTGAGGGAGATGGACAGACAGGGAGCAAAAGCTTGCAGGGCACCTGGCTGGCCATGGTCTGTGTGTTTTGGTGCACCTGGAGATCTGCCTCTTCCTCCTTGTCCTGTGGCACCAGGCAGCAAGAGACTGCTGTTGAGCATCTTGCAAACCAGTGCTCTCTCTGCTCCTCCCCAGCGGCACAGAAGAAGCTGATGGCAGCGCAGGCTCAGCTCTCCTCTGCAGCGGGGGCAGCGGAGCCAGCAGTGGAAACGCGCACCACAGCAATGCAGATAACAAGGGAGCTGCTGCGGAGCAAAGGCATCGCGGGACTCTACAAAGGCCTGGGAGCCACGCTGCTAAGGTAGGAGGGCGTGGGCTCAAGCGCAGGGCACCAGTGTTCCCAGTCTCAAGCATAAAGCACCACCCATCCAGGGGATGAGTCTGCAAAGGGGGTGTTGGCTTCAGGGGGTGTGGGTTTGATTTTGGTTTGGTTACCATGCACAGGTTTTGCGCATTAAAGAAGTGAAGGTCAGGGAAGCAAGGGAGCCTGCCTTTTATTCCTGGAAGATTTAATTCTGCTGCTTTCTCTGGAAAGTTTTTTGTCTCCCCCATGGTCCATATTTTAGCACTGTAGAGAAGTCCTTGTGAGCTAGCAAAGCAAAACTGTCAGCTTCAGTCTCCAGACTGTGAAATGGGTTCTGGCCCGTGGAGCTGTTGAATGCAAGGACCGGTGCCTTCTCTGACACTCTTTACCTGGGCTTTCACGGAGTGACTCTCCCAGCTTTAACAAAGGCAAAGCTAAAGCAATGCCCGGTGACATGGGGAGCAGGATGTGAACCTTTTGTTATTAACAAAAGTGGACAAAATGATTGACTTCTGAGGTCAACTGGCTGGGGTCTTTGGTTTGAGTTTTGAAGAATCAGGGGGAGGCCACTGACTCCACAGGGCTGCATGCCTCCTGTCGGCCTGTTGCCCTTTTTGCAGTCAGTTTTGCCCCTGCTGAGTTTCAGCTCCTGTCTGCGTTGCACTTGTGGCTGTACTGCCAACGTGTGATGCTTGCACATGTGTGATGCTTGCTTTGAGGCTCAGTTTGTTGGTGTCCCACTCTGACTTTGCTCATCCTTATTCTTCTTTCTTCCCCTTCCTTCCTCCCCACCACAGGGATGTCCCGTTCTCCATCGTTTACTTCCCACTGTTTGCAAACCTGAACAAGCTGGGCCAGAAAGACCCCAATGTCAAGGCTCCGTTCTACGTGTCCTTCCTCTCCGGGTGTGTGGCTGGCAGTACGGCTGCAGTGGCTGTCAACCCTTGTGATGGTGAGTCCTGAGTAGCTTGTGCTGGTGGCCTGGCGCCAAGTGACAGGAGTCAGAGGCCCACAGGTGGGCTAGGTGAGGAGGAGGGTGACCATGCCAACCTCTTCACAGCATGAGCACACAGGGAGGTACAGAAGGGGAGCTCTGCTGTCTGAGCTGCCTCCAGCTCAGATGATGTTTCCTTCAGCTGAGCTATACCTTTGGCTACAACTTACACAGAGGTTTGTAGTACTCACTAAGTAAGTCAGGAAGAGGGTGTCATTCATTTCAGTCATTTTTCACAGGAATGGCTGCGAACATGCCCCTGAAAAGGCATGTTTCCATGTGGAGTGATAGTATGCAGACCATTTACATGGATACGGTCATGGACAACCGGGGGAGCCTCAGATCTGTGGCTTTCTGCTCCACAGCATCTGCCTTAAATATCACCTTGGTTTCTCTGCTATGAAAAACATCAGAAAGTAACTCCTCTCTCCCCAGCATTGCACATACTCCAAGGTGTGAAGAAATGTAAGAGCAGCATCATATATTTTAGATACTCCTTCCAGAAGGAGCTGAGTATTTGAAAGTCGGTTCCCACTTTGCAGAAAGATGTCTGAATTTGGAAGTGTTTAAAGCTTAAGTCAGCCTTGGAAACCTTGGTCACATTGAGGGGAGGAGGTTGGGTTTTGGGTGGCTGTGTTTTTCTTTTGTCCATTTGTAAAGGAATGGGTTTGGTTTCCCCTGTGTTGCTGATAAATATATGAAAATGGTCTGCATTCTTGGTGATCTCATTCTGACTGTGTTTCAAGGACATTACTCTCAGGGTGGGTCTTGCCTGCTGAAGAGCGTGCTATATTCCCAGTGTTCACCACACTCTCTCTCTCTTTTCTCTCTTTCTCACCAGTGATCAAAACACGGCTGCAGTCCTTGCAGAGAGGAGTGAACGAGGACACCTACTCGGGAATCCTGGACTGCACCAAGTAAGACTCCTCGTGAAGCAGACTACTGCACCAGATGTATGGCATCTGCTGCTCCTGCTGCAGGCAATCAGTGCAGCTTCTAGACCCAACCAGCAGCTTCTCTGTTTCAGGTTCCCTCTGAACCTGTGCTTTTATCTATGTATCTAACTGGATAGATAGATAGATGACCAGATATATACTGTTCATATAGAATCATAGAATCATTGAGGTTGGAAAAGACCCTTAAGATCATCCAGTCCAACCATTAACCTAACACTACCAAGTCTACCACTAAAACAATTAAGGGTAGAGTAATAATTAATTTCATGTTTTCTGGCTTGGTGGCTGGATTATTTTTTAATGAAAGTAAAACTAGGAATCATTAAGGTTGGAAAGGATCTCTAAGATAACAGACCAACCATCAACCCAACACCACCATGCCTACTTGTTGTGGTTTAGCCCCAGCCAGCAACTAAGCACCACGCAGCCGCTCACTCACTCCCCCTACCCCGATGGGATGGGGGAGAGAATTGGAGGAGTAAGAGTGAAAAACACTCCTGGGTTGAGATAAGAACAGTTTAATAATTGAAATAAAGTAAAGTAGTAATGATAATAATAACAATATAATAATGATAATAACAATAATAATAATATACAAAGCAAGTGATGCACAATGCAATTGCTCACCACCTGCCGACCGATACCCAGACAGTTCCTGAGCAGCGATCGCTGTTCCTCGGCCAACCCCCCCCAGTTTATATACTGAGCATGACATCATATGGTATGGAATAGCCCTTTGGTCAGTTTGGATCAACTCTTCTGGCTGTGCCCCCTCCCAGTTTCTTGTGTACCTGGCAGAGCCTGGGAAGCTGAAAAGTCCTTGACTAGCATAAGCAGTACTTAGCAACAACTAAAAACATCAGCATGTTATCAACATTCTTCTCCTACTAAATCCAAAACATAGCACTATGCCTGTTACTAGGAAGAAAATTAACTCTATCCCAGCCGAAACCAGGACACTACTAAACCATGTCCCAAAGTGCCATGTCTACACATTTTTTGAACACTTCCAGGGATGGTGACTCCACCACCTCTCTGAGCAGCCTGTTCCAATGCTTGACCACTCTTTCCATGAAGAAATCTTTCCTAATATCCAATCTAAACCTCCCCTGACGCAACTTGAGGCCATTTCCTCTCGTCCTATCACTAACTACTTGGGAGAAGAGACCAACACCCACCTCACTACAATATATATATGTACATAAAAGAGAACTTCTTCCTGTTTTGAGCAAAGTAAATACAGCGTTTATATTTAAATGCTTCTGTCAAAACCCCAACAGTCATAACACTGAGATTTTATTTCTGCAAAGGGAGGCAGTGCTGTGGTTGTCTCTCCCAAGACCCTGTTGTCTGAGAATCTACAGCACTAAGTCTGATATCCCTCCTGGGACCGCTCTGAACAGCAGCTGCAGGAGCGCTGGCTGGCTGGGCTGTCCCCAGCCACACTCTCCTCTCACCCTTTGCTAAACTGTGGTCTGGCTGCTTCAAAACATGAAGGGTGTTTCAAAACACATGCGCTCTGCTTCTGTATTGCTGTTTTAGCCAGTCTCTTGCCATCTGACTGTCCCCCATACTGAGGGTGGAGTTGGCCCCAACTTTTGAACAGCAGGACCTCTTGGATGCAAGCATGGGGTTGTCTTAGCTGTACATCCAGACCCAGGCAGACACTCCTGCTCCTGGCCAGATGTAGGGATGGGGCATGTGCCTGCATGGCTGTTCGCAGAGCACATGGAGGATGGTGGATGATCTGCTGTGGAGGCAGTGCCACATGACAGCAGTCTCTGGAGGGAGGCAGAAAGCCAGGGCATGGCCAGAGGCTCTCCTGGCATGGTGGAGGGGTGGGATGGACATTTATCTGGCTGTGCTGTCTCTCCCCAGGAAGATCTGGCAGAAGGAAGGGCCCATGGCCTTCCTGAAAGGGGCGTACTGCCGAGCCCTGGTCATCGCTCCTCTCTTCGGCATCGCACAAGTTGTCTACTTCATTGGCATTGCGGAGTTCCTGCTGGACATGCTCCCCAAGCACCGGGCCTAGCCCCAGCGCACCTGCGTGTGCCCTCCTGCCCTCTGCCGCGCCAAATTCATCCCTGTGTTCGTCATCCGTGTCGATTGGTGTCAGAGCAACAGTGCAAAGGGTTCGCGCGGGGATGCCGAGGGGATGCGGTCTCCAGATGAGCAAACGTAGGGAGGGAGAGAGTCCCTTTTCTGTCTCAGTCTGGAACCTGTCCCCTCTCGCTCCTTCCACGGACAATACCTAATTATGCATTTTTTTCCCTCTTTTTTTTTTTTTTTTTGTTTTTAAATTGTCATTCTTAAGGACACTGGTAAGCACAGACTGGGCTTGCAGACCCAGAAGTCTCCTCCCAGCCTTGGGGTGGAAGAGGGATGGGAGAGGAACAACCTGAACCCTCGTCCACCCCAGCCCCCCTCCTTCTTCCTGGAGTTGTCAGCTGTCTGAGGAGGAGCTGGATGGGCAGCTGTGTCCTCTCAGCCCCTCCTCGGCTCTGTTGGCCCCCGGTCAAGAGCGAGTACTGTGCAAAGGGGACTCATCTCATCGCCACGGGGGGGATGCTGGATCTGGCAAGTTCCTTGGCCTGGAAACCTTCACCCCTCCTGTCTCCCTTTCTCATAAATGAGTTGGACTTAGATGAAGTTCTTGGAGATCAGAGGAAGGGAAAGGGGGATGGTTACTATTGATTTTGTCATTACTTTTGTTTTAAAGCAAAGGGATGTCCCTCCTAACTAGGTGTCACAGGCACATCTGGGTGAGGTGCAGAGATGTGATGTCTGCTCTGTAGGGAACATGTCTGTGGGATCACATGAATGTCTGAAGGTGCTTCACTGCTTGGCTACAAGCAGGAGAGGGAGAGGAACTTGGGATCAAGTTATTTTAGGTTGGGGAGGGCGGGATTTGGTGGGGTGTTTTGGTTTTTTATTTTTTTAAAATGCAGGTGTTGTGGGGAGGGAAAACCAAACAAGAAGAAACCACTTACATTCCTTAAGCCTGCGTGCCCCTGGGGTAATAAAGTGGTGGCCGCAGGTGTAATTTCCCCTGATTTCCACCCCCCCCACCCCACCCCCCCCCCCACCCCCCCCCCCCCGCCCCCAGCCCCAGGTGTGTGAAAGGAGGCACCTGCTCCGCTTCTGTGGTGCCCAACCTCGGGGGAACTGTGCTAGAAACACTGGACCTATGTGCTCACCTTGCAAGGTGAAAACACAACGTCTGGTTGTGCTTTGATGTTTGACTTGGGCGTGTTTGGAGCCAGCTGGTGTCAAAGAGGTGGGAGGGTTCCTGCACCCTGAGCAAGGAGCTGTTTGCATGTGCATGATTACAGGGTTGAGTCCTCTGGATCATGAAAACTCGTCATCCTGCTCGCGTCTGGGGTGGTGACTGTTGTTGGGTGGCAGGGGGCAAATCCACACCTACAACCCGCTCTGTCAAAGGGGCACTGCCCCAGCTAACATCACTTGTCAGAGGACTTCCTCTTTCAGTACTCTCTTGGGCTGTGTAATTAATTCTAGGTTAAATGATCTTAAGTGCAAGATCTACCAACGCAGCGTGGTCTTCTCCATTATTTATTCCATTTGGTGCAATCCACCCGACTTTGGTGTTTAAATTGGACTGGTTGAATTATCTTTTCATTCCTTCTTTTTTAAACTTTGTTCTCCAGGTGCTTGCTTGGTGTTTGTGTTCCAAATGTATATTTAATTAATAAAAAAAAAATCCCTTTTTTAATGTTTAAAAGAGAACCACCTGTGTTTCAACATTCTTGGTTAGGTTTTTGCAAAACCTATATGTTGAGGGCCTTCCTCCTTGATATGTCCTTTTTCTCTATGAAAAAGTTGTTCTGTGGCTGATTTGTTACTTGTCACTTTGCGTATGTGGGTAATTTTCTTTATTTTTCTTAATGACTTCTCCATGTATCTGGGAAGGAATCTGTGCAAAGATGATGATAGATGTCTGTGCTGTGTGTAGTACTGTGATGCTGCTCCTGCTCTGGATTTCCCTTGGGTGGATTAAAAGAGAAAGATTTTTTTGTTTTGTTTTGTTTTTAAGGTGCCCCGTTCCTTGCTGCTTTGTGATTTACAAGGAGGGTCCCCAAAAGAAACCTTGCCGATAAAAAGTAGTGGGGTTTCTGCTTGCCCTTCTGCCTGCAAAGATTGCCCCCTGAAGCTGGGTGACTTGTGGCTGCAGGGGGGTACGTGGGGTGCAGGTTTGTATTGTGGGCTTATGTTTGAAGGAAAATCTGGTGCAGTGGTGGGCTGAGGTTCAGGGAAAGCTCTCCTTGTCCTTTTGGAATGCTTTTAAAAACCTCTCTGTAAAACTGACTCTTCTTCCCGAAATCTCCAGCTCTTCTTCCACCACGTTGGAGCTGGTGACCTGAATGGGGCTGATTTTTAGCTGCTTGGACATGGCCCTGAGTCAGGAGGGCATCAGGAGGTGGCAGGGGGTAGTGACTGCAGGAGCCCCCTGGGCACGCAGGGTGCCACTGGCCAAAAAAGTAAGAGTTTAAAATGGGAGAATTCCCATCAACTTAATTAATTACCAATGAACAGAAACCTTTAAGTACTGATTGCAGTATTGAGGAATAAAAGTAAATAAATACACTTAGAGAAACACCTCTGCTCCCCTCGCTGCAGGTGCCATTCGTCCCCGGGGCAGGGGACAGCAACCAGCATGGGGCCAACACCTTGTGCATCCTACCTGGTCCCTCTGGCATAGGGTCCTCCACTGACCCCAGGCCCTTCCCAGTTGTACCTTGTCTCATGTCACCCCTGTCCCTTGCTCCTGCCCTGACCATGGCTCTTGTGGCTCCAGTTCGTTTGGGTTTTGTGGTGTTTACTGCCCTTAAATATGTGTTGGTGAAGGTGCCCTGTGCCCCTGTCATGGGTTCAGGTGGGTGGGTCAGTTTTGGCTGGTGAAATTTCCTAGAATGCAATGAAGAAATTTACTAAAGCTCTGGGGGGGAAAATTCCTACAATGCAAAAAGGGAAATTTCCTGGAAAAGCAAAGGGAAGCCATCCTAGAAAGGTACAGCAAAATATCCTGGAAAATGAAGGGGAAATTTACTGCAAGAGAATGTAGGAATTTCATAGAGAGCACTAGGGTGAATTCCTCAAAAGCGAAGGGGGAAATATTCTGGAAATTTGTAGAAAGCCAATGGGGGAACTTTGTAGAAGGCCATGGGGGGATAGCCTAGAAATCAAAGGAGGAAAATTCCCAGAAAGCAAGGAGGAAATTTTCTCAAATACCAGGGAAATTCCTGAAAAGCAAAAGCGATGTTTCTTAAGAAAGTAACAGTGATATTTCCTAGAGGGGAAATTTCCCAGAAAGCAAAGGAGGAATTGCTGGAAATCAAAAGGGAAATTTCCTGGATAGGAAGAATGAAATTTCTTAGGAAATAATTTCTTGCTTTGCGGGGAGCAATAGTCATGGGGAAATTTCCTAGAAAGCAATGAAGTCCTGTAAAGCAGAGAGAAAATTCCTAGAAAGGAATGGAGGACTCTAGAAAGCAACAAGGAAATTTCCCAGGAAGCAAGAGAGGAACTTTCTGGAAAGCAATGGGAGGGAAATATCCTGCAAAGACAGAGGGAAACTTCCTGGAAAGTGACGGAGAAAATTTCTACAAAGCAACAGGGGTATTTCTTAGGAAGGGAGAATTTCCTGGAAAACAAAGGGGAATGTCCTAGAAAACCATGCAGGAGTTCCTAGTAAACAGTAGGGAGAAGTTCCTGGAGAGAAGGGGAAATTTCCTTCAAAGCAAGAACTATAGGGGAAAGAGGCCAAAATCCTGTGCTTCAGCCCTAATGACCACCACTCCAGTCCTTGGATAATAAATTTGTAAAACTCCTGCAAATCTCAGGGTTTTTTTGTTTGTTTTACTGCTCCATGCAGTAAATCCACAGCTCAAATTGGCTGAAGGAAGAACGACGAGGGTGAGTGCTTGGGCCACATGTGTCCTGCCTGAAATAATGGTTATGTGGTAATTTTCCTCTAATTTAATGCAAAAATCTACGTAACCTGCACCACGCAATGGTCTGAGGCAGAGGGTGACCATTTTCTCTCATGGGTGGCTGGGCCTGGGACCTGCGTTACTGGAAATCAGCTGCAGCCCCGGACAGGCACTGCTTCCCCTTTCTGGAGCGGGGGGACGCGCTGCCGCTGTGCACAGGCCACCAGGACCCCCCTCCCGGCTCCACCTGCTCCTCCCCTTGCTTTTGGGGCCTGGCATGGCCGGCGAGGACCCCCACAGGGTTCATGCCTTTGCAAGGGTGGTGCTGGCCCTGAAACGCACACATGCGGGGCTGATGCACGACCTTGGGGTTGATTTTCTTCCTTTTTTCCCCCCTTCTTTTTTTGCACAAAACTGCAGTGCCGCCATGCCGGAGGTGCTCGTGATGCCGGTTTAGCATCCCGAGCAGTCCCCAGATCCCGCCGAGGCAGCTGCGAGGCACAGAGACGGCGTGGCCGCGGCTCCCAGCCCCTTTCCTGCCGCGGCCGAGGGCGGTCGGGTGCTCTGACACCCGGCTCTGCAGATATTCGACCTGAGAAACCAGGAGCAGGTGTGGCGCCGGGAGCAGCACCAGGCCCACGGAAGCGCCCCGGATTTATGGGAAAAGGCAGCGCCAGGAAAACTGGCTCCTGGATGTGGGGAGTGCGGCCAGAGCCCACTGCCCTCTGTGGTTTTGCTTTTATTTTGTAATTTTTTTTTTTTATAGCGTGCCCTTAGTGTGGAAAGCAAGGCAGCCTGAAAGAAGAAGGATTAAAATAAATAAAATCAAAAAGCCACGGGAGTTTCCAGCCCTGAGGCCAAGCCCTGCATGCGTGGTCCGTGCTGCCAGTGCACCCCGGAAAGCCCCGGCGGTGGTGGGTGCAGCTGCTTTCGCACTGAGCCTGCACGTTTCGGGGTGTCCCCGCCGCCCACCTGCCCCTTGCTCTTTGCAAACCTTGCCTTGTTTAATTTCGGGGTGCGGCCGTCCCGCAACGGCACTTTTGGAGCCACAACAGCAACCCCAGCGCAGGGTCACGGGCATTTCGGCCCCCCCCCCCAGCTCGGGGCCTGACCCTGCCCGTTGCCCGCGTGGGGTCTGCGTCCCACGCCGGTGCAGGGCAAGGTTTAGATCTGGATTTTTTTTTATTTTATTATTATTAATTTGGGGAGGGGGTTGCCCAGGGCTCCGCAGCCGGCACCCCCCCGGAGGGTGCAGACCGGGCTGGGACCGGTGCGTGTGAGCCCCCCCCTCCCGCGACGGGGGTGGCCGCGGCGATACTTTCACTTTCACAAGGGTCACGTGGTTTCCAGGAAACCGGGCGCCGGTGGGGGGCGGATAAAAGGGCCGGGCAGAGTTGGCCGCGCCCCGAGCCGAGGTCGCCCGCCCGCCCCGGGTCCTGCAGGACTGGGGACCCCGCGGCACCATGGCAGCGCCGCAGAGCGAGGGGTAAGCAGCCCCCCCCAGCGTCCCTCCCCGGGTGGCCGTCCCCGGGTGGCCCCGGTCCCCCCGGTGACGGCCCCGCGCCCGCAGGGAGGCCCAGAAGCTGCGGTTCGCGTCCTGGCTGGTGAGCGCCGTCAGCAGCGGGAGCTACCGGGGGCTGCGCTGGACCGACCCGAGCCGCAGCGCCTTCCGCGTCCCCTGGAAGCACAACGCCAGGAAGGACGTCACCAGCAGCGACCTGGAGGTCTTCAAGGTGGGTGGGCTGGGGGGTCACCGGCGGTGAGCGCCAGGCCTTCAAGGTGGGCGGGAAGTGCGGTCAGCAGCAGCGTCCCGAGGTCGTCGAGGTGAGCGGGATGGGAGGTCGCTAGCGGCAAGCTCAAGGTATGCGAGGCGGGTGGGACGGGGGAAGTGGGGAGCCGGGGGGAGACCAGGCATCCCTGAAGCCTCCACGCTCACAGAGCAAGGGTGGCCATTCTCATCCCCCCTGCACCCCCCAGGCCTGGGCAGAGGTGAGCGGGCGGTATGAGGGATGCCCCGAGGACCCGGCCAAGTGGAAGACAAACTTCCGCTGCGCCCTGAGGAGCACCCGCATGTTCGTGCTGCTGGAGGACCGCTCCAAGTGTGGCGACGACCCGCACAAGGTCTTCGCCATCGCCCCAGGTGAGCTCGGCCCCGTGGGGGGCTGGGGCAGGCGATCTCGGGACGTCCCGCTCACGCTGCTCTCCTTCCAGCTGCCCTCTGGCATGGCGAGGAGGGAGATTTTGGCAGCCCTGACCCCGTGGTGGACCAGCAGCCGCTGTGCCAGCAGCCACAGGTAACGGGATGGGCATGGCGGTCTGGGGGTTCCCCGCTGCCACTGCTCAGGCATTGCACCCCCCACGTCCTTGGGGTGCTCCTGAGCTGGAGCCCAGCATCCAGCTGAAATGCAGGGCAGGGGGAGGCTGGGTGTCCCCTATCCACAGCGGTAAGACCCCATCCCACTTCCCTTTGCAGCTGGAGCTCAACCCCCAAGACGTGGCCCCAGAAATCGCCACCCCAGGTAGGCACTGGTCCCCCATTTTTTTGGGAGGGGCACCCCGGTAGGCTCAGCTGGGGCTGTTTTTGGGGTTGTGAGACCATCCGCCCGCTGTGCCCCACCTCAGGCAGCACCGACCCTGCGCAGTCCCCGACACTGGAGGGCCTGGAGGCGCTGCAGTGGGTGCTGCAGCACTGCGACATCTCCCCCCGCGACCTTGGCCCCCCACCACCATCCTGGGCACCTGCAGGTGAGACTCGCGGGGTGTAGGGTGGGTGACACCATGGGTGGGTGACCCCAGCCCCTTCCTACCGGTGATTTCTCTGCAGGGGATGCCCCCCACCAGGACACCCTGCTCCAGCCTCACCCAGACCCCAGCCAAAACAACTGCCTGCCCCCACCGGCATTTCAGCAATGGGTGCCCGCAGCAGAGCCGCCCCCCTTGGTCACCTGCAGCCCCCCGGACTCCATGCTGCTGGTAGAGCAAGGTGGGTGCTGTGGGGCAGGATCCAGGCCCAGGCACGAGAATGCCATAATGGGGGATGGGAAGAGGCTGGGGTGCTGCCACATGCACCCTGTGCCTAAGCAACCCCACCCCACTGCACCCTGAGTCGCGACGCTGACGCTTGCCCGTCTCCCACCGCAGGGGCCATGCCACTGCCGTGCCACCCACCGGAGGTCACCGTCCCCGTGCAATCCCCAGAGGAGGCGATGCTCTTTGCCCCCACCGCCAGCCCTGTGCCACCTCCACCGCCGCTGGAGGATAACACAGGTGAGAGGGTTTAATTATTAATAGCTATAAATAATTATTAATAAATATATAATGATTAATAGTTACTAATGCTCGGGGGTGGGTGTTTTGGGGAGGGGGAGCATTTGGGTTTGGGGAATGCAGCTGCTGATCACTGCCTGGTGCAGATGGCATCATCCCCATCCTGGACGTCAGCATCTACTACCGGGGCAAGCTCTTCCACCAGGAGGAGGTGGGGGACAGACAGTGCCTGCTGGCATACCAGCTCTCCGACCCAGTGGTGGCCCTGCGCCCCGGGCACCTGGTGCGCTTCCCCAGCCCTGCCGAGCTGGCCGATGGCAAGCAGCGGCGTTTCACCGAGGAGCTGCTGGGCAGCGCAGGGCTGCAGCTGGAGCAACGCACCCGCAAGCTCTTCGCCACTCGCCTGAAGAAGTGCAGGGTCTTCTGGGCCCTGTCCCAGCAGCTCGAGGGCATCGAGGACCCCCCGCCCAATCTGCTCTGCCGGGACCAGGAAACCCCCATCTTTGACTTCAATGATTTTTGCACAGGTGGACAGGGGTGTGTCTGTTCCTTCCCCCCACCCCCCGGTTTTGGGGCTTGTGGGAGCCAGCTCCAGGATGTCACAAGCATCCGAACCCTCCCAGCCCCTTTGTGTCCCCTGGACTCACCCCAAAACTGAGCCCTGTCTCCCTTTGCAGAGCTGAGGGACTTCCGCAATGGCCAAAGGCAGCGGTCTCCTGACTTCACCATCTACCTCTGCTTCGGGCAGTCCTTCTCCAAGGCCAAGCCCAAGGAGTCCAAGCTCATTCTTGTCAAGGTGCAGGGGCCAACACCCACCACTGCCCCACTGCTGCCCAGGGAGAGGGAGACTCTTGGGGGCCAGGGGAGATGGGGGTCTGAGTACCTGGGGAGGGGGACTCTCGGATCTGGGAGAGATGGGGGTGCCCAAAGAGAGGGACCCTTGGGGTCTGGGGGAAAAGCGGGTGAGGTGGGGGCTGGATGTCCAAGAAGGGGGACCCTCAGGGGCTGCGGGGAGATGTGGTCTGGGTGCCTGAGGAGGGGGGACCCTTGGTGTCCAGGGCAGATGGGCATCTGGGTACCCACAGAGGGGATACCTTGGGGGCTGGGAGAGATGGGGGAACTGAGTGACCAGGGAGGGGGACCCTTGGGGGTTTGGGGATGGGGGCAGGGCTGGGTGCCCAGGGAGGGGAACCCTTGGGGAGGAAGGGGGGAACAGGTGCCTGGGGAGGGAAACCTTGGGGGGCAGGGCAGGATGGGGTGGGAGGCAGCTGCCCAGGGACGGGGACCCTTGGGCTGGGGGAGATATAGGGTGCCCCGCACACCTCTGTCCTGTGCTCCAGGAGGACGGGGCCGTGCAGGGTGTTGCAGCCCTATCAGGCAGCTGCCTGTAACCCTGACTGTTTGCTGCCGCAGCTGGTGCCCAAGTTCTGCAAGTACTGGTACGAGCAGGTGCTGCAGGAGGGAGCCTCCTCCCTTGACAGCGGCACCGTCAGCCTGCAGCTCTCTGACTCCTTCAGCCTCTTCGAGCTCATTGAGCAGTACAACATGCAGATGGACTGACCCCCACCCCACCCTGCTCCCTGTGGCCCCCCGGGATGGGCACCAGCTGGTGGGGAACCACCAGGCAGCAGGGGCTATGCAAACTGGCATCCCCTGCCCAGGAATGCTGTGGCAGGATGTCTATGATGGGGATCTTTCTTCCTCCGCTCCCTCCACCCCAAGGACGGCTTCACCGGCTGGTCCCGGAGCTGACGTTGCTTTTCCCCTCTGTCAGCTGCTAACGTGTTTTTTTTGTGGAGTGTGGTCATTTACAGATTTATTTTCTTAAGTTTTCTAAGTTTAAATATATATATATATATATATATAAAGGTGCTTTCCACTTACTGATGTTGCTTGACATCTGCCCCCACTATCAGTCTGAGACCTCCCCCTGCCCGCATCCCCCAAAACCATGGGGGGTCTGTGGGCAGCCTTGTCCCAGCAAAGCCCCTGCTGGCAGTGGGCTTGTACCCGAGCGCTTGTCAGCACCTTCCCCCCCTTACATTTGTGTAAATTAGGTGACTTTCCACATGTGAAGGGATGCATTTATTTCCATGCATTAAGGCTGCAAACATGACTTGCAAGCAAAGTGTCTTGAGGATAGTTTGGCTTTGGCTAAACAAAAATAATAATTCTTCGGTGAGCGTCTCCCCGTTGGCCCAGATTTACTCACTTGAGATGTTCTGGAAAAATAAGGCAGTAACTACAACATGAAACACCCAGAGCTGAGCTCTGAGGTGCAGAGGTGGTGGTGTCTCAGGGAGGAGTGTGGTAACCAGAGTGCTGCCCAAAGATGGGGGTGTTCCCTCCCCCAGCTCAAAGCAGCTGCACCCCCTCATTTCAGGAGCCAGGGGAGAGGATGAGCCTGGCCATCAGTGTTGGACCCTGGGCAAGGGAAGGTGGCAACCTCTTTACCTGATGATTGATGTGGATGCTGCTGGGCCCAAAGGTGGTGGTCCCGTAGCTTGTCACGTAATAGTGAGCAGAGGGCTGCACCGGGGGCTCCTCCAGCTGCCTGGGCACTGTGGGGACCGGGGGATCACCATCAGCACCTCAGCTCTGTGAAACCCACAGCCCTCCTCCCCCTGAGCACTATTGTGGCGCAAACCCGGGACCATTTGGCTCACCTTTGGGCAGGAGCAGCTCTGCGCCAAAGCGGTGCCCACACGTCCCACAGGTTTTAATGTCTTCCTTTGTCCTGTGGAGGAAAAAGACCCGAGAAGAAGGAGCAGGAGGTGACCTCAGCACTTTCCATGGAAGACGATGCCAAGGCAATGGAAGAGGCTCACTCTTTCCACCCTGACCTGAAGTCCCACCATTGGTGGGACAGCTGCTGCTTTCCCAGATGCCTGAGCACCTTCAGCTCTTCATGAAACAGCGGACAAGTGGGCACCTGACCAGCATGGCCATTATGTGCCTGAGTCCCAGAGTCTCAACTTTTTCACCTTAATTTCCATGCTCAAATTTCCCACACAAGTAAATGCTAACACCATGTGGGACACAGGCTGCTCTGGTCAGGAGAAGGGCAACATAGTGCCTCGCAAGTTTCACAGCTAATTTCACCTTGCTTTTAGAAGCTGACCAGCCCCATCAGCATTGCAGCAGCAACCACCCGGCTCCAGCCCCCAGCTTGGCAGGTCACAGTATGTACATACATGGCGTTTGTGCCATCCATGTCTGGCCAGATGAGCTCCGCGGGACAGCCGGCCGTTCGGCAAGGGGTCTTCATGCACACATGCAGCCCCGGCCACTCCTCAGCGAGCTTCTGAATGATGAACACAACTGCCATAACGAAGTCCCAGGCAAACTGGAAACCTTCCAGGCAAAAGGAGAATGTCTCGCTTACAGCCACCCAGCCACAGCAGCCCAGGAGATGCTGTGGTGATGCATGTATTGCTCTAACTGCCCCCCGCTCCCCACCCCCCTCCCCCCAGCCAGAACTGTTGGACCAGCTCTGTTTCGCAGGTTAACCAAGGCCCATCAGCCTTCACAGGGAATTTAAAGATCTGTTGGAAGAGCTCCCCAACTTGGATGGCCCTTTTGCTTATCACTTGGAGACCCAGCCTGAGACTGTACGCTGCTGCGACTTTATGGAGAAGGATGAACCATTTGCTCCATGAGAAGACTGAAAACTTGACTTTTCACTTTCATGTGGTATCTTGAGAGGAATCCTGACCAGGTTGCATGGGGAAATCTTTAGCTGAACTGCTGGTGGACTCTGGCCAGACTAGGACATGTGGCAGAGGCTTTTGGGATGCTCTGCTCAGAGGGGTGGAAGTGGCTGGGGGCAGGGCTAAGGAGAGACATGTGGTTGGGGAGTCATGCAATAAGGATCAGGTATTCTTACCTGTCCTTCCTGCTGGCTTTCTGCACCGGAGCTCCAGGTAGCTGTAGGCCCTCTGGTTATTCTCTTTGATCAGCAGAGGTTTGCCATTGCATATGAGCAGGCAGGTCGCCTTGGCCACCCAGTGTGTGGAATAGAAGGAGCAAGCTTTCACTAGGAACCTGCAAGGAGATTGCCCACGGTTTTCACTACCCTCCTCCCTGCATATCTCTAACACTGGGAGAAAGTGTGGCACCAGGTGGACTTGAAAAATATGAACCCGATTTCAGTAGAAACAGAGGCAGACACCACATGAGGACCCTGTCCTACTGAAAGCTCAAGCAGTAGGAGCAGCCTCTTAAGCCAAGAGCTGCTTCCAGAGTTGGCCATCAGACAAAAATTTGGACACAAGTCAAGAACCCCAGAAGGACAGGACACCTTCCAGAAACTGGAACAGTCCCAGCACCCATAGAAACTGGACCATCCCCAGGTGGGACTGGGAAACGGCTGACTGCCTGGATGGGCACAGACTAGCCAAAAACCACTCCAGATGAAAGGTGAACCAGAAGGCGCATGGTCCTTGCTCACATCCAGGCAGTGAACATCGAAATGGTTCATCCAGGGCTCCACACATCTGTGGCAGAGCTGAGAAGCCACCCTGGTCTCCTGAGTCCTGGCCTCATGCCTCAGCTGATACGGTCTCAACAGCCAAGGGCTTGCTGACAGTCATACTGGTGCTATGCCAAGCAAAGCCCGAACTGCGCAACCTCATCGAGGGCTGAAAACCACTGCTTACCTCTGGAAGAAACCCTCAGGTATTTCGGGTGAGAAGTAGGCACGGATGTGGAGGTCCTCAGGGTGATCTCCTCCCCACACCTCAGAGACCTCTTCCGTCTGGTTCAGATAGGTTGGGAACAAGTACCAGGACTCGCCTTGGCCCCGTGTTGTCTCCCATGGCTTCCCGGGCACAAACTCGCTGGCCTGTGGGTTGAGCGCTTTGGCGTGCCTCACCTCCAGGCAGAGCTCGAAGTGCTCCAGGAGGCTGAAGAGCTTCCCTCTCCCTCTGTGCAGCCTATGTCCCATGATTTCCTCAAAGACATCCTGCATCCCTTCTGAACAGAGCTGGTGCTTCACCAAGGCACGCACGGCCTGGTGGCACAGCATCGCCTTTGACTTGAAGGTCCACACCCAGTTGGATCTGTCTCTGATGGTGGCGTGTTCCCCAATCAGCGTGTCTACAGAGATGCTCTCAAGCTGCTGTACTAGGCGGTACCTCACAAGGAGCTGGGTGGGAAGAGAAAGAGAGAAGAGGTGGCAATGAGAGGAGCCCAGCAAAGCTGCAGAGCTTGGGCCCTGCAGAGAAGACAGTCCTGATCCCCACACCCACCTTGAACATAGTTATTAGGAAGGTAGGCTGGAGAAAAACAGTGCTTTCCAGGTGCTTGATTTCCTCGTACCACACAACAAGCCCGATGCGGTGGAGGTACCGCAAGATGTCCTGGAGAAGCTCTCTGCCCAGGTTGGCCAGGTGCTTGCACTGGGAGAGTTTGCTGAGCAGGTACTGGAGGTCCATCATGCCTAGAAGGAGACGTGGGAGCTCAGCACGCATCTCTCAGACACCAGCGTTCCAAGGTAGATGGTTTAGAGAGCCAACAAACACCAGCAGTACCCATGCCATTCCTGGGGAAGCAGCTGGGACCAGCATGATGCTTGGTGACTGTGGCCCAAAATGCTTTGCCCTTCCTCAGCTGTCCCACTGCCACCCTGCAGCGCCCATGGTCTTGCCTTGCCTCAGCAGTGCCAACACCCTGCCAAGACCTCAACAGAGCATCTGAAAAATGAGGCTTATACTGGGGTTTTAGATTGTTTGAGAGAGCAGGTTTGTTTCCAGCCAGAAAACCTCAGATTGCCAGTTAAACCTCAGATTGTCATTTAGTCATGCAGTGAGACAGGGAACAAAACCTTGCGTATCTCCACAAAAGAAAAGCATTTGCTCCTCATCCTCTAATCCTACAGTGGCCAGGGGAGCCAGACATGACACTGGGCACTGGTGGTGTTCACACCTGCTTTAGGTATGTAAGCGAGTAGCTGGGGCTGCTTGCTAGTCCTGCTAAATCACAGGAGACACAGAGAAGGGGCTAGGGGCCGCTAAATAAAGTTAGCAGGACATAGGTTTGGAAACCATTAATGGAAGCATTAAAGCTGTGGAGCTCCTTCCTGCAAGATTTTTTAAATTTCTTATACAGGGCAAAGGGAAGAAAGAACAATGTTACTGGAAAGAAACAATCCAGACGATGTGGCCAGCTCAGGGTACATCCAGCCACAGGTTGGTAGATGTTGGCAGAGCCTCCTGGCGAAGACAAACTTGGCCTTTTCCTGTGCTTTTCCTTAGGCACCTGCCTTGGGGGCAGATGCTCATAATGACAGAGCTAGGTAGTAGCAATTAATGCTCCAGCAGTAACACTGCAAGGTCTTCAGCAGCGACCCCACCAGCACATGAGCAGGGCCAAAAGTTGCAGCAAGCACTGGAGAGCCCATCTCAGCTGCAGGACAGCAGGTCCTCCCAAGAAGGTGTGGCAGGGGGTGATAGACCACTCACCATGGTCTGCCATCTCCTCACTCTGTGCAATATCTACGATGGCAGCTTCCACCTGCCTATAGACAGGCGGCAGCACTCGGACTACCTCAGGGAAGAGCTCCTCATTCTTCACATGCTTCAGAATAGTGGCCTCAAGTTTTTTTATATCATGGTGATCCATGCAGTTGACAGCAACTAAGTTTAAGATCTGGAAGAGAGAAAGCACACACCTGCCAAAAGCACATCCAGAGGTCTTTTAGCCTGTGAGATAAAGGAGGGACCTAAAGCTAAGGAGGTCACGAAAGATGGGACACACCACTGGCTCAGCTTCAGAGGGTGCTTCCTTCACACCTTTGCTCTGAAGCAGTTCCTGGAAAATCACCTGGGGATGGTAAATGCCCCCTCACACTTCTCCCCAGGCACTTGCTATAAGCCACAGGAGGAGATGCCCATCACTGAGCAGGGATGAGGACCCAGCAGGTCACAGCCAGGGATTACCATGTCCACCCGGGGGCTGGGGAGTGGCTACAGTAGCAGCCTGATGCATTAGCACCAGGTCACCATCACCCGTAGCATGCTGGGCTGCCAGAGACAACAGGGTGACCACAGACAGCAAGCAACCATGATAATCTCAACCCTACGGTTAATGTGCAGCTCTCCATCTCCTTCAGCTTCTCCCACTGGTCCACGTAAAACTCGGGCTCCTTGCTGCCCTCCAGGTTGTTGATGAAGTGAGCAAGGTTGCTTTTTCTCTCTGCCAGCATGGCTCTGATCTTGGCCATGATGTCGTGCCTCTTCTTCTCTACCTCCTCCTCCTGGCAGCAGTCCACATGGGTTCCCACAGGAAGCACCACTGAGTTTGGGACTCGCATGGACAGGTTGTTGATCCAGAAACCAACAAGCTCCTTGAAAGTCCTGTCATTAGTTTGGTACCTGGGGAGGGAGAGAAAGAAAATCTCAAATTCATATCTAACCCTCCAGATCTCCAGCCAACTTCAACAAGCACAGGCCTGACCATGCATCCTGTGCTGTCCCAGTGGCTTACTGGAGAAAGGCTCAGATCTCCTAAGCTGTCATGGTCCATATCCAAGCTCATCTTTAAGTTTTGCATCCCTAAGCTAAGCCAGTTAAAGCTATGCAGTCTGTCCCTGCTGTGGATGGGATCATCCCGCTGTACCACAAAGCCCAAGTGTGATGCTCCCTCCACGTTCAGGGAGCACCACAAGATACAGAAGGGGTATCTTAGAGGTATTTCCAAGGTAGAGAGCAAAGCCATTTAGCCCGGGGTCAGTTCTCACATAAGGAGTTAATGCTCATCTAACCCCTCAAAACAGAGGACTTTGGTAAAGTGATGACAGATCTAGTGGCTTAATTAAAAGATTGATCTGCAAAAAGGGGGAGAGGATGAGCTAGCTACTCCAACAGTGAGAAGACCAGGCATCGAGGTCCAATGGAAATGGTGTGAACCCATGCAGGGGAAAGCTTCCCTAGCCCCTTTTTTCTTCTCCCACTCCACTCTGAATCCAAACCAGCTCAGCACTTACATGTGGAGATTGATGACAAGGATGACAAGCGCCTGTGGGGTGATGAACACGTGATGAGTCATGTAGTACTCCAGCTGGCCGGCAAAGTCCCAGAAGAGAAAAGTGAAGTCCTCAATCTGGAACTCGCTGATCTCTATCCCAACTGTTCGCTCTTCCTTGGGCACCAGTTTGGTTTGCCCTTGCTTCAGGCTTTTGCAGATGGTGGACTTCCCCGCCAGCGAGGCCCCCAGGAACATTGTCTTGACCCTCTTGTCCTCCTGCCCCAAACCGTGTTGAAGCTGGTTGAAGTAATTCTGGATCTGCTGGATGCCACCAGCGCACACTTCACTGGGTGGCTCCCGGAGGGGGTTCCCATTGGCCTTGAACATTTTCAGGGATTGCCCCTGGAAGAGCTCCTTGGGGAGCTGGCGAAGGGCATTATTCTGCACATGGAGCTCCTGTAAGTGTGCCAGCTGCAGGACAGGCTGGGGGAAGGTCCGGAACAGGTTGTTGGAAATGTTGAGGTACTGAAGGCTGCCTCGACAAGCTGCCAGGTCCCTGGGAAGGGCACCAAGACGGTTGTTGTTCAGCCGCAAGTGTTTAAGGCAGGGGAGATGGGAGAAAACCCCCTCCGGGATGACCCGGATTTGGTTCTGATTCAGCTCAAGCTTCTCTAAACAGACCAGGCTCTGGATTTCGCTGGGAAAGTCCACAATCTCGTTCTTGGACAGTATCAGCTTCTTCAGGTTGTAAAGCTTAGAAATGCCAGTGATGCTCCTGAGCTTGTTCCTGTCAAGGTCAAGGCTCTCCACTGCGGGGTTGCTCAGGACTGCTGGAGGCAGCACGCGCAGCCTCTGGGTAGAGAAAGTCACTTCACGCAAACCATCCTGCTCCTGACCTGCACGCATGGGACAGGGAAGGTGGTTAAGAGAGACTTTCACCCTTTGGGTTGCAGACCATTTTTTCCCTTAAGCTCTGTGCAACTTTGTGATCATTTCAGCCAGCAAGGAAATGCAGAGGCAAAACACAGGAGCTGGTTAAACAGCGTGACCACAGCTGCTGCTTGAACAGCTCCTGTGTCCTTTCAAGAGAGGAGACAAAGCCAAGGCACAAGGATCTTGGCTGGGCCTGAAGACACAGGAAGAAACAGTGCCCACCAGACGTTGACCTGTAGCCCAAGCATCACATTAACAGCTTTGCTCTCATCAAAGCACTGCAAGAGTTCCAGCCACAGATGCATCTACCCCGAAAACGGCAGGTTTCTAATCCCAGCAGGAGGCTGGTGGGGCAGAGCTGACGTCAGGAGGAAAGCTGCTCTCCAAATAACTCGCCCAGCCAGCCCTCAGCTCTCAACCACAGCTAGGGAGATGAGTTGAGGCTAGTGAGTTCAGACACTTCCTCTCTCACATCCTCCCCTCGGCTCCAGATGCATGCTACAATTCCCTGCAGGGCCTCTCCCAGCCCCAGGAGACTGGGAGAATAACACAGGGACAGTGGGGTACCCCCCAGGACAGGGTGCACAAGAAGGGACTGGGTGATGGCAGAGAATATCCCCAAAAGGAGGGTGTTTAGAGTAGAGAGTTTTACAGGCAAGAAGACTGCCAGGCAGATGTGGGATAGGGATCACACAATACTAGAACAAAACATGGTCAGATTTGCTTTCCTCTCCCTCGTTTCACTTCCTCACCAGATGATGCTGAGCACAGCATCCCCTTGCGCAAGGCACCCTGCTTAGGATGGACTCATCATCAGTTCTCAGCATTACCACCTAAACCTGGGACATGCAATGAGCCCAGCAGGAAAGCAAGCTTTCACCCTCTCCCAAACGCCCTGTCTCTCCTCCAGCACCATCAGAGAGACAAGCCAAAGGGCTCCCACCACCGCTCTGAACCAGAGTGGCAAAGAGCCAGGGCAGCTACTCACACGTTCTGGGCTGGGTCATGGCCCCGCGGCGTGGCACCAGCTAGATCCTCCCGGTTGCTCGGCCCCCCCTTTCATTTCCTCCTCTTGTTTCGCTCCCCGCCTCCTGAGCTCTGCCCGGGAACCCCACCCTCTCTTTCTCCATCCACCATCAGAGCAGCTCCCAACAACCCAAGCACCTCTGGCCAGGTACCAGGGCCATGGGTATGTCCCAAAAGCAGCTCTGGAGGTTGCTTACGAGACAAAGAAGGTGGCAGAGTAGCTCCTGAGTCAACTTCTTACAGCAGTGTCCCTACCTTTGCTAAAGGAACTTTTGGTGTTACTGCTGTTGCAGAGGAGGGAAAGGACACTAACAAGAGGTTATGCTACTACCAAACTACTGCATATGCTGAATAAGTAAGACTTCTTCCCTTAAACAGGTAGCAGCATTTGATCTGAGGGTCAACCAGAAAGAAGAAAAAAAAAAAAAAAAAAGAAAAGAATGCAAGTAGTATACTAGAAAAACTGTTTTCTAGAACATGCCAGAAGAGGCATTTTTAGGTATGTTTCTCATTGCCTCTCCCAAGCAGCACCTTACAATTTGATGGATTTATTTTTAATGGTAGACAGAATGAAAGAACCAGTATTCTTTTTCACGTAACTTCAGGGGAAAGCATGTGCAGAAAGTATAGTTTTCAGCTTCATTGCTCCTCCAGGCAATGGCAGGTGCATAGGTAACTGGAATTTAACAGTCATTACAGTACATGCACTCCTAACAGATCTTGCAACAGGTTGTTATCTTTACTGCTAATCCAAGGCTAACACCAACCAAGAATTTAAAGCAGTCAATCAGTCTGAGGAACAAAACACACTGACATTGGCTTCCTGGTCAACAGTGTAGTTACTTCCATTATTTGGTCAAGCTTTGTTTTTCACACCACCTACTCTTTTTCACTCATGCAGGCAGGTTATTCCAGAATTGTTCCTCTGATACATCCAAAGGTGTCCAATTTCAGCCTAAGCATATTCACAACTAGATCACATTCTCTTGTTCTGCTGCCATCAGTGCCATAGAAGTTTCTGAACTGTATTTTGTCACAAAATCTATCATCAGTGTTTGTATTCACAGCCCCACACCCATCTGCTAGGTATATATTCTAGCTACAAGTTTAGCTTTAAAACTAAAGCTTCTCTTCCAGCTATTCTTTTGCAGTCTTAGTGAGCCTTTGTTCCAAAATCTTCAAAGAAAGCCCAAAGTCATCAATCCCTTATACTCCATTCAGGCTGCACTTTCATACAGGAAGCAAACAGAGCCAAGGAAGATCAACTCTAAAACTCTCAGGGCTCATCCATAAACACTTCTGTAGGATGGTGAATGATGGGAGTGAAGTGTTTTGCCAGTCCAGACAGTACTGGTATATGGGCTTGTTTTGTTTAAATAAATAATAAGTCCCCAAACCAGCTATTTGGAGCCATAGCCAAAATTACAGTATGCAGGCAAACATCTTACGATTGAAATCAGAGTTCACTGAGAAGTTAGGAATGCCAGCAGGGGATCAAAGGTCTTGCTATTTGTGAGTTTTCCTATGCTCGCTAGGAAAAAAAACCAAGAGCTGCAGTTACTTGCTTTATAAAATTCATCCCAGAGAGCCTAACTGTTTTCTCTTTGAAGACAAGCAGCAAGACTATCCTCAAAGAAGGCAGTTTCCAAGTGCACTCTAAGAGGTTAGGAAATACCTCACGTAAGATGTGTTGCTGCCATCTGGTCCAACAGGCCACACACATTCAGTTCCCATTGAAGGGAAAGCCAGTTTCTAAGTTGTAACTTACTGTTTTCTCTTCAGCTTCCCTGCTAAATGTCTTCTCCCTAACACAGTTAGATGAGGAATGATGCTTTTTGTCAGGTTCAGGGGTGCTGAATATATTTCTGAGTGACTGTATTTCAGATGATCAGTTAAAAGATCGGTTGCTCACATACAGGTGGATAAGGAGTGCTTTTAAAGAAAGCAAGATGCAGTCACTATGTATGCTGGACTCCTTTGCTTCCTGATAGGAAAACCAGTCCTCCTACTGAGGAGGAGGAACAATTACTTATCCAACTCCAATCCTCTTCTAGAAAGACAGTATTCCTTAAGCAAGACCCAAGAGTGCAGATTTATACAGAACAGCCAGGGCAAGAGGCAGCTGTAAAACAAACAAACGACACCTGCTATAGGACTAAAACCATTCAAAATAACTTTATAAATTCTGTCACATTTCTGCTTTGTACATCAGTTCAACCTTACCCCTCCAGCTTGTTACTGAAAATTCACAATGCTTGCTTTTTGTTTTTTCCTGAAAGGCAGACACAAAACCAGCCATCAGTGCATTATTTACAGAAGTGCAACACAGCCTCCCACCCCGAAATTAAACTTTTCACTAACAAGATACTTCCAACAGAACGTAAATAAACACCATGGCTTGAGCAGTGTTTCTGAAGTCAGTTTATAAAGGTTAGCTCAATTCTGCAATCCCCAAATGAGAGCGAGTAAAGCTTCGCTCACCATCGAACGGGCTAAAAATACAACATTTCAAGTATTAAATTAGAAGTTTCTAAAGACAATCCATATTTTGATAAATAAACACAAGGGAAACAGTATACAGCTCTCAATATACTGTATATGAAAAGTGGTGTCCAGTTTCAAACTTTTAGCAAGACAGGTGCACAGCCCAAAAATGTGATCAAA
The DNA here is from genome assembly GCF_030463565.1 of Pelecanus crispus. NCBI lineage: Eukaryota > Metazoa > Chordata > Aves > Pelecaniformes > Pelecanidae > Pelecanus > Pelecanus crispus. Next base: position 21,361,055 of record NC_134648.1, read on the forward strand.
GTAACCCTGAAAACTGTAGCAATCCAGGAGTCCCAAACATTAATCTCTTCTGTGTTTCCCCTCAAATTACTCTGCTGGTCTGAGGCATTTGATTGTTGTTTAGTTCTACAGTAGGTAATCAAAAAAAACCCAAGTTTATTCCCATACGGAAACAATTCAAAAGAAGGTTCCGCAGATAAGTCCTATTATAATCTTGCTTCTCTGCACTTTATTTTCAGTGAGATGCAATTGCAGATCTATTATTCCCTCTGGCACAGTGTTCACAGCCAGAGTAAGTTCAGTCCAAGTCATGCTGGCTGTGGCTTGCTCTCAGTTTTCCACTTCACGCGTATTTTCACCATCAGATTTCTTATGTTTCCTCATATGTTTGTATTTTTCCACATATGCCTTCACCAGATTAGCTACCTTCATAGGGTTGATCTCTCCACTTTTACTGTGGCAGATCTACAAGGGATTAGAAAAGGCATTCGGTCAATTAACAGTATTACAGCAGTTCAGGCAGGCAACAGATAAATGATAAAGGAGCCCTAAGCTTCCCAGGGGAATTGATTCCTGCATAGACCTTTGAGTCTCACAGCAGGATACATGGAGCAGAAAACTCAACAAGGATAATATTTCACTTCAAGCATTCCAGAAATGGCCCAGGGCTTATCTACTGAGCACCAACTGAATGCAGAAGCATCTCTGAAAGCAGAATTATTCATTCTTACTACAGGCTTTCCCATCCAGCCAGTTTTACACAATACATGGTAACCACGTTGATTTCCCATTTTTCTGATGATTTTGAGGAAGCAATGCTCAGATTAAAAGAATCTGGCAGTTTTGAGGGCCCCTTTTGAGATATGGGAGAAAGAGAATGGACCCTACAAAGAACTTTATCAGTGTACAGAGAAGAGTTCACAGTGCTTCAGCAGCAATTCATGTCGCTCAGCTCTCCTACAAACCACATCTGAGGTTCATATGGGTCACGTACAAGATGTGAGATTGCAGCCATTATCTCAGGAATTTTGATTTACGATGGAATTTCTCAATGATAGCAAGAATGCAGAGCAGGGAGAGAATACAGTTCTCTGGGGTATCATTTAACTGCCTTGACCATAAGAGCATTACTTGCTCTCACAAGACAACATTTACCTGCTGATTGGGTCTTTTTTAGCCACGATTTGGTCAGCACTAAGATTTGAGACAAAAGTCAACATCAGCCAAATTGCAAGGCCCTCTTCCAAAGTTCAGGGACACCACAGATGCTCAAGGAACTAATGCACAAAGTATTTTCTCACTTTATCAGAAACAGCTTGACAATTCTGGCCAAAGTTCTTGATGAGAGAGATTTGACCATTCTCACCGAAAGGAGGTACCATGTTACATTTCAGCTCGGGCAGCTTAAGCTTAGTAGTGTTCCGGACCACTGAAAACACAATATTCTAAAAGGAACAGTCTGACAGTTCTCATCAATGGCACCACTCAATCCTGCTTTAAGCAGCTATTGCTTCACCACAAGACTGCAGAGTATGAGTCGGAGTCCAAAGATCCACTACGCGGTTACAGCATGTAATTGCTGGCAAGTGCAATCCAAAGTACTGCTACTTATTTAATGATGTGCACAGCTCCTCCTCTGCACTTCATTTCACTGTCACCTTACCTTTTGCACTGCTTTTCGAAGAATGTTCTTGTACTCCTCCTTTGTAATCTCCCTCTTCTGGTAAAAAGGTTTAATAGCAAGTTTCACTTCTTCCACAGCCCTTTCCTGCATGTGAAGCTTCTTCATGTACTGCACAGCAAAGAGAAGTGCATTACCTTGTGCTATCTTGGGAATGGTTTCTGAATCTTTTTCTTAGAAATGCTCTAACAATGAAAATACTCATTTCACAATTTCAACGACCCAAGCAAGAGCTAGCCTCAAAGTGATTTCCTTTACTGTAAATTGCAGTCTTGAAACAAATACCAGTGCGCACTATGAGGAACCCTTGTTTTGTGTAACGTTTATTGTATGTCTCAGAGAATGTGTTTTACGCAAGTGACTACAATGTCCACTTATTAATTTTGGTCTCCTCCTTCCCTTCCAACAGCTCTGAAGTAAACATACATCCACCAAAAGTCATCAGATTCTAAAAGCAGCAAGTCATAGCTGTGAATACAAAGCTTCAGGTAGCTCTAAAGGCATTCTGAAAATTGCAGAGTTGATAATAAATTAAGGTTTACGGATGACATCAGAACACATTCTACCAAAACAAGTTCATAAGAACTGCTGCTCATAAATGGGAGGTTCAGCATGAAAAGTATCTTACTATTTTGTGTTGTGGTAGAAAGTAAAATAATTGGCTAAGAAGTTTCTGTTCTTGTGTTAAGATCCACTATGCTTAGAGCAGATGGTCTGTACAGCAAACCCAAAACTCAGCAGCAAGGGACTACCACTGCAACATCTCCAAAGTATTTTAGTATCTCTGCATTTTCAGTGCTGATAAGCAGCAAGATACAGTCCTACCTCTCTACAGGACTGTTATGAGAATTCACATTAATTTCAAAGCTGGAGACGAAAGGAGAAAACCATGTGTTTAGAGGAATTTGGACATTCTGGCTGCTAGAAAGTCCCTTCCAAACACTCACACAAGAAAGTTTCAGAACTTTAAGAATGTATTTTAGATGTTTTAATCCCTCTCTGTCTTATTGCAATGAAGCAGCAGAAAGCGGAACCATCAAATGGAATAAATCCCAAAAGAGTTCAAAGAAAGGATTACCTGCCACTCCTGGGTTAGCACAGTCACTAAAAACAACAGTGACAACAAGGACTGGGAAAATACAGTACAGAGAAAGTTAAAACCCCCAAACTTTAAAAGTTCAACTAAACAGCTCATTGATGTTATGCATGTGCTACTTGATAGCATTCACTCACTTCCTCGTTTTTCGTTTTATCCACTGGAGGTTTGGGCGCTTTGATCTTTTCTTCTGTGTTTCCAACAGAAGCAGCTTGGATTCCCGGTTCAGATGCAGTAGCCAGGCTGCCCGGCTCCGGAGTCAGGCTCTGTCCTGCCATGCAGCCAAGCGCTGGAAGACTACCCTGCATGATAAACTGAACCGTGGGCTGGCTGACAGGGGCATAGGGGGGAAGGCTTGAGGGCAGAGGTGGCGTCAAAGGTATATTTTGACAGTACACCTGTGAAACAGACATAATTTTGTAAATGCTTGTACTTACAAGAGAGAACATCAGATCAGGATTTTCAGAGCACCTTTTATCCACTCACACAGGCAAGTAATTACTAGTTTAAATCAGGGAGGCTAACATCCCAGCCCTCAATTAGGTCTCTGTGCTCCAGGAGCTAGTACCAGCCCCACTCACCTTTTAGCTGGTGGACAGCACAGACTGATGGCACAGACCAATGCCACCAGGACAATTTTTACAGTCTGATCACAATCAGGGAGAAGCTCACAGCTTCTCAAACAGTACCATCTTTCTGCAAGTTACTGCTGAAAACAGAAGTTGCATGTATAGAGCATAATTAAAAATCATAGAATCATAGAATCGTTTAGGTTGGAAAAAACTTTTAAGATCATCCAGTCCAACCATTAACCTAACACTACCAAGTCCACCACTAAAACAATTAAGGGTAGAGTAGCAATTTCATGTTTCCTGGCTTGGTGGCCGGATTATTTTTTAATGAAAGTAAAAACTAGGAATCATTAAATCCATTGGAAAGGATCTCTAAGATCATCAGTCCAACCATCAACCCAACACCACCATGTCCACTAATGTTCTTCAACTGTAACGACCACCTGAGAGATTAAATGATTATAGGATTGCTGAGGTGTATGGGCTATATGAAATGTACCACACGCAGAGGAAGGCGAACTCTGCCATGAGAGGAAGGTGTTGCACAACGAGGGCACAGATGAGGTGGGATGCCTTCCATGACACTTGGGTGCCAGAACAGGAACCAACCTGAGAGGAATCTAGATCAGGAAACATAGGCTCAGGAATCATATAATTGGTTGGAGGAGGCTCATTTAACTGCACCTGATTTAACGTTTGGTTCATGTCCTCTGCTTTCCAGGCCCCTTCTTTTGCTCGCTGAAGTTTGTAAAATGGCATCCCTAGGTTCCCCAAGAAAAGGAAAAGAAAACATTTAAGAACAATATAAACTTAATCGGTCACAGATTCAAAGCCAATTATATTTTAAAAAATTAAAATAAAAAAGGATCTAACAACAAAGCTAGCTATGAAAGGATTTTGTTCATCAGTCATCAACATTTTAAAGCTTCTGATAACAGAGGACTTATCTTATAAGTCAATTGAGCAATTGCTTTTTACGGGGTTTCCATGAGAATAACCAATTGGAACCACAGAAGCAACTCTTGTCACCACACATAGCACAGGGTCCCAAGCCAAACTGTTTCTAGCAGCTTTGGCTTAGCAGAACTCAAAGGAGTGAGCAACAGAGATTTGTCACGCTCCTTGGTTCTGAGAAGTATTTATAAACTTTGAAGGCAGAACAACCATTCTAGTTAACTGCAGAAAGGGTGGAACGTGAGCTGCCAGTTCAGAGATCGGGTTGCGATACACACTTCATGGCTGAACAAGCTGCCGCTGGCTAGCTGAGCTGTGCTGACAGCGTGTCCTCTCCGATTCATTAGCACAGCCCACCTCATGATTTCAACAAGTGCAAAATACCAGCTCTCAGGATTGGAAACCACAGGATCACCCCAGCTCAGATGCGAGTTGTTACACTAGAACCAGGTTTAGCCAGGCACCAAAACCCTAAGCCTTATACAGCCTGCTTCAACTGCTGTTTGTTTTCCAAAAGAGAGACTTACTTGGAGCTTTTCCAGCAGACAATGTGCCACCTCCTTCCTCTTGAAGATTCCAGGTAACTCTTTTCACTGGTGCTTTTGATTTCAGTGCAGGACCCTGAGGTACCACCTCCAGTTCAGGCTTACTGAAATTACTGGTTTTCTCATTTGACACAAGGCACTCATCTTTAACCTCCTTCACACAATCTGTTATTTTGCTTTTGGACGAGCTTTGAATTGGCGCAGCCTCAGTCAGAGCATGCATGATAACTTCCTTCTTTGGGGGTGGTTCCATCAGAGATGGACATAATGCAGTATTTTCTATTTTAACCGTAATCTCAAGGTTTGTATTGCTACAGCTACCAAGCACTGCTGGATCACTACTACTCATTAATTCTTTTTCAGCAAAAGAATCCACATTGCCAATTGGAACACAAATGTTTGTGATCTCTGGCACAGGGAATGCAGTTTCATTGGTCGCTTCCTGACAGATGGGCTCTACCTTTATAGTTTCTTGGGCCTCTCTCAGTTGAACCGGGCTGTCAGCCTGTATTTCCTCAAGTTTGACATTTGGCTGGATAGTTATGGAAAGCTCTTCTAGTACTAGCTCCTCCTTTGGCTCTTGTTTGAAGGAATGGGGTTGCTCCAGACACCTTGACACATTTTCAGCTGGAGGCTTTTGATCCTTTTCTGGTGGAGGAGGAAGCGAGGTCTCTTTTGATCTGTGTTTTCTTTCTTTGGAACGTGATCTCGATCGTGGTCTTTTTTCCTTTGATTTGCTGCTTTTGTGCTCCCGAGATCGAGATGCAGACCGAGACCGAGACCTCCATTTTCTCCTCTCCCGAGACCTGGATCTCGATCTCTTTCTGTCCCTTGACCTTGAGCTACTATCTTTATCGTATCTCTCATAGCTTTTGTCTCTCCTGTGTTTCCGCCTTTTAGTCCTCTCAATGCTATTCGATCGGGAACGTTCCCTCCGTCTTGATCTTGATCGAGACCGTCTTTTCTTTTTCCTATTTTCATAATACTCAGAAGCACTTCCAGGACTACCTGAACGTGACCTAGATTTCCTTCTCTCCCTAGACCAAGAAGTTTTTGCCTTTTTATCCTTGGTTTTATCCTTCGTTTTCTTTTTTTTAGCTCGTTCGTGACTGCTAGAACGGTCAGTCGAAGACCTCCTGCTCTTGGGTTTCAATGTGTGTGTTTTGCTATGCTCTTCTCCACCTGACCAAGAGGTAGATCTGGAGCTTCGGTCCCTTGAGTGTGCTCTCTCCCTAGACCCTGATCGGGACCTCTTATGCTCTTTGACAAGTGCCTTTTTCCTTTTCATCTTCTTCTTGCTTCGGGAGCTGGAGTTCGAACAGGATCTGGAACGTGATCGCCTCTCTGTTTGTTCTACCTTTTGGAGTTTGTGCTGCCCATCATTCTTTGAGGGACTATCTGGTTCTAGTTTCACATTAATATTAGGTCTAATAAATTCTTCAGCATTAAAGAACACATTTGGGCCCTCTCTGCTTTCCTCCTTTAAACACTCTGCATTAGAAATTTGCTTAACAGCAGATGAAGTGCAAGGACCACTTAGAAAGTCTTCCTCATCCATATTGTCTTGTTCCTCTGTATCAGAGATCTGTTCTACAATCCTGCTTTCTACTGTCACGTCATCATGAGACTCTGTGTTACTAGATGGTATGTCAGAGTCAGTCCCAGATCCAAATATGTTTTTTACCATGTAAGGGGTGAAACGACGGACAGTTTGAAACGTTTGAACTTTTGGATTTTCAATGGAAATAGTCCTGGTAATATTAGTTAGTGGGATCCCTGAGCCAAGCCTTTCAGGACTGCTGCTTGCTGAACTCGAATCCGATCCTGTTGGCTCAAAGGGATCATATATTTCACTTTTGACCTGCTTTTTCTTAACTGAGAAAAGAGGTGAAGGACTCTCTTTCTGTTGCACTTTGTCATCCACAGGGCGGAAGGTGTTACAAAATCCTGGGTTAGACAGTCTGCTGGGATGCCCTGCGTTTCCAGGAATATTGATTTTAAAACTCTCAAAAGAGCTTGAGCCTCTGCCCCTTGACATGCCCAGTAGCGATGAACTGCTATACATGCCTGTATTGGTAGAAAAAGACATCCCGCTTGTACATGTTAGTTGCTGAGATTCCTTGGCATTTGACTTCTGACTTTCCACCTTGCTACTCTTTCCCGGCTGATTAGTGCTCTCTTTGCCAGTCAGCTGGGTTATACAGGAGCTGGGGATGTCACAGCTTTGGTTTCCTGCGGGTTCTGGCTCCACCTGCTTGCTGCTGGTTTCCTTTTTAATCTTTGGTATCCTGGGAAGCTCAAAGATGTCAATTCTCTTGGGAGGTGGTTTTAATGGCTGCCTCACAGTTACAGCTTTTGAGCCAGAATTCAAGTTACAGCTCAGGGACTTTGAAGATGAGTCAGTGGGTGCAAAGTTTTTAGAGTTTCCATTAAATCTGGGCATTTCATCTAACTTGGAACCATGCCTGCTCAGAGTAGCTATATTCTGAGTCTGAACAGACCTGGGTGTCATTGAATATTCTGATTTTACAGTTGCCTTTTCTGATGTAGTCAGAAGGTTTGCTGCAGGCTCAATCCTGCTCAGTGAGGGTGAAGGTGATGAAAACAAGCTTGAGGAGGAGGGTCTGGTGTGAGCACTCAGCCCCAAGCAAACTGAAGGTCCAGCAGTGGAGCTGCTTGCTGTGGTCCCTGAGTGCACTGTACTTGGTTGGGTGTTATGTCCTGAACCATCATCCATTCTCGAGGCATTCATAGATTTTCTGTGAAGTGGAGCTATGGCATACAAGCAAAGAATTAAGCTTTTCAGTACATATCTGGACATTTTCCCCCAACATTAAAAGAAGTACTGAGCTAATTATTTTAAGTTCCACTTCAGTTTGCAGACATACCACACAGAAATAAGGCAGTCCAATAGTTCTTTTGGTCAGATGCTCAAGGTTTAATGCCAGACGACTGCATCTTTGAGGTAAACACTAATGTTTAGGAAATAAACTATTCTGTTCTGTAGATACCACCAGATTCATGTTTATTATCTTGTAGATGTTGATTGATAAAAATGACTATAAACAGAGGATGTTTTATGTACTTATTTTAAGAATAAAGCTCTAAGTTTCAATTTGAAGAGATTCTTTCCAAATAATACCATGCCAAGGGAAAACACAGCTGACGATGCTAGCACGTATTCTAGAGCTCTGCTTTTGCAAAGAAACTTCTTGCCAAGGTCCTCATCACTGCTTTTCAAACCGAAGTACAGTTCACAGGCATGGCAGCAATGCATGACAAATACCAGAATTGGGTACTAAGATATCTCTGCTCTACAAGTCCTCCATTTTTTATAACAAAGCATGAAACTACAGTGCAGTACTTTTGAAAGAAGAAAGCTACCTATTAAAACCCAAATCCTCCAGTAACACCTCAGCTCTGCAATTAAAAACAGAGACAAGTAACACTATTTCAGAACATAGGTAAGAATCTTATTAGCCAGATTACTGCTAGCAACTACTGAATCTTTTCTTACACATTCAAATGCTCAATAAGAGTATCCCTATGTTTGAAGCTATGCAGCCTGTAGGACCAGGGCAGATGTGGATGAAACAGAGACATTGCACTATGAAGTGCTAAACCCTTACCTGCCTTCTTCGCTGTCAGCGAACCATCTCTGTTGATGACCACATCTGAACTACTCATCATGAGAAAGCTCTGTCCAGACAGGATACTTCCCAACAGATCAGGCACAGGGGCAGCTTCTGCTTCTTGATCAGGACTCAAGGCAGGTACACTGCTTCTGCATGTTTCAGAGGGGTTATATTTCCTTTACTCTTACAGCACTCGTTCTACACACACACATTACATTAAAAAGAAACCAAAATCAAGGGCATAAACAGAGGTCAGCCAGGGAAGTCCACTTCTAGTTTTGGCTTCACTAGAGTCATTCAGGCCCTATCTTCCTCTGACAAACAGAAGGTGAAGCTTTTACTGACTTCCCACAGAACACCACAGGACAGGAAAGCATGTAATCATACCAGAGACCTTTGGTAAGCAAATGCTTTTAGTCTTATTTAAAAGTGGTGCTCACTGTGTTGTGTATCAAGATTAACTTTCCAGTGCATTTAAGATGCATGTTTGAAGCATAAACCGTTGTTTCAGCACTTCAGAGATATTTCCATCCCAGCTGCCTCTCTTCCCCCCCAAATCATGATCACAAACGTATTCCTCAGACCTATCTAAAAAAAGTGATGCAGCTTGAACCAGTGTTTAGCACCAGTCAGAACACATGTAGGTACCTACTGGTAGGGTAGCCAAGAGCATGGCATAGGAGGAATTACACTGAAAAACAACAGCAATGCTCCCACACATGAGACAACACAAACACTCCCCTTTACGCATTACTCAGTCTTATGAAAATGGTTTAACTTAAGTTCTCTCTTCTTGAAACATGGACTGAAAAGGTTTGAGTGTTTTTTGTTTTGGGGTGTGGCTTTTTTGTTTTTCTTTCTTTGCCTTTGTGTTGGTGGGATTCTGGGGTTTGTTTTGTTAGCTTTTTTTTAAAAAAAAAAAAAAAACAAAAACAAACTTCAAAAGGGACCAATAGACACAGCTCTTCGAGGGAGCTACATTTCATTTCTGTATGACAACAAAGCAAGCTTTCTGAACATAATGTACACCAAAACCCTGTAATAACATACAACAGAAAGACAAAATGGGAAGGCTAAAAGAATTAGCTGCTCAGGCCAGATCAGGAAACTCACTGTAGTCCAGGCAAATCAAGCATTTAGAAAAGCTGAATTTCACCTAAACAGTTCTACCTTCTAAACAGTGTGCTACTCAAATAACTCTGAGGACATGGAAGGCTTCCTGAAAGGCTTCCTTCAGTATTGAGATGGGAAAGGTAGAGAAATATTCCAAATTACCATAGAAATATACTATCTTAATCCTGAGAAACCAACCTTCGCCATGTCAGATGCATTAGAGAACAGCCATGTAAACCTTTCACACCTTTAATCATTTAAGCTAAGTTCTCTCCATTTCTCCTAGTCTTCAGCTCCCTCAGCCTTGCAGTTTTCTGTGATTCAGTTGGTACCTACCTCAGCCATTTTCCCCATCCCTTTTCTTCTCATCATGCTCCTGCTCCCTCTGTCCTACCCCTCTGCGCTGCACCCTTCACCCCAGTCCTGAAAACCCACTGTGGTTGCCAGTGGGAGGCACCCAGCAATGCTCCCTGGCACAGGGGCACAAAATTTGCACACACAGAAACATCCATCAGACAGCAAAGCAACTGTTAAATTGCATGATCAAACAAAAGAGTTTTCTCTCAATTTTCTGAGCTCCAACAAACAGCAGAGGAATTGAGTGAGGTAGGTATATCACTCATCTCCTCCTCTGGATACCTAATTAGATTCCTCGGCCCTCTCAAATAAGCAAGCGGCTTTTTAAAGGTTAACAAGACTGGGATTTAAAACATACTAATGGCATTACTAAACAATCCCAAAACAGAAGGCGAGAGCAGCCAGATTAGGGTGGAAATACCGATTTGAAATTTCAGTGCAATAGTTAGAGATATTATGAAAGAATAAGCGTGTGTCCTTCAACATTAAAAAAAAAAGAATTCTTGCGTAAAATGCTGTGGTTATTTATCTATACATGTGCAGGCACATGCACGCACACACTCTTTCAAAATAATCAGGGTAAGAAAAGAGTTAAACCAGGATGATCACCCAGTTTGCTCTTTTGTTAGGGTCACTAGACAATTAAGAAAAATAAAATAAAATAACCTGATGGATTTTTACCTGGGAAGTCCCACAGAAATAGGTCTAGCTACAGGACGGTGAGACCTCAGTGCCGACTGGGAAAGAACTCTCCTTTTGGCACTCACTGGTGAATCTGGATTTGCTGGAACCTCTTCGTTACTGTGGGTAAAGACACACACACATGAACCCCGAAATTGTCTGAAAGTTTTTCATGTCAAATAGATGAAGTAGATAATACTACTAGGACAGATATGGTTAGAGAGCATAGTTTGTTTTATTATTATACATTAAAAAAAGATTTGTGCAATATAGTTATTTTCTGTGGCTACATAAACAGAATAGCGTAACTCAGCCAGCAGATATTCAAATGCAGATTTTTATTTTTAAAATATTAAATGGGTAATTTCCTTTTATGAAAGGATCAAAAAGACTTATTCAGTGGAAAATTAAATTTTGCCAACAATAATTTCAGATGCCCCCTCCCTGAAATCCAAAGCTTAAGAGTGACACAAGCTCTGGCATAGTAAGATTCCTCCTGAATTTAAGGTGTCTGGAAAAGCAAAGGTGGGAAAAGGAGAAATATGGAAGATTCCACAGGTCCATTTAATTCTAATGTGAAGTCACTGTTCATTGTATACTGAATACGCTAGCTATCTTCACTTAAAATAAATAAATAGAAAACGATTGATTAAGATCCGACTACTTCAGATTCTAGCCTTTGAATAACTCCACAGATCTTATTAAGGGTTTTCATGAGGCTTATTATTTCAGCAAACTTCTTTAAACAACACTGGCAACTCTGCCAAGAAGGAAAAAAAAAAAGACAGGCCAATGTGCTATTATGAGCTATGTATCCAAACCTGTCTTCATATGCAAGATCTACACTCTGCAAAAAGTCACATGCACAAACAACCCAACACTTGTGAAATTATTAGGCCTCTGATCATAATCCAGAGATATCTTACCTTTCATAAGGATCCAACTCATATGGATCTCCAAACACAGACAGAGAAGCTGCACCAATATCCGCTCTCATCAGGCCAAGTGAGGGCTCCATTGGTTTGTACACGGAAGGAAGCGAGGCCCCACGCACAGGTTTACAAAGACCAAGAGTTCTTGCAATACGGGAGCGAGTAGTAACCTCATTTTTCACCTGCACGGATAAAGAGATTGGGTTATTTGTATGTTAGGGCAGGTACATACCCTGGGTTTAAAGCCCCAAATTCTCCACTTAGGCTAAGTACAGTCATCAGGTTACTACCATCGGTAGCAGAAGTGGTGTGCATTTATTGTCCATATTTATTTTAAAGCATTTATTAAACTTCTAACTATGGCCTATATGTCACTTCATATAGAGACTGCATGTATCAGATTTAAGCATCCAGATAAATTAAGTTTCTAAAGTCTTTAATAAGGTCATTCAAAATCGTCAATTCCTTATTAAAGGCTGGAGGGACAGTTCTGGCTGTAGGATGTAAACTCTAGTTAAGGTAGCTGAGGACAGAAGTCAAGCTGGTACAGGGTATTCAGTATAGTTCACGTGAGAACGCTGTCACAACTGAAAGGGATTTTGAGAGCCCTTACGGCTGATTAACTGGGTTTGCAACAACACTGACACAAACATCCACAGCCTATTAAAAAGAATAGGTGGTGGCAATTTTAACTGAGCTTGCATCAGTACCAAGTAAACACTACAGCAGGATGGCAAGGAATAACACAAAGCCTGCAGGGTATGCTTTACAGTGTGATCCCTGCAGTTCAGGTAACAGGATCTGTCAGCAAACCCAGCAGGCCTGCCTGGAAGTTGCAATTTGTTTCCACGTACAGCATCTTTCTGGAGTACACTGGACACATCCTGCACATACTCCCACCATGTCATTATAAGACAGTATTTTTTCCGTTGAATCCCATGTTACAGTGCTTTTACAGATGGCTGAAAAATGGTAGATACTGACACTGGCAGGAACTCACATGTGATCTTACTCTCATCTTTTTCCCCCTTCTCTTCTTTATCAGACGCTTGCGTCTCTTCAGCTGTGTCCCTGAACTCTTCTTCCCAGCAGAATATTTTGTCTGAGTTCTTTTTTTGCCTCCTACTTTCTTCCTCCTACCTGATGGGACAAAAGACAACCAAGTATCTGGGTAAGTGCTGGCACTGCATTTTACCCGGTACTCCCTTTTTCATTCCCCCCAAGGCACACAAAGCAGCTCAAAGAGACCTACAGTGTGCTGCAACAGCATAAAACAGCAGAGCAGAAAAAGCTAAATCATTAGGATTTATTTAAAAGTAACCTTCAAGGCACTTCTGGGCAGAGGCAGTATGGGGAAAGACGAAAATGCATGTGGTATACTTCTGTAGCTGCACAGGTGTGGCAGCATACAGCTGATCTAGAGTATTTTGTATGATTCAGGCTTCTCTTCCCAAAGCTTTTATTCTTGCATATGGGAACCACAGGTGTCCGATGCCCTTACCTGTTTTTCTTTTCTGCCTAGTAGGAGCCCGCGGTGTAAGAGGACGCTGGTAGATGGCTGTGTTTAGGCCTGCTACAACTGCCTCAATTGTTTCATCCAGAAGAGAGGACATGAGGTACCTTGGCACATGCTGCGTGGGGGATTAGAAGTTACATGATACAGGTATCTAAAGGTCAGCAACAAGTTAGTTATAAAGGCATTTGATGAAAAATGGATTTGAGATTCAAATAAGAAGCACTTGTGTCACCAAGCTGCCAGTTAAGCAATTATGTTACCTTTCTCACCTACTGACTGTCATATTAAGGAGAACATGACCTTACTTTTCAGCCTCCCTCAGGATTACAAGTCATGGCTAGCCTAACTCTGACTCTTTAAATGAGAACAATCCCTGAGACTGACATTTCCTCAGTGAAAAAGTTCACTCAAGAACTTTCCCAAATCCACCTAACTGACCTCTGCCTCATCATGCAGCAGAGCGTGATGAGCAAAGACTAAAAAGCCAACACAGTACAGGTTCCCTGTCTTAAACTCCTCATTCTTTAGGTCATATTTACCTAATGCTGTGAAACATGTCCAGAGGCAACATTTCAAACACACACCTCAGGCAGATGTGAGTCCCCCTTCAGAGCATCACTTCATTGCGATAAGCAGGGGCTGCTCCTACAAGGTTCAAATTCCTCTTCCTCTCTATACTCAAGGGTCAATCACATTTGAAGTGTATGGGTTCTTGATCACCAGCCTCAGAATGTAAACTCAAAGCCTCCTTGCTAGGCAAACATAGCAGAGGTTTGTTCCTTCCTTTGGTTGGAAAGACATTAAGAGCAGGTTTCTCTTAACAGCTCTGTTAAGTTGGCCATGTCTGTGCCAACCACATTCCTAAAATGTCAGAGTCATAGAATCATAGAATGGTCTGGGTTGGAAAGGACCTTTAAAGATCATCTAGCCCAACTCCCCTGCCAGGGGCAGGGACATCTTCCCTATCCCCTCTCCTTTCTTCAAGCAACTATAATGCATCAAGAATTGATAAAAGTTTCATATGAGCGTAGCAGATGCAAAGATGCCTCTGATGTTACAGATTATTCACTGTGCTTACTTTCTTCCAGAGCATATGCATCAGATCCTTGTACATTTACAAAATGTATACATGGCACAAACACTAGAGAATGGCTTTAGAGTATCTTGCAGTGGCAAAGAAGCTTCAAGCTGCAAAATGTTTAAAAACAGAATACGCCGACAGAAATATATGCTTCGATTCATCTTACTATGGAAGTAATTTCATCAGACTTCTCTGTTAGCATCACTAATGCATGCTCCAAACTATTTTACAGAGCTATTTTTATTAGAATGCCATTGTTTTAAGTATAATGGGTGCCAGTAAATACTACATAAGGTTCCCTTATTTGAAGGAGAACAGGATGGAGTAAGGAAAGCCCTGAACATAAGCCTAAACACATTTATTTTTCTAGGACCTAAAACAGTGCGTCTAGTTAACCACCACTAGTTTAGGCACCTACAGAACAACAGATGAATTACAAAACAAACTACCTCCCCCAATACTAAAGCTTTCCAAGGATCTGACATCAGCATCTCTCTATGCTTTGAGGACAACAGCTTACACACTCCTTAACCAGTGGAATTAAGCTTCAGTCAACTCAAGGTACAAGCTAGAATAAGATGCACTTTTATTCAGAGACAAAGGAGTAAGTAATAGTGCCTTTCTAGGTATAGTTTGTAATAATCTCCGCTGACTGAGAAGTGGAGCTAGGAATGGCTTCTTGAATGGGAAGTATTGTGCTCCCAGGCTTACACTACTATGCAATGGTAAAGTCCCCAGGCACCACCTCTCTCATCTGCAGGAGACAGCTACACACTACTTCCAAAACAACAGGCAAGGAAAGAAAGAAAAGCACTAGCAGTTACCTTGCACAGCCTTTCACCTCAAACACCACTCTTCTACAGTTATTTTTTTCAGTGTATAGCCCTGACAACTCAGATGTAATTACTTAACAACAATGCATCAAATAATTAATCAAGTTTTTCTATTTTATTAATTCTGCTAAAGTTGAAATTAAAAGACCTGAGTTTGGAGACAGGAGGGTTGGCAGCCAAATAAGATAACCTCCACCATGGAGGACATAATGAATTTAAGGACTGCTAAAGCACTCTGGGAAGTCCTTAAATCAAGGGAAAAAAGCATGATAAAAACTTAAGGTGTGCCGTGACTTTGTTCATGGCACCTATTTCAAACTGTACTTACTGCTATAATTCAGATCATTTGGGTTTTGCTACAAATTTCTCTCCTCCCACTTACAATGATTTTGATGAGAAATTTAACCGGTAAACTCTGGGGAGCCAGTTAACAGTAGACTGTTCTTCCCAACCAGCAGGAAGGTAAGATAATGGAGAACCTCCACCCCCTCCCCCAGATTTTGGCATTTTGTTTTGCTTCCCTTAAACCTGTCTGTCTTTACCTTAATTTCTTCTGCCTGAAGTTACAGAATATAGAAGTGTAGCTTATGAAGTTGAGGCACTTCACAATCTCAAGTGCATTTCCTTTTTCTTTCTCACCTGACCTTTACAACTGGATTACAGCAGAAAGCTTTATCTGCCAGACCTCCTACTTCCAACTCAGTCTTTTCCCAGTCTGCACTTCACACTCCAAGGAGAGCCTTTATAGCAGACCCAACCTGAAATCCACAGCCAACTAACCACCTTGAAGAAATACTTAGTTTTATCCACTCTTCCCTTCTCCCTCTTTTCTACCTTTTCCTGTCTTTGGAAAAAAACCTGACAATATAATCAAAACCAAAATGGCATGTTATTGCCAGATGAAACCAAGTTTATTTTCATAGAATCATGGAGTAATTCAGGTTGAACAGGATCTCAGGGTTTCCCTCAGAAGGGTCTGACCTTTCTGTTCACTGGTCAACACTGAATTCAAACCAGGTCGGTTAGGCCTTTCTTCAGGCAGGTGCTGAAATCCACCAGACACAGATTTCAAAAAGTGTCCAAGCAACATATTTCCACGGTTGACCATCCCCAAGGGAAAAACAGTTTTCCTTACGTCAAGTCAGATCCTCTTCTTCCTTTCTAAAGTTGTAGAATTTCACATGGTTTTAACAAATTCAACAGCAGTATTAATGAAGAACCAATCAACATATCACTAGTCCATGGAGGTTATTTACAGGCTTTGATTCCACACTATGTTACCATATGCTTCTGTGCAATTTAAGGCTTTTTATATTTATGCAAGTGACAGGTAGAATGCTTTGGCTAAAGCCAGAGGGCAAAGCAGGCAGGAGATCCCCCAAGTTCTCTGTTTGCAGCATACTAATTGTTACCTAAAGGACTGTAATTATCCCAGCCAACAGAAACATCCAGAAACATTTTCAGCTGCAGTCATCTTCAGTAAACAGTTCAATGAGTAAAGTATTTGAAGGACCTTGGGTATTTGGGACACTTTCTTGCATAGATTCTCTGGTACCTGCTAATGTGGTTGAACTCACACTGCCACATCATTGAGGACACTAGCATCTGGGTTTCTTCTCTTCAGTAACAGCCTGATTTTCACAAACATAGAAACCCTAAAAATACTAATTTTTTCTCTTCATTTTGGCTGAAGGTGGCCAACAGGTTCTACTGCTATGGGAAAGCGGGTAGGAGGACAAACAAGCAAATACCCAAGTGTCAAATAAACATGTCCTGTCTCTGCAAGAAAGCATGCTAAAAACCAGAAGTGGTGCACAAACTGTGCATTAACGGCCACTGGGAATAAAAATACAATTTTGCTCACAGCTGAGGTGATAAAAATGCAGATTAAGAAGCTACTGCAGATTTCAAAATAAAGAGTCTTGGTCATATGCTGCACTCAATTTGCACATGTTCTACATCTCAATTTAAAAGAACTCCACAACTACTAACCATTGCACTATGGACAGTCAACACAAACAGCTGAGCTACTTAAGGGAGGACTTATTTCAGCTCTTCCACAAGGTTATTCCAGAGGGTCACTAGCATATGCTCCTAAATACCTGAATTTGTTGCGCTGTTGTTATCCGGTTTCTGTTCACTGTTGCCCTAACTCGTTCGCTCTGCCGAGTTCTGGCTATAGCTCGGGTTCGGACATGAGGGCGTAGCCTACTGGTGGTAGGAATAACATCAGCCACAAGCGCAGCAACCTCTTCTTCACTGACATGATCTGTATCTTAAAAGAAAAGATGCCCAGGTCACTTGTCTTTCTGCAGGCGAAAGCATTTCAAGAATTTTGGACAAAAAAAAAAAAAAAAAAAAAAAAATCAGTATTCCCTTTGTTAAACCAATCACCTCCAAAGGCAGACATGATCCTCTCAAAAGGAAATGAGCACAGACACCACTGCTTCAGACTGTTACATAGAAAGACAATTTTCTAGATAACAGAAATTGCTGCTACCTTGGCAATCTGAGGTCAGGATACTAATAAATTCTTTCCAATGTAATACAGTGCAGTTGCACTACAGTGCTGGGCTTGCCTCAGGAAGGTTAAAGAATGCTTATAAGAAGCAGCTCCACAGGTTGTAACTGCAGATGAGAATCTTAATAAACAAGATCCTCTTATCAGTCAACATTTCAAATCAACTCTTTAGGTTCAAGAGAGAATGCCTATCAAAACAATTATTTAAAACAGATAAAACCAGGCATTAAACATCTCTTCAAAACAGCACATGCTTCAACATCATCTAAGTCAGGAGAGTAACATTTACTTTGACTGGGTACCACGAAACCCTTACCTGCAGCAGCACTGACACTCATGGGGGCACAGGCTGGACAGAACCATTCATCTACAGGGACTTCACTCAGAGGTGGATTAAGGCATTCCATGTGATACCTTGAGAAAAGAAAAGAAAAGAAAAGAAAAAAGTAAAATAAAAATCAAACAATGTGCTCCTTACCACGGGAAGAGAGCCTTTTACCTGTATCCACATGCTACATAAGGCAGACACATTTTCTTAAGCTTGAAACTATGGTCTACGCATCTTCTTCTACCAATCTCCAGAGAAATGATGCTACCTGATAGTTATATAAGGGTCTTCAATTCTAGATGGTATTTTGATCACTTTAGGCTCAAAAAAGCTCAGAAAAGTGAGTGGTTTTCCCTTGCTGTGTGGTGTATTGCTTGCCATTTGAACCCAAGCTCCAAGTAATGTGCAGAGCCAAAACTGGTAGTGGCAAAGAAAAAGCAGAGAAGTATCAAAGTGCTGAGGAAGACAGGCAATCAGGAAACAACATCTGTTTCCTGCAAACCAACATAGTATTAACGTTACTGGTACGTAGGAACATTTTATTTTGCATGACTAGACACAGGTCAACTGCAATGCCTTGTTGTGCTGAATAAACGCATTGCATCCCACATAAACCTGGCATGATTAAGACAACCGGTGATAAGGATTTCTGCGTAACTGTACAAGCAAGGTTGCAGAGCACTGGTCAGTCACTGGCTTCATACAACTGCTTGCAGGACTGTAAACTAACCACACTGACTTCCAAACACCATCTGACTGAGAACTGTGCTCATCCTTATCAAATCTCAAAGGGAAAGAAGAGAGCATGATGCTCCCTTAGGTAGGCCTTTTGAAGTGTTCTCTACTCAACAGGCTGAGCAACTAGACTGAACAGTCCCACCAACCACTTACAGAGAAGCTACCCAGAAAAGCCTTTCAACATTACCCAACTTGGGTCCTGTAATTTGTTCAATTCCATTTTCAGCAATTAAAACCCAGCCAAAGTGACATGTGTTAGTAGCACAGAATTTTTGAAGCAACTCGTGTTCAAGTTACACTGCTAAAAAGAATTAAAACAGATTTCCCAAGTAAATGAGGTACTTCCCATGAAAACCAAGTGCTTAGACCAAGTTCCCTAGGCAAGGAACATGGGGAGACCACAGCCTTCAAGTAAGAGTTTCAGCTTCAAATTAGCAACATTTCTATGACCAATTTTGTTCTTTTTCTAAGAGAGGAAATGCTACTGTTATTATTGATGTAGCGTTTAACTCTGAAGTAAGTAAAGGAGAAAGAGCAAAGCTCTGTGTTTCACCTTCCCATGCCAAAATTCACTGCCTGATAACATATCTCAGTGCCTGGCCACAGAGTAAGGAAAGGGAGGGAACATCCATCTGACACTCTAATCCCATTTTATAGCAATAAAAAAAAAAACCCACAGAGAGACTACAACTGTTAATCTACCTTCCACCCATCACCCCAACTTCAGATTTTGTCTTTCAACCCTGTTTCCAACCACTTTGTGATAAACTCAATTTGCAGCTAAACTGTCAAAACCGCTGATTTTATGTTTGTACTAAAATATATTGTCAATACAAAATGGAATATCATGTCCTTCTTGCATGAAAGAGTACACCTTAGCAGATGAGATTTTACTCTCTTTCAGAGACTTAAGAAGATGAAGTTGAAAAATTATGTTTGCAATAAATCGTTACTTTAAAATTAGAGTAGCAAAGTATTTTCCTTCTCTGGGAAAGGAGAGTTTTTTCTCCAACTGTCAGCTACCAGGAATGAGATCATTTCCCCAAAGTAGTATTCTGACAAGTAACACTTTTAGGTTCAGGCCAAATAACAAAAGTACTTGTAGCAAGAACTTCATTACATACTTTTCAAATTACCTCTGGGAGTTCTGAAGTCACATTATGAGCCACTTGACAAGCAAAGACTTTCAGCCCTAGAACTCTGGACACTGGAGAACCTATTGCAACGGCTATCTAGAGTCCCCTGGATCAGGAAAGAACCTCATCACACAGAAAACCATCATAACAAAACTCAATGCCAGATCTTATAGAAGGATAAGGTGATAACTGTTTTACCAAAAACCTCGAAGTAAATTGATTTCTATGACCAATTTTGTTCTTTTTCTAAGAGAGGAAACTCACACTCATTCTCTCAGGTTCATTTACCTGCTGCCCAGCATAGCAGGCGCATCTCCTCTGTGGCTACCCCACCTTCCCCAGTGCCCTTGCATAACAGCTACGAGGCTCTGCAAGTGGAACCAAACAATAAGGAGGGCAACAGTTCATCTAGCTTGGAGGTGTCGCCGAGGGTAAGTCAGCCTACGCCCTGTGTCAAAACTGCTTCCATAGAGAAAAAAAGCTGGGCCATTGTCATAGGAGACTCCTTCCTGAAGGGAACAGAAGGCCCAACATGCAGACCAGATCCACTTCTTGGGGAAGTCTAACCTGGGCCCCAGGGAGGCAGCAAAGACGTGACAAGAAAGCTTCTTACCCTGGTGTAGCCCTCAGCTTATTATCCATTATTGCTTTTTCATGTAGGCAGCGATGAAGGTGCAACAGGAAGTCCAAGGGCAATCAAGAGAGACTTCAGGGCCTTGGGACAACTGGTTAAGGGATCAGGAGCACAAGTAGTGTTCTTGTCTGTCCTTCCAGTTGCAGGGAACAATGAGGGAAGAAACAGGAAGAGCCAGCAGATCAATACCTGGCTCTGAGCCTGGTGTCACCAGCAGAATTTGGGGTTTTTTGATCATGGGTTGGTTTACATGACACCAGGCCTGCTGGTGACAGACAAGTACACCTGTCTCAAGGGGGAAAGGTTCTTTGCACAGGAGTTAGCAGGGCTCACTGAAAGAGCTTTAAACTAGATTTGAAGGGGGAAAGGGATAAAACCAGGCTCACCAGAGATCAGCCTGGGGGCAGCATGCCAATGTTTGAAAGTCAGTGTGCTAGTGAGGTCCTTTGGTCTGCTATCTCAGTGGAGGTAGGGCATGGAGATCCATGCGGCAGCAAAGACCCAAGGGTTGTTGATACATTAGAAACCATGGAAGCACCTGAGGAATTGGAAATAGGCCTTCTCCCCACAAAAAGGTGGCAGGATTGATAGCTGAGCTGAAGCGCATCTACACCAATGCACACAGCATGGGCAACAAACAGGAGGAACTGGAAGCCACTGTGCAGGAGGAAAACTATGACATAGTTGCCATCACAGAAACATGGTGGGATGACTTGCACAACTGGAGTGCTGCAATGGATGTCTATAAACTCTTCAGAAGGGGTAGGCAAGGAAGGAGAGGCAGTGGGGTAGCCCTGTATGTTAAGGAGTGTTTTGACTGTCTAGAGCTTGATGATGGTGATGAAAGGGTTGAGTGTTTATGGGTAAGAATCAGGGGGAAGGCCAACAAGGCAGATATCATGGTGGGCATCTGTAACAGACCACCCAACCAGGACGAAGAGGCAGATGAAATATTTTATAAGCAGCTGGGAGAAGTCTCACGATTGCTATCCCTTGTTCTCATGGGGGATTTCAACTTACCAGCTGTCTACTGGAAATACAATACAGCAGAGAGGAAACAGTCTAGGAGGTTCCTGGAGTGTGCGGAAGATAACTTCCTGATACAGCTGGCGAGTGAACCAAGTAGGGAAGGCAGACTTTGGCCCGTTTACGGGCCTGGTTGACAGAGTCCCTTGGAAGGCAGTCCTGAAGGGCAAAGGAGTCCAGGAAGGCTGGACATTCTTCAAGAAGGAAATCTTAAACACACAGGAGCAGGCTGTCCCTATGTGCTGAAAGAGGAGCCAGCGAGGAAGATGACCAGCCAGATCTTTGGCTGGAACTTAGGGAAAGAAAGGAGAGTTTATGACCTTTGGAAGAAAGGGCAGGCAACTCAGGAGGACTACAAGGATGTTGTGAGGTTATGCAGTGAGAAAGTTAGAAAGGCCAAAGCCCAACTAGAACTTAATCTGGCTACTGCTGTAAAAGACAATAAAAAAATGTTTCTATAAATACATTAACAACAAAAGGAGGGCTAAGGAGAATCTCCACCTTTTATTGGATGTGGGGGGGAAACATAATGACAATGGATGAGGAAAAAGCTGAGGTACTTAATGCCATCTCTGCCTCAGTCTTTCATAGTAAGACCAATTGCTCTCGGGGCAACCAGCCCCTTGAGCTGGAAGACAGGGACAGGGAGCAGAATGAGGCCCCCATAATCCAAGGGGAAATGGTTAGCGACCTGCTACACCACTCACACACAAGTCTATGGGTCTGGATGGGATCCACCCAAGGGTACTGAAGGAGCTGGCAGAGTGCTCACTAAGCCACTTTCAATCATTTGTCAGTGGTCCTGGCTAACTGGGGAGGTCCCAGTTGACTGGAGGTTAGCAAAAGTGACACCCATCTACAAGAAGGGCCAGAAGGAGGATCCGGGGAACTACAGGCCTGTCAGTCTGACCTCCTCTGCCAGGGAAGTTTATGGAGCAGATCATCCTGAGTGCCATCATGCGGCACATACAGGACAACCAGGTGATCAGGCCCAGTCAGCATGGGTTTATGAAAGGCAGGTCCTGCTTGACCAACCTGATCTCCTTCTATGACAAGGTGACCCGCTTAGTGGATGAGGGAAAGGCTGTGGATATTGTCTACCTAGACATTAGTAAAGCCTTTGACACCATTTCCCACACCATTCTCCTGGAGAAACTTGGCAGCACATGGCTTGGATGGGCATACTCTTCGCTGAGTAAAAACCTGGCTGGATGGCTGGGCCCAGAGAGTTGTGGTGTTAACGGAGTTAAGTCCAGGTGGTGACCAGTCACAAGTGGTGTTCTCCAGGGCTCAGGATTAGGGCCAGCTCTGTTTAATATCTTTATCAATGATCTGGACAAGAGGATCGAGTGCACCCTCAGTAAGTTTGCAGACAACACCAAGCTGGGCAGGGGTGTTGATCTGCTGGAGGGCAGGAAGACTCTACAGAGGGATCTGGACAGGCTGGATCTGGATCGATGGGCCAAGGCCAATTGCATGAAGTTCAACAAGGCTAAGTGCCGGGTCTTGCACTTGGGTCACAACAATGCCACGCAATGCTACAGGCTTGGGGAAGAGTGGCTGGAAAGCTGCCTGGCAGAAAAGGACCTGGGGGTGTTGGTTGACAGCCAGCTGAACATGAGCCAGCAGTATGCCCAGGTGGCCAAGGCGGCCAACAGCATCCTGGCTTGTATCAGGAATAGCATGGCCAGCAGGAGCAGGGAAGTGATTGTCCCCCTATACTCAGCACTGGTGAGGCTGCACCTCGAATACTCTGTGCAGTTTTGGGCCCCTCACTACAAGAGTGACATTGAGGTGCTGGACTGTGTTCAGAGAAGGGCAACGAAGCCGGTGAAGGGTCTAGAGAACAAGTCTTATGAGGAGCGGCTGGCGGAACTGGGGTGGTTTAGCCTAGAGAAGAGGAGGCTGAGAGGAGACCTTATTGCTTTCTACAACTACCTGAAAGGAGGTTGTAGTGAGGTGCGTGTTGGTCTCTTCTCCCAAGTAACAAGCGATAGGATGAGAGGAAATGGGCTGAGCCTGCGTCAGGGGAGGCTTAGATTGGGTATCAGGAAAAATTTCTTCACCGAAAGGGTTGTCAAGCATTGGAACAGGCTGCCCAGGTTGAGTCACCATGCCTGGAGGTATTTAAAAGACGTGGAGATGTGGCACTTAGGGACATGGTTTAGTGGTGTATTTGGTAGCGTTAGGTTAACGGTTGACTTGATGATCTTAAAGGTCTCTTCCAACCTAAACGATTCTATGATACCATGAGTCTACATTTGCACTCTTGTACCCGCCTGCTCGCAAGCACAATGACTCTGTGTGCCTGAGCAGCCTGGCCAGGATTATTTGTGTGCAACGCACAGGGCAAGAGACACCGGCCATTTAGTACTCAACAAATCTCTTAGGCTCTGTGGCTGGCAGTGAAGAACTGATTTCGGACTTCTTTCTTGTACCTTTAAGGAATGAATGGATACTTTTGGGGACCTTCTGCCTCATTATTTTGTCTCAGTCCTCACAAAGAATAAGAAAAATGACATCTATTAAATTAAGGAATTTTGGTCATGGATGTAGGCCTGTCCTTCATCATCTTGACACCTATCTCTGTATCAGTGTTACTCTCTTCTTGCTACCTGGTAACCTGAATGAAGCTACACATTAATGTGTCACACCATTAATGCAATTAAACCTTTTTATACTGTTTGTTCAAGTGTCTAGACATGCACACTTCTGTATTCATACCAATCTTAATGCTATTGCTACACAGTTCAGAAAGTTAGGTTGTCACATTCCAACAAGTCTTACATGAAAATGGTTTCAATGGAAAAAAGATGTGATTACTCAAACCGTAACTTAAATTCATAAGATAATAGCATTATACCACACAGTTTAAACATTGTGGAAAGCCACACCTAGCTAAAAGCAATGGAAAGACAGGATGACTCCACTGGCTTTAAAATTGTTGGCAAATGATGAAATTTTCACTCCAGTGTCAGGTCAGACAGAGAATGTACAGGAATAAAACTAGGATTTTAAGCAAACTATTCTACATTTTTCTAGAGTTAATCTCAGCCATGGAGAGCTAGTAAAGACTGCAAGTTCTTTCTTCAGGAACTGCTTCCAGAAGTCCTAACTCTAGAAGTCAAGCATTTATAAATAACTTATTTTAGGAAAATAAGATAAAAATCAAAAACTGTATCAGACTTGGGCGGAGGAATGAGAAGATCTATTAAAAGACCACAAAGAAAAATCTGAAGCAATACCCTGAGTTCTGATAAGGCTTATGAAAGTTCAGAAAGAACTGAACGACATGACTTCAGATAAGACCTATGAAACACTGGTTTTGGTTAAGTATTTTAAACTCAGTGTTCTGATGACATGCTTAACAATATTTAGCGTTCCTGATTCTGTCTCTTCTCCAGAAGGTGAATCAGTGTATATGGACACTACAGAACACAAAGACAAAACTAGACTTACCAGATGTCTAGTTAGCTTGCTAGAAGTCATTTTTGAAAGATTATTTTTCACATTCATTGCAAGCAAGTAACAATCTTTGTTCAATGGGTAACTTTTGACATCAAACTGACAATGCTGCAAGACTGATTAAACAGTATAAGAGCTTTAAATTCTAGCAGAAGACTGTAGGCCCAAAGTTGTGTTCAAGTATCTTGATGCCTCTACTTAAACACTTATTTTATTAATCAAGGAGGGGGGAAAAAGAATATGTTAGGCAGAGACAGAAGTATGCAAGAGTAAGGGAATCATTTAATAGCTGTGGCTATAAAGAAAAGACCTCAAGATTTCACGAAACTGTGAATCTTAAGCACTTCCCCCGCACAGTGCTAGTGCTCAGTTGGGACAAGTTATGTACCCTCTCAAGGAGGCATACAGGATATATGCTTTTTACCTTCCATGCACCCAGATGTTGCATGGATGAGCACAAACATCTTCATGATTTGAAGGTATGGTCACCTGTTTTGGTGGTCTGCAGCACTGATATGTGCAGGACTCTTCACACACACGCTGCTACATGACCAGAAAAGGATCCGTCACATCATGGGGATGTCTGCACTATGAGCACATAGATACAAGTGTGGCCACATGATGAGCCTGAAGAGAGCAGCAAGGGGCAGCCTACAGACCAGATAGTGCCTGTGCACCAAACACTGGCCAGCCCTGCAGTGCTCTCTGCAATCATTCAGGTGCTACATTCATTTCAACCTTTCTTACCCTGCGTCACAGCCATCACACAGCAGCAGGCGATCCTCACGGTCACTTCTGCCACACACCTCACAGAAGGTTGGATCATCCTCTCCATCATTACCCTGAGTTTTTGTGTTCTCAACAGGAATCTAAATAAAAGAGGGATTCACATTTTATGCAGAACGTGGCACTTCTTAAAATCCATTGTCACATTAACAGTACCTGCAGCAATATCTGAAAGTGAATGAACCAAAATGGCTGTTAATACCAGAACCATAATTTAGTTCATTCAACACATCTAGGACATGATCAACTGCTTGAAAACATCTACTGAACTTGTCTACTGTCAGACACCAACCAAAAAAAAAAAAAAAAAAAAAAAAGAAGCATTTTAAGAACAGGCAAAACCAAAATTCCTGAGTAAGATCAAAAGTAGTCAACCAAACAAAAAAAAAAGCAAAAACAAGACAAAAGAAGAGAGCAAGCTTAGCTTTTTTCCCACTAAACATATGACTTAAATGTTAATTCGCACTTCTATTAAAATGCAAACAATAATAAACCATCAGTTTATGAAAACAGAGCATCAAACTCCTAAATGCCCCCTGAAAACCAACACATTTCTGATGTTAATAAAGAGCAATGACAGCTCTTCAATATCCTTTTGTGAGAGATTACTAGCACACTCAACCTGTGCCTTTAAGAGCTCTACTATTGCCTTGTGTCTCTCTCCCCTTACAAACTCAACTGCTACACAGTATAGCTGGTAGCAAGACATAAGGAAGAGATCATGCATAACCTAGATTATTCCTATTCATATTATAACAGCACTTGCAGTATGCAGGGCATTTTCCTCACGTGGGCAGGCTTATGAACACAGAACAGCTTAGAGTCAATGTCCATTATGCAAAAAAGACAGTTATGAAAACCACCCTTTTTGCCATCAGAAATAATGCCACACTTCCACACACAATACTGCAGGAGGAAGAAATATTTTAACAGTTCCTTAAAAGGCAATCGCAAAATAGGAAAGAAATAATTCATCCAGATACCAAATATCAGATAAACATGCTAGAAGAGTAAACCTTTGAATAGCTATTTTGTGGCAATTAGCCTTGTTGTTTGCTACAGTAGAAAGCTTACCTTTTTTAAGATTTTACCACCAAAATGTGCCCGAATGCTAATGTATTTAAAGAGGATTCGATCCACTGGACAGGAGTTTGCATTCTAGAAAGAAAAAAAAAAAGTTTCCTCATACTGTTAATAAGCTCATCTCTTGATTCAATTTTTTAAAAAGGAAAACTTCAATTATTAATGTAATAATTGAATGACTACATTAAATTAATGTAGTAATCATTTTAACAGCTATTGGTCTTGACATTTTAAGTACTTAAATCTGACTTACCTGGTTTACAACCAACCTATTGTATCAGAGAAAACATGCATTTTTAGGACAGTGTTTATTATACCAAAGTCATCTAATTATTAAATTGCCAAAGCAACATCAAAGTTCTTCCGAACATTGCCTTGAAATAGTGCTCATGTTTTAGGGCATTTTCCTTCTTTTAGACGAATGAGCAACTGGAAATGGCTTACAAATATATTCAGTAAAAGTGATTTATTTATTTTAATTTAATTATCACTGGTACTGCTGCATGCACAGTAATTTTTGTTGTAGTTCTCACCCTGGATTATGATTATGGGAACTACAAAGTTAGGTGGCAAGGAACTGACTGAAAACTGAATTCAGAGCAAACTGCTGATTTAGTCAGTATTCTTTTTTATCTTTTCTATATTTACTGTCCCCAGAGACCCCCATCCAACAGCCACAACACAGAATTCAACAAGAGATAAAGACAGATATACAGAGAAAAAAATATATACACACACACAGAGAAAACCAGTATTACTGCTGTCTTGACTTGAAAAAAAGAATTTTAGATGCCTAGAAACACACTTGCTTATGACATTACAGCTTTCAGAGAACAGAACAGATCAGAAAGGGTACAAGAAAAACAGATCCACACTTCACAAACATGAATCCTGCCAAACAGAGCAGTAACTCAAGTCTGTGTAAAAAAGCTTAACAAAGAAAATATAAATATTACAGTGTTTTGTTCTCGTTGCAGCAGAACAGCATGATCACAAGAGAGAAAGCAGAGAACACCAGAAGGCCACAGGATATCAGGGACAAAACAGCTCACCTTAGACCACTCCACGATGCAGTCCAAGCAGAAGTAATGGGAACAGTTCTCAGGAGTCCCAACAGCCTGATCCCTAAACGTGTTGAGGCAAATGGGGCAATTTTCACTGTCCTCATCAGAGGAAATGCTTGCTCTGTCTATGCATGGCTCTAATTTCAGAGAATCAGTCATTCCCCTTGCAGTGGCCTCAGTTTCTTCCTCCTCTTCCTCCTCTTCATCGTCATCTTCACAATCTTAAAAAGTGAGAGATGAAAAACAACTCTTGTATGCTGCAGGGCTTCAGCAGCAAGGGCAGAGGGGGTGGGCAGGATGGGGTACTAGTTCACAGAAGATCCCAAGCAAGCTTATTTTATGGGGCTGCAAGGGCAAAGCACAGCCTCCCCAGTCTGAGGCAATATTTTTTTCTGTTTTCTTTTTTCCTAAATCCCTTCACTAAAAAGCAATGTATTGCTCTGGCAAAAAAATAAAACCTGATAACATGACTAGTCTTGCAAGAGATAAAAAGGACTGACAGCAGAAAAACATCAATTATCAAAACAAGAGAGTAGGACATGTCAGGCTACCACTGAACACTGAAGTTAGAAAATAAAGTTATAATAAAGTTATCATGTATCCAATTTTTTATTTTTGTAAATAGACACTCCAGAGGACAAGCAGCAGCAACACGCTCACATGCAAAAGAACAGATTAAAGATTTCACCAGTAAATCATGACTTTTTGAGAGTCAGGGGATCTGGGTGCCTAGCTGGAGGCTGCTTAAAGAAGCCTGGATTTGAGTAAAATTAATTTTAAACACTCAGCACACATTGTTGAAAGGTGTTTTTATTTTTAGCACAAAATACAGAGATGTGTGTTAGTCTTTCCCTGAAACCTGGGGGGAGGCTGTTGTTCTTTTGTTGATTTTTTGGTTTGTTTTTTTTTTTTTTTTTAAATAATGAAAATGGGCCCCTTGTCTTTTATCTTTTCGATTGAATTCTCCTGTCTGGACATAGCAGAGAATACTCTAAATACTGGATTAATAAAGCTTTTTGGCACCTGGTGTCAACTTTTTAGTCTGTGTTCAAATCAGTCTAAGCAGTAACTTGGAAAACTGTGCTCCTGCCTTCCCAACAAGCTTTAACTTGTGATAGAAAACTCTATTTTTGTCTATCCAAATAATAACTTGAGTGCAGCAGCTTCAGAAGTACATGCATCTACAGACTACATTTTCAGTAAAATTAACAAATCCAAGTAACAACCACACTCCTTTTTTTAAAAAAAAAAATAGTCAAATCTTCTTCCCTCCTCCCTAGGCTTAACAGCATTAGTAATTTATTTCCAAAACTCCCCATCACAACATTCACTTTAGAGCCCCATGCCAAAGCAAAAAAGCAGACATGCTTTTCATAAGTGAAAAAATAGCATGAGCCATTTGCTGCAATTTTGACTTTTCTTCTATTCATGCTGGGGCAGCGGTCACTCCTACTGACTATAACTACACCACTGTGACTAGCGGATAGTCTTCAAACGTACAAATGCTTTAAAAACTTCGAAATTGGGGAACTTTACTCATTTGTTTATTACTGTAGGATTCGGGCATCTGCCTGACACAGAAGCATCTGACGATTTACATTTCATGGTCAATTTCTGGAGGAAAAGCTTTCATCCCACTCTTCCACCAATTATTAAAAAAACGCCTGTTAACGTGCATTAACAGACCTACCTTCTAATTCTTCATCTTCACTTTCTTCCTTGTCCTCCTCACCTCCCTCTTCCTCAGTGTCATCATCTTCCTCCTCACTTCTGGTATCATCTTCTGAATCACAGCTATTTCCACCATTGCTTTCTTAAAAAGAAAAGAGAAGAAGAGGGGAAATACCTATTCAATGCAGACAGACAGGCAGAACGGTGAAGGACACACCAGAACTCCTGCTCAGGATGTTATATAGGAAGTGAAAACACAGATTTCCTCAGTGGTATCAAAGCTGCCTGTTCTGAGAAATCAAGGGAAGTATGCCAGCAGTTTGAGATACAGAATTCAGGAAGCCAACCAAAAACTTCTCAGGAAAAAAGAAATAAATGGTCACAAATATATCTTTACTTTTCTTTGGAGGTTAAACCAACAGGTTCCCCAATCTAGAACTGTAAATGTGCTCATACAGAGAGGTTGCGCTTACCTGTTTCACTGAGGAGCACGAGACTCTGTCTTTTGCCTTTGCCTAGTGCAGCATTCTTGTTTATCAGTTCATCCTGGCTGTCATCATCCATGGCAGGACATTGGGAATCCACTCCCTGCAAGAAGGCAGACTTCAGTGAGGCAGTGCACCACCTATGCAAGCAGAGCAGGCGTTAGCCCAGCAAAGAGCATCCAATGCATCTGCGGAGACATGAACGATAGAAGGGACATCTCTCTACGGCAAAGGCTCCTCATACCATTGATTGGTTTTCCCAGTTTCAATTCAGAAGTGGCTACAGGTAAGCAGTTATCATTACATGAAGTTTCACATCCCTAGTGAGCTAGATCAAACCAGCTGCTGGTGAAACTCAGTTTAGGCGAAAGATTCAACTTTATCTTGGATGACAGAAAAAGGTATAACCAGAACTCCCCACTGAAAACAGGAGTAGAAAACCCGCAAACACCAAAACCATCTGTGGACTAGCAATAAAATGCAAAACTGAAAGGGACCAGAGGCCCTTTGAACAAGGCCTAACAGGATGACAACATGTGTTTTAAATCAAAATACTCTATCTTGCTAAACTGAAAAGAAACAAGAAGAAAGATTACGTATTTTAGGTATTTTTAAAAAAAGGCCTCTACACAGCTCTGCCACAAAATAGAGAAGTCTCAGACCTCACAACCATTATTCCACAGAAAGGAGGAGACTTGATTTGGTGCATATTAATGCAATCACATTAATTGCTGTGCATTAGTAAAGACTGGCAATAAAATTGACAGATACTGAGAGATGTCTCATGATCCAAATTCATAATGACGATCAAACCAGAGCTTTTAATATGTAACACTACAAAGCATTCAGAAAGACAGATCCCTGCAAGCTTCTATAAGCAAGTAATGGAAAAATATAATTAATTGACACTTATAAAGCTGGATCTCATATTTCAATATGAAGAAAAAATTGGATTCTTCTACAAGTGTGGCAAAGAAGTTTCAAACGGGTGCTCTTCTCCCACTCTCCCTGGTCTGCATTATGTATCTTGCATATTAAGGGAATTTTTGGAACAAAACATTATGTTTTATTCAAGTACTCTCGATATGTATCTTTACTTGCACACTCCCTTTTTGAGCCACGTAGCGCAGCTCTGCACTTAAGAGCCTTAAAAAAGTAGGCTTCGCTAAACTAGACTAAACTGCAAATGGAGTATTCAGTGCTCGGGGGGAAAAAAAAAAAGCTAAAAAGAAAAAAGATCAAGCTTCAACTCAACCAAGTTCTTCGTAAAGATTTCGTCTAACTTCAGTAAGAACCTTGCCTAAACAGACGTTTAAAGTCTTAGCTAAATTCATGGCTATTAACAGGAGTGTGTTTAAAAACAATTTATGTTGGCTGAAAACATGCAGACTCATCAAAAGCCAGTCACTCCATGATGTAACAGAAAAAAATAGGAAGAAACACTAGGAATTTTTAAAGTTTCAGCAGTGCATATGTATGAATTATTCAAACTGAAACTCAATTATATAATATCCTCCCAAAAGCTAAGTTAGCTACAGCAACGCAAAATTTGTGGTAACGTTACAGCCAGGATACATAAGGGCAGAGACTGGCAACACCAGTCCCATAGCAGGGCAGTGGCAGGTGTATTTGTTATGTACATAGCAGGAATTTACATAGCGTATTTCGATTTTATGCAGAACCTCTGCCTGTATCCCCTCTCCATTGGCAGTTGTGGGCATAGGGCAGGTTCCTGCTGACCCGTCACTGCCATGTCCAGCCAGCTACGGCACTCCTGAGCAACTGAAGATGACGGAGGCCAACCAAAGCCACCGCAGGGGTAAAACCATGGATAAGCCCCCACTTCGCTACCACAATGACCTTCATTCCCCTGCTCCCTAGTTCTCCTTAAAGCAAAGCAATAAGCACAGTGAGGAAAGGATCTTTTCATTTTTAAAAGTGACTCCCACAAACCACAGTTCTGATGAACATATATTCAACTACATTTCCAAACAGCATGCATTTCTTCACTGCTGTGGAATAAAACAACTACCCATGTTATTTTTGCCCTGCTACCCCACGGGAAGATATCCTTTAAGCACAGAGGCAAACAAATCAGCACTTGTGACTTGACAATCTAAACTGACATATTTATGCTGCAAATGCAAGCTTGTACTTTGCTCGGAGGCAAAACTTGGAGTTAAGGAAAATCTGGTATCACAGCAAACAATCAAGTCTTCAAATCTTGTCAGTAAAAAAGCCTGTTTTGTGGCTAGTTGGGAATAGACAAGGAGAAACCAAGCGAGATTAAGTGAATTTGAGATTTTAAGCACATCACAAATCTTACTTTATGAACAACCTTTTCCAAACTGGGCAGCCATTATTAAGGAAAAAGAAGGAAACCAAAGTTGAGTACACACCTAATATGAGAGCTTGTTCTCCTATTTTTTAAGAACAATAAGCAGCATTTCCAAGGTTTTTTTTCTTATGGGAGATATCTGAAACAAATTACCACTATGAAACACAAACACATTCATGATACACTTCAGAGAGCTCACCCACCTGTACAAAAGCCCAGCTTTCATTCCAGTGCTTTCCACATCAGAAGTTTTCTACACCACCCGCCCCTGCCCCGAGCTGGAACCAGTAGATACAAAATAGATAGGAAGCATTTTTATTATTATTATGTAAACCAAGAAGTTTGGTTAAGAAGGAGATTGTAGTCATTCCTCTGAGGCAAACCTTAACTATGCAATTCTGTAACATAAAAGCCCAGACTGCTAAAAAGCAACTGGTTATCCCTGAAGGCCATTCAACTGAGGCAACTACAGCTGCTTTCAGTTTTGGGGGTACCAAGGACCTGCCCTCACCAGTGTACCCAACCCCTTGCTGCTTGCTCACTTGCTCACACAGCCCTTCAGCAGCAGAGGCTCTCACATCCGCTGATCCTCTCTTCTGCATCCCACTTTGAAGACTCTTCAGAGTAATTTAGGATGCGTCCCCAGCAGGCAGCTCGCGAACACAGATGCAGGGTAACCTGGCCAGAGATCCCTTGTCTTTGGACTCGGTACCACTAACGCAAGGCGTCACTGCTTACAGCAAACCCCATTTCAATTCCCTGGGCAGATGCATCATTCGCACATTTGCGATCTGCGCACAGCACATCCAGTATTTGAGTTACAGGCTGCACACTAGGTCTGCTAAAGGCAGACACCATACTCCTCCTTAACATCCCCCTGCTTTCAAATTCTCATTTAGAAGAACCTCACTCTCATTCAGAAGACTTTTATTTTAATAAAACATTAAACCACAAAAACGATGACTGCATGGCAGGTGTTTGATCACTTTACATGCACCACCAGCGCTTTTCCCCAGCCCTAGGTTCCCTTCACAAAGGCACAACCTCACTAGGGCCAAGTTGGGTTTGCACTGAGCGCTGTGTGCATACTGCAGCACAGGCTCTGCTGCAGCATAAATTGTAAGCCCGGGCTTTGCTATTAAGACAGATTACATTTTTACATCGAGCTGCCTTAAGTAATTTTAATTGTACAATCAAATGGCAATTACAAATACTTTCTTCAAGTCACATTAGCAACAGGTTTTCTGTTGGCTTTAAGAACAGAGAAGATTAAGTGTTTCTTCCAGAACAAGTGTTTATCAAACAAGCACTTCCGTAAACATTTAGTTTTTTGAACCAAGATCCTTATGCATTACCACAAATCAGTATTTTAATGTACTTCGAGTATGTTCCAGCTAGAAGGCAAATTCAGAGGAGCCACGGTCTGCAAAACAAACTCAAGCTCCATCTCATTCTGACACGAAGCCGATGGAGCTGACTACAACAGCAAGCAACTCTTCCAGTCGTACGCACCTTCCTTTCTAGCACCAACCGATTTCCTCTATTGCCAACTTCTTAGAGTAGTTTCTAGTTTTTAGAAACAGAAGAGCTACTAGACTAGGCATTTATTTTAATCTGCTTGGATAACATTCAGGATTATACACAGGCAAAGAAAACAAGTCAGCTGGATTTTCTCACAGGGTGATTTTGAATGCTGATCTAATTTCACGGGCAATTATTGAGCAGTCATGTTCCAAAGAGCACTTATAACTAAATTTAAGTCTCCTAAATATTCAAACACATGAGGTTTTGGTTCTTGTTGGCATATCTGCTTTATTTTTTGGTTTGTTGTGGGTTTTTTTGTTTTGGTTTGGGTCTTTTTCCCAAATCAACCAACCAATTCAATTCTCTCTGGAAAACCAGTTGTCACACATCAGAATGCATTTGGCATTGTTTCCAATTTCGTATGCTACATTGAAAGAAAAGAAAATAAGAGTTGTAAAAATCATGGTTGTACTTGGCTGGAAAACATCTGGATATGGTGTGACTAGTATCTGCCACCACCGCATGCCAAAGGCAAAAGTAAGAAGAACTAGGCAGGGGAAGTATCCAGATTAATAAGAGACTCCTACAGCCTAGAGCCATGCAGTGCCAATCTAGCATGCACAGGGAGCTTTCTAAAAAGCCACCTAAATCTAAATTTAGATCAAACTTTCCCCTGTTTAAGCTACAAAAAGATTAGCTCTTAAATATCAGAACTGCCCATGCAATGATTTAAATAATGGAAGTGCCTAAGAACCCAACAGATAAAACACAGAAGATTAATCCTGGGGCAGGTAAGGAAGCGCTCATCTTTCCCCCATCCTGGTCCTGCCCTAAATTTAGCCACCCTTAATTCCAGGACCAAAACTGTCCACCAAAGCTTCCCCAGGAGCTGACACTGCACTCTTCAGGGAGTTTGTAATGCAAACAAAGCAATGCACAGGCTTTGCAAAGGCACTTTTAAAGCGTGGCATCTTACCCAGAGGAGCAACTAGGCATTTTGTACCTCTGTATTCAAAGCAGCAGCCGAGCTCTATGCAATTCCCAGCCTGCAATTCCCTGAAGCCACTGGCTCCATTTCCAGCTATGAATCAAACACTCCCCAACGCTGCACATCCTTCTCTTTCTTAGCAGGCTTTTTTTCTTAGAAAGAGTCATCCTTTGCAGTGAGTTCCCTTTCAGCATCAGTCTTTCACACCATTCCCATCTTTCAATACAGCCTTCCATGCTGTTTATGGGCATGGCTGGGGGGGCCGGGGCGGGAGGGAGGAACGAACAAACAAAAAACCAACACCAACAAACAAACAAAAACCTCCTGCACTTTTATGGGTTTTTTTTGTGCGTAACGGTAACAAAAGGTACCAACATCTACTGACCTTCAAGAAAGGAAAAAACACAGTAAACACCTCTGCAACACATCAGCAATGCATCCACGCAACGACCAGCAGGAAAACCAGTAACTAAAACTACAAAAAGCACACCCAACCCCACTGTTATTGAACATGGGGCACCCGATGAAGGGCACCAGTTACACAGCTTAAACATCTGTCAGTAACCATAGATCCCTCAAGGCAAAGTTTTTAAGCCTACACACACTTTTGCAATAAGCTAACGTGTTAAAAAAACGCTTGCATGAAAACCTCATTTCTACTTGTTAGCCGAGAGGCCCACTGACTTCACTGTAGAAGGCTGAAATAGCTTAGAACTTCTTCAAATGCACTCATGCGTGCACCACAAACAACGGGAAGGGGCGGGGGAGGGACGCCAGAAACATCTGGTTTTACTTAGTTGCTGCTGCTGCTTTGCGGAAGAAGCAGCAGCTGCCGCTTCTTTACAGCAGCAAAGGAAGCTGCCTGCTCCACCGCTCCGGATCGCTCCCCAGGACGGGGCCGCCGCCGCGCAGGTCCTCCCCGCACAGAGAGACGCCGTCGCCGACTGCTCGGCCACTTTATACCCCGCGGGACCGCTTCCACGAGAAACCCGGCTCCGGACAGCCCGGAAAACACCCCCGGGAGAAGGCCGGGCCAGCGGCAGCCCCCCCGCAGCGGCGCCGCTCAGCCGCACCTTCCGACAGCCGCCAGGCAGCTGCCGCCAGCGATTACTCAAAGAATAAATCAATAAATAAGTATGTTTGTAGCAACAAAATAAAATAAACAATCCCGAGCGCGGCGGGGCAGTTCCTCTCCGGAGCTGACAGCCCGCCGCGGCGGGGCACGGTCGCTCCGCGCAACTCCGGCCCGCGGCCCGGCGCCGCCGCCGCCCCCCTCGGCTCGGCTCAGCCCGGCCCGGCCCCCACCCGCTCCGCCCAGGCAGGCGCCGGTAGCCGCCCCCCGTCCCCGAGCACTCACGCGAGGAGGAGGCCCCGGCGCTCACATAACCGGGCCGGGCCGGCGTAACGGGTTGCACGGCCGGAAGCCCCCTCGCCCCGGAAGTGTTGCGGGAACACCTCCGGGTCACGGCGGTGCCGGCGCCGGCAGGAGCGGCCGGAGGACTGAACCACTGCGCGCGCGTGCGGCAGGGGGCGTGGGAAGGAGCGAGGCAACGGGGTCAACCATTCGGGGGAGGGGGGAGAACGGCGGCGGGACTGAACCGCCGGCGGAGGGGGGCGCCGGGCTGTACCACCGCGGAGCCCGGAGGGGAGGGAGCTCGGGCCCCGCGGGCAGCGCCGGGTCGGGGGGCAGCGGGGATGGGGGCGCCGGCCCCCGCCCGGCGGCTGCCGGTTGTCCCGCAGAAGCAGGGCTGACAGGGGCGCCGCCCCCGACATGGCCAGGGGGCTCGCTGTCCCTTCGCCCGGCGTCCCCAGGCTTTGGGGGGCGGCGGGGCGCAAAGGCCACCGAGCCCTGCGGGTGTCGAGGCTGCGAGGCCCGCGGGGCGCCGGCTGGGCCCGCGCGGCTGCCTCCGCCCCGCCCCGGCGCCCCGTCTCCGGGGGCGGGCCGCGCCCCGGCAGAGCGCGGCCTCGTCTGCCCGCGGCGGGCGGGAGCGGGGCGGCCGTCGGCCCCGCGGGAGCCGCAGGGAAGGTCGGCGGACGGGGCTTTGCCAGCTGCTGGCGGCGGGGCAGGCCGAGCCCGGCGCACGCTGCTCTCCCAGAAGGAAAGCGTGCGGCCTGTGAGGAGCCGGCTCAATTTTAAATACCTCTTTTAAGGCGACGCAGGTCGCGGCTCGGTTTTTTTTTTTTTTTCCCCTCGCTGATCCCAACCCAAATGTTCCTGTTCCTCTGGGTGATTGCACGCACGTAGAGGAGGAAGGGTTGTTCGTCCCCCCCCGCACTCTTTCGTCAGCTGTGGTTTTCTGCCCAAGCCTCGGCTGTCCGCCGGGAAGGGGAGCGCAGCCCTGCCTCGGCTCGCAGGCGGACGTGACCAAGAGTTAACGCGGGCGTCCTCACAGACACTCGGGCCATTGTCAGAAGTCGGCCGGGGGCCGGGGGGAAGAGAACAAGGTCCTTTTCCTGAAAACACAGAGCGGAGCAAAACCTGCGCCAGCCTTGCTGCTGCCTGCCTGCTCGAGGCTCTGGGAGAGGGGCGAAGCGGGAGGGGTGGGGGTGAAAACCCTGGCAAAACCGCAGCCGGTAGGCACAAAGCACCTCGTGTTTGAAAAGACAAGGTCTGCGCTGTCAAGGGGCAACTTTTTAATTGCGCATTAATTGATGCGGCGCTTGGTGGCCCTCGGGGGTAGGATGGGGACACGTTCCCCCTTTTGGTTTCCTCCCTGGGCCCGCAGGCACACTCCCCGCTGCACAACGGCACCGGCGCCGCACCAAAGTGGGCGAGGAGGGCCGGTGGCTGACGGGCAGCCCGTGGCGCTCCCCGCCATCAGCGGACGCGGTTCCCCGTCACCGCACGCATCGTGGCTCTGCCACCGGGATGGAAAGCCAGCTGGGAACAAAGGGAAGAGCTGCAGGGCTGGGATAAGCGGGGGCTCACCCCGGGGCAGCACCAGCCGTGTCAGCAGGACATTCCGTCCTGCAGATTAAGGGCTGAGCCACGAGCTCGCCTGGAGCAGGAGCGGGAGCAGAGGCTGAGGGCGAACAGCACCTGCCAGCGTTGCTGCAAAGCCCCCAGGCCCGGAGCCTCGCCACGGACATGGCAGACCCTCCTCTGAGCCAGAGAGCCTTGCCGTCCATTTAAAGGCACAGGAGGTGGTACCTCCAGAGCAAGCGCCCGTTGCACCCTTCGCTTGGGCTGAAGGCGAGCGCTTTGCCTGCCGCAGCACCGCCACCCACCTGCCGTGCTGCTTGGCCAGTGTCCCTCCAGCCCCGCTCCATGCCGGATGGTTTAATACGGCGCCCAGGTTGGTCCTAGCAACATGCAGGGCTTGACTGTGCAGTGCAGGCACGAAACACACTCCTTCCCTGTGCACCTATCGTCAGGGGAAGAAGGATTTTATTTATTTGGTTTTTAAAATAAAACCTGAAGTGTAAGGCACTGCCTGGAAGAAGAGACGAGGGACTTGGCGGAGCACAGCAGCCGATGGCACGTGTGCCCCGTGCCCCATGGACCAGCCTGGCAGAAGCAGCAGTGCCGGCAGGGAGGTGTCGGGGCAGTACCCAGCCGCATTACTCCACACAAAATACCTATTTTTAAACAAGGCGAGTCTTTGCCACAGCTGTGCCTTGCTTTTTGTGTTGGCTCACCCTGGAGGGTGCAGGGACTGGCGTGCTCCACAGCCGATTTCGCTCCAATCCGGGCCCAAGCCCTGCGCTGGGAAGACGTAAAATACGTGACTTTTTCCCTACAGCTGGGTGAAAACAAAAAAACTCCCACAGCGCACGCACACAAAATGACAACAGAAGCGATCATTGTGCAGGCTGTCACACAGAAGAGGGGCTGTCCCCTCCGTCTGTGTGTCAGCCCCCCCCCCCCGGTACAGATGACTGATAAGTCCTCCAGCAAAAACACGCAGGGAAATCCTTTTGGTAGGGAATGGCCACCAGCTATCACAGAGCCCGCGCTGGGTTTTGCTTCCAAATCTTTTACCACACCTTGCAGGAAGAGCACGAGATTGCAAAACACCCACCAGAGCCACGACAGCTGATGCCAAGGAAGTTTTCACAAAGGATGCAAAGCTTGTGTCTTTTGCTAGTCAGCGTGCATTACCAGTTCAGCAGGGACGTGATGTCTGGCTGCTGCTTGGTCAGTGGCCACGTTCACACCCAAAGTGTTCTTCTCTAAACATCAGCAGTATGGGTGACGCGGGGGTCCCACCAAACGTGCCTGCTCCCCCAGATGCGCTCTGGTTCCTGGTCTGTTAGAGGAAGGCATGTGGCTGTGGGCAGATGGGAGCCAGCCTGCCGGCTCGATGCCTGACTGTGTGTCTCCAAACAAGGCTCTTCCCCTCCACAGGACAGCGCTGCGCCCATCCATAAAGCACTGCCTTTGGTGCTTAGCAAATCCTCGTTGAGGCGCCCTTAAATTTTCATTGTTTTCATCTGTTTGCTTGGCTGCTGGCTTGTAGGTTGATGGGTGAGAGCAAGCACTCC
Organism: Pelecanus crispus; assembly: GCF_030463565.1. Lineage (NCBI taxonomy): Eukaryota > Metazoa > Chordata > Aves > Pelecaniformes > Pelecanidae > Pelecanus > Pelecanus crispus. The sequence goes on from NC_134648.1 coordinate 21,400,302, forward strand.
CAATATGAAGGTGTGCACTGTTACACCGAGAACGCCCAGGTGGCCTTCAACTCCCTGTCCTTTTTTTGGGGAAAAGAGGTTACTGGAAGAAGACCACCGGGGCGCCTGGGCCCTTACCCCTCGAGGCCACCACCCTGGGGCACAGCGGGGCCTTCCAGGCTGAGGAACCCCCTGTAGCACCCCTTGGTGTGAGGAACCGTCTCCTCCACACCCCCCCCCCGGGGCACTGCAAGGGGCACGCGGTTTTCCACATGCCCAACCCGGTGGGGAACAATGTAAAAAAACCCCTCCAAAAATTAATATAACAATGTAAAATTTAATGCAACAATGCGAAAGGCGGCAGCCGAGGGGGGGAGGACGGCCGGCGGCACCCCGCCGTTCCCGCCCGCGGCGCGCGCGGTGGCGGTTGAGGCGGCGCGCGCCGCCAACAGCCCCCGCGCGCGGCCAAGGGCCCCCCCTCTCCCCCCGCGCACCGCCTACGTGCGCCCCGACACTGCCCTGATGGCACGGCCCCGGCGGACCGTACCATGGGCCGGGCTGCGGCGGGGGCGGGGAGGGGATGGAGGGGAAGGGTGGAGAGAAGTGGGGGGGGCAACGGGGCTCCGGGGGGAAGGGGCTCCCCGCGGGCGGCGGCGGGGTAGGGGGGTGCCGCTAGCGGTCGCCGGCGTGAGGCGAAGCGGCGAGGGCGGGGAGGGGGTCGGCGGGGCGGGGTAAGCGGGAGGCGGGCGGCGGTTCAACAGGTACAAATGGTTCCTCCCCACAGCAGCGACGTGCAGAAGCGAACGCGCCGCGCCCGCCGCTGTCACAGGCGGGGGGGCCGCACCGCCCGCCCCGCCCCGCCCCGCCGCCGCTGCCGGCGGGCGGTGACGGAGCTGCCATTGGGCCCTACGGCGCGGGGGCGGGGCCGGCGGGCGGGCGGGCGGCGCCGCTATTGGCGGGCGAGGCGGGGTGGGCGGGGCGGGGGGGCCGCGGCGCGCGGCGTGGGCCGGGTCGGGGCAGAGCGAGAAGTTGGCGGCGGCGGCGGCGGGGGGAGCGCGGAGCGGCGGGAGCGCAGGTGAGTGGCAGCCGTGACGGGAAGAGACCCCCCCCACCCCGGGAGCGGCGGGGCGCCGCCGCCGACCCCCGGGGCGGCACGAGGGAGCCCGCCCCGGGGGTGGGTGCGCGGAGCTGCAGCCCTCCGTGCCGGGGCGCGCCGCGGGGCACTAGCACGGCGCGACCCCCCCTCCCCAGCCCCATCCTTCGCGCTGCCCGGTGTCTCCTGTGCTGCAGGCGGGCCCCGCCGCCCCCCGTCACCCTCCAGGAGCAGGTGAGCCACTGACTAACGCACATTGTGCTCTCGGCGACTCCACTGTGCGTGTGACAGCGGCTAACCTGCTCCTCGGACATCGCTGTGCGGCCGCCTCGCCTCCACGGACCCACGCCTCGACGCCGCGACGCCTGCGTCCCCTCCCCATCACCCAGGTGAGGGGCTCCGGCGTGCAAAGGAGTCGCCCCCCAATCCAGCGCCACTGTCCTGCCTCCAGCAGCTCCTATCCTTGGCCCAGCGGACCCCCGACGTGCAGTCAGTAGCGTCCTGCAATTAGCCACGCTGCACGGCAGAGCATGGAAAGATTTAACGCTTCTTGCAGTGAGGCTCGGTGTGTCTGGCAGGAGCAGAGATGAGGGGAGCGGGCTGTGACAGCACGCGGGTGCAAAGAGTCGGTGGTGAAGTTGCACAGGAGGGGTGGCGTACCCCCCTCTCTCCTCTCCTGCTCTTCTCCAAAGTAAATAAGTGCTAGTGGACTCCGTACCAAGTTAAAGAGGCGCTTCATCCCAGCGGGTGACGTCTTGATACCCAGTCAGTGACTAACTGAACTGCTATTGCCAAGGGTGTGTTAATAGAAGAAACCGTGCCTGGTATTGCCCTGGATGAGTCACCTTTAAAGAGAGACTTTCTAGTCTGTTAAACAAAAAGGAGAACCGAGCCTCACTTTCCTTCTTTGTTACCGTTTTGTTTCCCATCCTGCCCCTCACCTTTGCTCACCACTTTCCGCTTCTTGTGCTAGGTCTCTGTGGGCTCCCCCAGCCTTGGCTGGGCTCTGGCAGAGCTGCCTTGCACAGTCGTGCTGTGATGTCATACAGGGACCTCTGACTTCATGGCCCCGAGGAGCAGGAAGGCGAGCCAGGCAGGGACTCCTCCAGCCACCCAGGGTGGCTGTCACTAGAAACAGAGGAAGTGACGAAGCAGATTGCTTGTCCTACAAAGTTCTCTTTTGCGATTTTTGGGCCAGTGAAGAAGCTGGGTAGTTGAAAAATGTTTTTTTTTTGAAGCACAGCGCAGCTTTATCAGCAGCTTAAGCTCATAATAACCAGCTAGGATTCACCGCAGCCTGCTGAGGTTCCCTGAAAGAGCTCAGGGGTTCTCCGTCTTGCTTGGGCTGCTCCTGGACCGTTGTAAAGGCTTCATCTGAAGGAATCGGGAGTGTTCTGGTCAGTAAGTAGTTAATTGCACAGAAGGCAGAGCAACATCCTCTGCATGGATAAAGTCTCTCATGGAGAAATTTTGCCTGTCCCCATCTCTCCTGCCTGTGCTCATTTGTCATTTCTTCCTCTGGGTCTCAGAGGAGCATCTGCTCTTCTGCAAGAAAAATCAGCTCCCTTTGTGCCCCGCGCAGACTGGGTGAGTCCAGGGTGCTCAAACACGCTGGAAAGAGAGGAAAAAAACCACCTGAATTTACCAAAGCTGCTTTCACACTTGTTCAGAGGCCAAATGGGCCTTTTTTTTTTGGGGGGGGGGGGGGGGGGGGGGGGAACATGACACACAACAACTTTGCAGCTTTCTCAGCCCCAGAAGGCTTTCCTCCTCCCTAGCTGCACCTACAGCATCTTCGCACTGCTCGTCCCAAGCAGGAGGGAGCACGGGGTAGCCATGTGGAGAGCAAGGAGGGGGGAAACCTGGTGCAAAATACACCTGTGTATGAGTGTGTCTGTGAGCTGAAACTGAAGCCCTGCAGTCCTCTACCACCCCATTTCACAGGTTACCACACATGTAACAAATCTGTATCTGAAAATGAAGGTGCTCTGTTTCTCTTTGAAGAAATAGCCCTGCATTTGAGACTATGCTGCCCGATGACTAACCCCTGGAGATGCCACTGGCAGAAGCAGCTCCGCAGGTTGCCTGGCAAGACTTGTCCCAGTTCCCATGAGCAGCGCTGTAGTATGAACGCTTCTGACTTCCTGCTATCTACGGAACCATCCTGTTCAGCTCCAGTAAGCAAAGGCAAGGGGTTGAAGTGAAGTTTGTTTGGTTTTGCCTTTTTTTTGTGTCTCTCTCCAGTAAGCCAGAGGGGAGCATACAGCTCAATTCCTGTTTCTAACATTCTTGTGGCATGATTCAAAACTAACCCTGCTGTGCTGTCACCTAAAGTCTTCAATAAATAGTGCAAAATCAGTGTTCGGGTGCTTATTACTGTAATCCAGGGCACCAGACCAGCTGAAGAGGAAGGCGGTGCCTTCTCAGTGACATGTCTGATGTGCATTGCTATGCCTTGTGCCTCCCATCTCTTATTTTGCCTCTGTAGTCAGTGAAGCTGGCTTGAAAAGGAGAGCGGAAGGGTGCGACCTGGTTGTCCCTCAAGTGGAAACCCCAGCATTGGTGCCTTCACCCCTGCCCTAGCCCAAGAGCGCTCCTGAGCGATGAGAAAATACACCAGGGCTAAGATACCCCTTAATTTCATGTTTTTCAGTAGCTAATAAGCAGATTTGTAAGGTGATATTTAGCCTGGTAATGAGTAGTTGGGTGCTAAAAGCTCTCGCTCAGAACTGATGCTGTAAGATTTTTGGGGAGAGGCAGGGGTGTGTCTTACAGGAGGGGAAGATGCTGAATGTCCGGCCTGTTATACTGAAGGGACCCTGTGCTCCTCAAAGATTTTGTTCTCTTGTTTCAGTGCTTCACAGAGGAAAGCGAGCAGGCCTAACGCTTCAAGCACCATGCTAGAAAGTGCCTATCATGTTCTGTCTGTAATGTGTGCCCGTGGCAGGTCCTACGTGGCGAGCCTCGCCAAAGGAGCAAGCTGGCCTGCGAGGAATAGGAGTACATAAATTGTTTAAGAGGAAGTCAGTTAGTGAAATGCAAGCAGGGACTTATATAATACATTAAAAAAAAAAAAATTCTGCTGGCAGGAGGTTCCGTTGGGAGAGAAACTTGCTCATCCATAAACAAGAAAATTTCCCAGCCGCCTCTAGTGCTTTATGATTTTTTTTTTCCAGGGCAAGGTAGAATGTGCTCAGTCTTTACCCTGACACAGAAAAAGGAAAATCATCATAGGGAGAGTGGACAACATTCCCTGTATGGACATGCATGCCAGTTCAAATAGTTTCTCTTCGCACTCTGCAGTGAACTACCCTTGTAAGAGCTGTGCGCCCAGGAGCAAGCAGCAGAGCATCTGTACACCACTTGAGCAAAACCAACAGGCATTTTCTCCTCCAGTCATTCACACCTTTCCTTATGTAACTGATACTGAAGTGTGTGCTTTAAAAGCTGCTTGCCAAATCCAGGGGCTGGGAGGCAGCACAAATGCTTCTAGCACTCTAGATGAAATTGGGGGGGGGGGGGGCAGCGTGGAAACCAAACCCAAACACTGAGGAACTCTTACAAATCCATGACTGTGAACTGGGGGGTGTTTCAAGTGTCTGCAGCTGTGCTGCCCTTGAGAAATTGTACTGGCCTGGGGCAGCACTGGTGCCCTGACGACCATCTGCAAAGGATGCCTGGCCTAATGAGCCGACACAGTCCAGGATAGATGGGTGAGAAGCAGAGCCATTTTTCTTATGCAATATTTAAAAAAAAAAAAAAAAAAATCAGGTAGTGCAGACAGAAGAGCTCCAGGGAGGCTGGAGGTGGCTAAATTACTCTCCTGAAAGGTGCCTTGTGCTGACAGAGCCTGCAGGTAGCTTGCAGTTGTATTTTATATTTAAAAAAAAAAAAAATGCTGGGACCTTTTGCCAGTGAAAAAACAGGTATATCCTCTGCTTCATGATTTTTGGGTGGCACTGGAGCTGGTGGTGAGAAGTATCTGAGGAGGGAGAACCCTGCAGTCTGTTCCTGCCTGCCGCAGAGAAGGAAGCAGCTGCCCCCGTGGTGCCTGAGGGACGCGGGGACCCGACTCCCCGCTCACTCAGACACAGCATCCTCAAGCCACCGGGTACGCTTGGATCCGTGCCTCACCCGTGAGGCAGTTCCCTCTGCAGTACGCACCGTACGCTGGGATTTTGGTTTGTTTTTTAAGGGAAAAAACCAATAATTTATTTGCTTTGTTTTAATCTCATAACAATGACTAATTCCTTCCTACTGCTCTGTAGTGGCCTAGAAAAGGACAGCATCATCTCCACTGTAGCAAGAAGGCTTCTCCCAGGGCATAAAATTTTAATTAGGAACAATCACGCAGCCTTGAAATGGGAATTGTGAGCAGCAAAAAAGTCAAACCATCAATAAAATATTCAATGGCAGAAATGTATTATTGACACAGCCTTTAGAGCAGATAAAAGCGGAAAGGCAGGGGAGCCAGAGTGGGTATCGAGCCTTGCTCTGTTAAATAACGCGCAGGGACCTGCACGCTCACCATGCCATTACACGCCCCCCTGTGCCAGGAGGAATATAGGTCACCCACGGGTGGGGAGTTTCCTAAGGTAATAAATGAGTTTGATTAACGCCTCTCCCACCACCACAGCAGCAGGAAAGGCATTAATTAAAGTAATTTATTACCTTAGGAAACACCACTGCATTTGCAGCAGCTGGGTGATGGTTTATAGGACACATAATGAAAAAAATCTGCAAAATGCTACAGCCTTGAGCTTGAGAAGCCCCCCAGCCACAGTACTCTCCCCAACCCCACGCCTGATTCTCAGACCTTGGAGTACACAGACAAGTGATAATGTCCCTGATCCTATGCAGCTGTTCCAAATCCTGCATCCCAGCCAAGGAGCATCAGGTTTTTAAACCCTTATTTCCACCCCTCCACACCCTCCCGCCCCCCCAAGAAAGACTGGTGCTGGTTTGGCATGTCAGATCATGGCTGAACAGAAATAACCCAAGAAAATAACAATCAAACAATATGTAAGCAGAAGCGCAGGGGAAAAAATCCCATGCAAAATCAGAGATTCAAATTAATTTTCTGCCCCATTTTTCCCAGCAGGAGGTGCTATAAGCGATGACCCTTTTCTCTTTATTCCCATTTATCTTGCAGAAGGCAAAGCTACAAATGTAGCCCCAAAAATGAAAGATCCAGTTTTTAACCCGTAGAGGTCAGTTTTTCAGGGTACACAGAGGACTTCATGTAACATCCCAAAATCTAGCCATGTCCAAGACAAGTGGGTTTTCTGAACCTGCTTTTCAGGTATTTTTTTCCCCCAAGCAGCACTGAAATGCTCTTTAAAACCTCCATCACCCTCCACTTCTCTTCTTAGCAAGGTGGAGTCTCAATTTAAAAGCAAGAGAGTCCAAAAAATGAGCACAAGCAGCCCATCAAGCAAGCAAGCAGGGGAGAAACTCCTTGATACAGTTGCATGGAGCAAATATATTTTTACCTCATTTTCCCTGAAATATGTGATTTAAGGGGAGGAGGGGGAACAACCCCCCCCCCCCCCAAAAAAAACAATTCAGAAAAGACAACTCTGAAATTGCATCTCTCTACTGCAGCTGCTCTCCAGTTGTAAGCAGAGATGCAGCTGCACCAGCACTCTCCCAGTGAAGCAAACTTTGATCCTTCAATATCACTTGACCAACTTGCTGAGCTGCAGTGGCACCTTGAAAATCAGCTTTGAGAGGGGCATGTCCCCTGGGACCAGAGCACAGCAGAGCCTCAGGGGAGATGCTGATGGAGAGCAAGAGCTGTTGCTCTCACTTGCAGTTATCCAGGTGCAGATGGAGGGGCTTGAAGGTGAATGAGAGGCTTCCCCCTTACCTGCTCCTATCTGCAGCTGAGCACCATCCCCTTCGCCTCCTGTCCTAAAATGCTCCGAGCTGCTGCTGTGCATTATTAAAATGCTGCCATGTTTCATCCCAGAGACGGCCGCCCTCTCACTGGAGACAAGCTTCATCCGCTGGTTGTAAAGCACTTTGTGATTTTAAAAAAAGAAAAAAAAAAAATAAAGAGCAGCATGTGCATAAGATGCATTCAGTCATAAAACACAGCTTTAATTCAGCAAATGGAAAGAGCTGGCTTGGAAACAAAAGAGGCAGCCATGGGGTCCACAAACCACCTGGATGTGCCCACCAGGCACTGGACCAGGAGCCAGCATGGACAGCTCACCCTGGGCCACAACAGCATGCTCACGCTCACTTTGCTCAAATCCTTTCCCAAAGATTTATTGAAAATTGAAACCGCAGCACATAGGATTACATTCGTATGGGGAAAGTGGGCTTTTACAGTGAACACTGTGCCCAAGTCACATTTTTTGCATACAACACGTTGAAAACGGGCTCGGGGACCTCCTGGACAAACCCATCCCCTCCCCAAACCGCTTTGGTTTCACAATTAAGATACAAGGCAACCCACTGGCATAGATGAACAAAACCCGAGAATAACTACTGGCCATCAAATAAAAAGAAAAAAAAAAAATCAGTGAAATGTCACCAAGAGCATTTTGGTCCTGCTCCCCACCCATGCCGCCACTGGGGAAGGGTTAATTCTGCGATTTTTTATTTTAAAAACAAGTTGAAAAATTAAGTGGATTTAAGAAAAACAAGCCCCCATTGTGTATTCCCTGCTCCCTTGAAGCCTGGTCCATGGCACCATAGAAAGGTGGTTTCTACTACAGGTTTCTTATAAAAAAAAAAAAAAATCAAGGCAGAAATTTGTCTTAAAGCTGCTCTTGTGCCTCCCCTGCAGCCAGTGAAGAGGGCGTTTGTCATGGCCATGCTTGCTGCAGTGAGATGCTGTAAAACCCGACAACTTGCTCCATCCAGGCAAGCCTCCAGGCAGGTCTCCACCACAG